>NW_027363148.1:647500-965000 GCF_046119375.1 Phyllobates terribilis
CAAGAATGGTTAGCGTCAGGACAACTAGGGTTAGCGTCAGCACAACTAGGGTTAGCGTCAGGACAAGTAGGGTTAGCGTCAGGACAACTAGGGTTAGCGTCAGGACAAGTAGGGTTAGCGTCAGGACAACTAGGGTTAGCGTCAGGACAACTAGGGTTAGCGTCAGGACAAGTAGGGTTAGCGTCAGGACAACTAGGGTTAGCGTCAGGACAACTAGGGTTAGCGTTAGGACAACTAGGGTTAGCGTCAGGACAACTAGGGTTAGCGTCAGGACAACTAGGGTTCGCGTCAGGACACATAGGGTTAGCGTCAGGACAACTAGGGTTAGCGTCAGGACAACTAGGGTTAGCGTCAGTACAACTAGGGTTAGCGTCAGGACAACTAGGGTTAGCGTCAGGACAACTAGGGTTAGCGTCAGGACAACTAGGGTTAGCGTCAGGACAACTAGGGTTAGCGTCAGGACAACTAGAGTTAGCGTCAGGACAACTAGGGTTAGCGTCAGGACAAATAGGGTTAGCGTCAGGACAACTAGGGTTAGCGTCAGGACAAGTAGGGTTAGCGTCATGACAAGTAGGGTTAGCGTCAGGACAAGTAGGGTTAGCAACAGGACAACTAGGGTTAGCGTCAGGACAACAAGGGTTAGCGTCAGGACAACTAGGGTTAGCGTCAGGACAACTAGGTTTAGCGTCAGGACAGCTAGGGTGAGCGTCAGGACAGCTAGGGTTAGCGTCAGAACAACTAGGGTTAGCGTCAGGACAACTACGGTTAGAGTCAGGACAACTAGGGTAAGCGTCAGGACAACTAGGGTTAGCGTCAGGACAACTAGGGTTAGCGTCAGGACATCTAGGGTTAGCGTCAGGACAACTAGGGTAAGCGTCAGAACAACTAGGGTTAGCGTCAGGACAACTAGGGTTAGCGTCAGGACAACTAGGGTTAGCGTCAGGACAACTAGGGTTAGCGTCAGGACAAGTATGGTTAGCGTCAGGAAAACTAGGGTTAGCGTCAGGACAACTAGGGTTAGCGTCAGGACAACTAGGGTTAGCATCAGGACAAGTAGGGTTAGCGTCAGGACAACTAGGGTTAGCGTCAGGTCAACTAGGGTTAGCGTTAGGACAACTAGGGTTAGCGTCAGGACAACTAGGGTTACCGTCAGGACAACTAGGGTTAGCGTCAGGACACATAGGGTTAGCGTCAGGACAACTAGCATTACCGTCAGGACAACTAGGGTTAGCGTCAGGACAACTAGGGTTAGCGTCAGGACAACTAGGGTTAGCGTCAGTACAACTAGGGTTAGCGTCAGGACAAGTAGGGTTAGCGTCAGGACAACTAGGTTTAGCGTCAGGACAACTAGGGTTAGCGTCAGGACAACTAGGGTTAGCGTCAGGACAACTAGAGTTAGCGTCAGGACAACTAGGGTTAGCGTCAGGACAACTAGGGTTAGCGTCAGGACAAGTAGGGTTAGCGTCAGGACAAGTAGGGTTAGCGTCAGGACAAGTAGCGTTAGCGTCAGGACAAGTAGGGTTAGCGTCAGGACAACTAGGGTTAGCGTCAGGACAACTAGGGTTAGCGTCAGGACAACTCGGGTTAGCGTCAGGACAACTCGGGTTAGCGTCAGGACAACTCGGGTTAGCGTCAGGACAACTAGGGTTAGCGTCAGGACAACTAGGGTTAGCGTCAGGACAAGTATGGTTAGCGTCAGGAAAACTAGGGTTAGCGTCAGGACAACTAGGGTTAGCGTCAGGACAACTAGGGTTAGCGTCAGGACAAGTAGGGTTAGCGTCAAGACAACTAGGGTTAGCATCAGGACAACTAGGGTTAGCGTTAGGACAACTAGGGTTAGCGTCAGGACAACTAGGGTTAGCGTCAGGACAACTAGGGTTAGCGTCAGGACACATAGGGTTAGCGTCAGGACAACTAGGGTTAGCGTCAGGACAACTAGGGTTAGCGTCAGGACAACTAGGGTTAGCGTCAGTACAACTAGGGTTAGCGTCAGGACAAGTAGGGTTAGCGTCAGGACAACTAGGGTTAGCGTCAGGACAACTAGGGTTAGCGTCAGGACAACTAGAGTTAGCGTCAGGACAACTAGGGTTAGCGTCAGGACAACTAGGGTTAGCGTCAGGACAACTAGGGTTAGCGTCAGGACAAGTAGGGTTAGCGTCAGGACAAGTAGGGTTAGCGTCAGGACAACTAGGGTTAGCGTCAGGACAACTCGGGTTAGCGTCAGGACAACTAGGGTTAGCGTCAGGACAACTAGGGTTAGCGTCAGGACAACTAGGGTTAGCGTCAGGACAACTAGGGTTAGCGTCAGGACAACTAGGGTTAGCGTCAGGACAAGTAGGGTTAGCGTCAGGACAACTAGGGTTAGCGTCAGGACAACTAGGGTTAGCGTCAGGACAACTCGGGTTAGCGTCAGGACAACTAGGGTTAGCGTCAGGACAACTAGGGTTAGCGTCAGGACAACTAGAGTTAGCGTCAGGACAACTAGGGTTAGCGTCAGGACAAGTAGGGTTAGCGTCAGGACAAGTAGGGTTAGCGTCAGGACAACTAGGGTTAGCGTCAGGACAACTCGGGTTAGCGTCAGGACAACTCGGGTTAGCGTCAGGACAACTCGGGTTAGCGTCAGGACAACTCGGGTTAGCGTCAGGACAACTAGGGTTAGCGTCAGGACAACTAGGGTTAGCGTCAGGACAACTCGGGTTAGCGTCAGGACAACTAGGGTTAGCGTCAAGACAAGTAGGCTTAGCGTCAGGACAAGTAGGGTTAGCGTCAGGACAACTAGGGTTAACGTCTGGACAACTAGGGTTAGCGTCAGGACAACTCGGGTTAGCGTCAGGACAACTAGGGTTAGCGTCAGGACAAGTAGGCTTAGCGTCAGGACAAGTAGGGTTAGCGTCAGGACAACTAGGGTTAACGTCTGGACAACTAGGGTTAGCGTCAGGACAACTAGGGTTAGCGTCAGGACAACTAGGGTTAGCGTCAGGACAACTAGGGTTAGCGTCAGTACAACTAGGGTTAGCATCAGGACAACTAGGGTTAGGGTCAGGACAACTAGGGTTAGCGTCAGGACAACTAGGGTTAGCGTCAGGACAACTAGGGTTAGCGTCAGGACAACTAGGGTAAGCGTCAGGACAACTAGGGTTAGCGTCAGGACAACTAGGGTTAGCGTCAGGATAACTAGGGTTAGCTTCAGGACAACTAGGGTTAGCGTCAGGACAACTAGGGTTAGCGTCAGGACAACTAGGGTTAGCGTCAGAACAACTAGGGTTAGCGTCAGGACAACTAGGGTTAGCGTCAGGACAACTAGGGTTAGCGTCAGGACAAGTATGGTTAGCGTCAGGACAACTAGGGTTAGCGTCAGCACAACTAGGGTTAGCGTCAGGACAAGTAGGGTTAGCGTCAGGACAACTAGGGTTAGCGTCAGGACAAGTAGGGTTAGCGTCAGGACAACTAGGGTTAGCGTCAGGACAAGTAGGGTTAGCGTCAGGACAACTAGGGTTAGAGTCAGGACAACTAGGGTTAGCGTTAGGACAACTACGGTTAGCGTCAGGACAACTAGGGTTAGCGTCAGGACAACTAGGGTTAGCGTCAGGACACATAGGGTTAGCGTCAGGACAACTAGGGTTAGAGTCAGGACAACTAGGGTTAGCGTCAGTACAACTAGGGTTAGCGTCAGGACAACTAGGGTTAGCGTCAGGACAACTAGGGTTAGCGTCAGGACAACTAGAGTTAGCGTCAGGACAACTAGGGTTAGCGTCAGGACAAATAGGGTTAGCGTCAGGACAACTAGGGTTAGCGTCAGGACAAGTTGGGTTAGCGTCATGACAAGTAGGTTTAGCGTCAGGACAAGTAGGGTTAGCATCAGGACAACTAGGGTTAGCGTCAGGACAACAAGGGTTAGCGTCAGGACAACTAGGGTTAGCGTCAGGACAACTAGGTTTAGCGTCAGGACAGCTAGGGTGAGCGTCAGGACAGCTAGGGTTAGCGTCAGAACAACTAGGGTTAGCGTCAGGACAACTACGGTTAGAGTCAGGACAACTAGGGTAAGCGTCAGGACAACTAGGGTTAGCGTCAGGACAACTAGGGTTAGCGTCAGGACAACTAGGGTTAGCGTCAGGACAACTAGGGTTAGCTTCAGAACAACTAGGGTTAGCGTCAGGACAACTAGGGTTAGCGTCAGGACAACTAGGGTTAGCGTCAGGACAACTAGGGTTAGCGTCAGGACAAGTATGGTTAGCGTCAGGAAAACTAGGGTTAGCGTCAGGACAACTAGGGTTAGCGTCAGGACAACTAGGGTTAGCGTCAGGACAAGTAGGGTTAGCGTCAGGACAAGTAGGGTTAGCGTCAGGACAAGTAGGGTTAGCGTCAGGACAACTAGGGTTAGCGTCAGGACAACTAGGGTTAGCGTCAGGACAACTCGGGTTAGCGTCAGGACAACTCGGGTTAGCGTCAGGACAACTAGGGTTAGCGTCAGGACAACTAGGGTTAGCGTCAGGACAACTAGGGTTAGCGTCAGGACAACTAGAGTTAGCGTCAGGACAACTAGGGTTAGCGTCAGGACAAGTAGGGTTAGCGTCAGGACAAGTAGGGTTAGCGTCAGGACAACTAGGGTTAGCGTCAGGACAACTAGGGTTAGCGTCAGGACAACTCGGGTTAGCGTCAGGACAACTCGGGTTAGCGTCAGGACAACTCGGGTTAGCGTCAGGACAACTCGGGTTAGCGTCAGGACAACTAGGGTTAGCGTCAGGACAACTAGGGTTAGCGTCAGGACAACTCGGGTTAGCGTCAGGACAACTAGGGTTAGCGTCAAGACAAGTAGGCTTAGCGTCAGGACAAGTAGGGTTAGCGTCAGGACAACTAGGGTTAACGTCTGGACAACTAGGGTTAGCGTCAGGACAACTCGGGTTAGCGTCAGGACAACTAGGGTTAGCGTCAGGACAAGTAGGCTTAGCGTCAGGACAAGTAGGGTTAGCGTCAGGACAACTAGGGTTAACGTCTGGACAACTAGGGTTAGCGTCCGGACAACTAGGGTTAGCGTCAGGACAACTAGGGTTAGCGTCAGGACAACTAGGGTTAGCGTCAGGACAACTAGGGTTAGGTCAGTACAAATAGGGTTAGCATCAGGACAACTAGGGTTAGGGTCAGGACAACTAGGGTTAGCATCAGGACAACTAGGGTTAGCGTCAGGACAACTAGGGTTAGCGTCAGGACAACTAGGGTTAGCGTCAGGACAACTAGGGTAAGCGTCAGGACAACTAGGGTTAGCGTCAGGACAACTAGGGTTAGCGTCAGGATAACTAGGGTTAGCGTCAGGACAACTAGGGTTAGCATCAGGACAACTAGGGTTAGCGTCAGGACAACTAGGGTTAGCGTCAGAACAACTAGGGTTAGCGTCAGGACAACTAGGGTTAGCGTCAGGACAACTAGGGTTAGCGTCAGGACAACTAGGGTTAGCGTCAGGACAAGTATGGTTAGCGTCAGGACAACTAGGGTTAGCGTCAGCACAACTAGGGTTAGCGTCAGGACAAGTAGGGTTAGCGTCAGGACAACTAGGGTTAGCGTCAGGACAAGTAGGGTTAGCGTCAGGACAACTAGGGTTAGCGTCAGGACAAGTAGGGTTAGCGTCAGGACAACTAGGGTTAGAGTCAGGACAACTAGGGTTAGCGTTAGGACAACTACGGTTAGCGTCAGGACAACTAGGGTTAGCGTCAGGACAACTAGGGTTAGCGTCAGGACACATAGGGTTAGCGTCAGGACAACTAGGGTTAGAGTCAGGACAACTAGGGTTAGCGTCAGGACAACTAGGGTTAGCGTCAGGACAACTAGGGTTAGCGTCAGGACAACTAGGGTTAGCGTCAGGACAACTAGGGTTAGCGTCAGGACAACTAGAGTTAGCGTCAGGACAACTAGGGTTAGCGTCAGGACAAATAGGGTTAGCGTCAGGACAACTAGGGTTAGCGTCAGGACAAGTTGGGTTAGCGTCATGACAAGTAGGTTTAGCGTCAGGACAAGTAGGGTTAGCATCAGGACAACTAGGGTTAGCGTCAGGACAACAAGGGTTAGCGTCAGGACAACTAGGGTTAGCGTCAGGACAACTAGGTTTAGCGTCAGGACAGCTAGGGTGAGCGTCCGGACAGCTAGGGTTAGCGTCAGAACAACTAGGGTTAGCGTCAGGACAACTACGGTTAGAGTCAGGACAACTAGGGTAAGCGTCAGGACAACTAGGGTTAGCGTCAGGACAACTAGGGTTAGCGTCAGGACAACTAGGGTTAGCTTCAGAACAACTAGGGTTAGCGTCAGGACAACTAGGGTTAGCGTCAGGACAACTAGGGTTAGCGTCAGGACAACTAGGGTTAGCGTCAGGACAAGTATGGTTAGCGTCAGGAAAACTAGGGTTAGCGTCAGGACAACTAGGGTTAGCGTCAGGACAACTAGGGTTAGCGTCAGGACAAGTAGGGTTAGCGTCAGGACAACTAGGGTTAGCGTCAGGACAACTAGGGTTAGCGTTAGGACAACTAGGGTTAGCATCAGGACAACTAGGGTTAGCGTCAGGACAACTAGGGTTAGCGTCAGGACACATAGGGTTAGCGTCAGGACAACTAGCATTACCGTCAGGACAACTAGGGTTAGCGTCAGGACAACTAGGGTTAGCGTCAGGACAACTAGGGTTAGCGTCAGGACAACTAGGGTTAGCGTCAGGACAACTAGGGTTAGCGTCAGTACAACTAGGGTTAGCGTCAGGACAAGTAGGGTTAGCGTCAGGACAACTAGGTTTAGCGTCAGGACAACTAGGGTTAGCGTCAGGACAACTAGGGTTAGCGTTAGGACAACTAGGGTTAGCATCAGGACAACTAGGGTTAGCGTCAGGACAACTAGGGTTAGCGTCAGGACACATAGGGTTAGCGTCAGGACAACTAGCATTACCGTCAGGACAACTAGGGTTAGCGTCAGGACAACTAGGGTTAGCGTCAGGACAACTAGGGTTAGCGTCAGGACAACTAGGGTTAGCGTCAGGACAACTAGGGTTAGCGTCAGTACAACTAGGGTTAGCGTCAGGACAAGTAGGGTTAGCGTCAGGACAACTAGGTTTAGCGTCAGGACAACTAGGGTTAGCGTCAGGACAACTAGGGTTAGCGTCAGGACAACTAGAGTTAGCGTCAGGACAACTAGGGTTAGCGTCAGGACAACTAGGGTTAGCGTCAGGACAAGTAGGGTTAGCGTCAGGACAAGTAGGGTTAGCGTCAGGACAAGTAGCGTTAGCGTCAGGACAAGTAGGGTTAGCGTCAGGACAACTAGGGTTAGCGTCAGGACAACTAGGGTTAGCGTCAGGACAACTCGGGTTAGCGTTAGGACAACTCGGGTTAGCGTCACAACAACTCGGGTTAGCGTCAGGACAACTAGGGTTAGCGTCAGGACAACAAGGGTTAGCGTCAGGACAAGTATGGTTAGCGTCAGGAAAACTAGGGTTAGCGTCAGGACAACTAGGGTTAGCGTCAGGACAAGTAGGGTTAGCGTCAGGACAACAAGGGTTAGCGTCAGGACAACTAGGGTTAGCGTTATTACAAATAGGGTTAGCGTCAGGACAACTAGGGTTAGAGTCAGGACAACTAGGGTTAGCGTCAGGACACATAGGGTTACCGTCAGGACAACTAGGGTTAGCGTCAGGACAACTAGGGTTAGCGTCAGGACAACTAGGGTTAGCGTCAGGACAACTAGGGTTAGCGTCAGTACAACTAGGGTTAGCGTCAGGACAAGTAGGGTTAGCGTCAGGACAAGTAGGGTTAGCGTCAGGACAACTAGGGTTAGCGTCAGGACAACTAGGGTTAGCGTCAGGACAACTAGAGTTAGCGTCAGGACAACTAGGGTTAGCGTCAGGACAACTAGGGTTAGCGTCAGGACAACTAGGGTTAGCGTCAGGACAAGTAGGGTTAGCGTCAGGACAGGTAGGGTTAGCGTCAGGACAAGTAGCGTTAGCGTCAGGACAAGTAGGGTTAGCGTCAGGACAACTAGGGTTAGCTTCAGGACAACTAGGGTTAGCGTCAGGACAACTCGGGTTAGCGTCAGGACAACTCGGGTTAGCGTCAGGACAACTCGGGTTAGCGTCAGGACAACTAGGGTTAGCGTCAGGACAACTAGGGTTAGCGTCAGGACAACTCGGGTTAGCGTCAGGACAACTAGGGTTAGCATCAGGACAAGTAGGGTTAGCGTCAGGACAACTAGGGTTAGCGTGAGGACAAGTAGGCTTAGCGTCAGGACAAGTAGGGTTAGCGTCAGGACAACTAGGGTTAACGTCTGGACAACTAGGGTTAGCGTCAGGACAACTAGGGTTAGCGTCAGGACAACTAGGGTTATCGTCAGGACAACTAGGGTTAGCGTCAGTACAACTAGGGTTAGCATCAGGACAACTAGGGTTAGGGTCAGGACAACTAGGGTTAGCGTCAGGACAACTAGGGTTAGCGTCAGGACAACTAGGGTTAGCGTCAGGACAACTAGGGTAAGCGTCAGGACAACTAGGGTTAGCGTCAGGACAACTAGGGTTAGCGTCAGGATAACTAGGGTTAGCGTCAGGACAACTAGGGTTAGCGTCAGGACAACTAGGGTTAGCGTCAGAACAACTAGGGTTAGCGTCAGGACAACTAGGGTTAGCGTCAGGACAACTAGGGTTAGCGTCAGGACAACTAGGGTTAGCGTCAGGACAAGTATGGTTAGCGTCAGGACAACTAGGGTTAGCGTCAGCACAACTAGGGTTAGCGTCAGGACAAGTAGGGTTAGCGTCAGGACAACTAGGGTTAGCGTCAGGACAAGTAGGGTTAGCGTCAGGACAACTAGGGTTAGCGTCAGGACAACTAGGGTTAGCGTTAGGACAACTAGGGTTAGCGTCAGGACAACTAGGGTTAGCGTCAGGACAACTAGGGTTAGCGTCAGGACACATAGGGTTAGCGTCAGGACAACTAGGGTTAGCGTCAGGACAACTAGGTTTAGCGTCAGTACAATTAGGGTTAGCGTCAGGACAACTAGGGTTAGCGTCAGGACAACTAGGGTTAGCGTCAGGACAACTAGGGTTAGCGTCAGGACAACTAGAGTTAGCGTCAGGACAACTAGGGTTAGCGTCAGGACAAGTAGGGTTAGCGTCAGGACAAGTAGGGTTAGCGTCAGGACAAGTAGGGTTAGCGTCAGGTCAAGTAGGGTTAGCGTCAGTACAACTAGGTTTAGCGTCAGGACAACTAGGGTTAGCGTCAGGACAACTAGGGTTAGCGTCAGGACAACTAGAGTTAGCGTCAGGACAACTAGGGTTAGCGTCAGGACAACTAGGGTTAGCGTCAGGACAACTAGGGTTAGCGTCAGGACAAGTAGGGTTAGCGTCAGGACAAGTAGGGTTAGCGTCAGGACAAGTAGCGTTAGCGTCAGGACAAGTAGGGTTAGCGTCAGGACAACTAGGGTTAGCGTCAGGACAACTAGGGTTAGCGTCAGGACAACTAGGGTTAGCGTCAGGACAACTCGGGTTAGCGACAGAACAACTCGGGTTAGCGTCAGGACAACTCGGGTTAGCGTCAGGACAACTAGGGTTAGCGTCAGGACAACTAGGGTTAGCGTCAGGACAAGTATGGTTAGCGTCAGGAAAACTAGGGTTAGCGTCAGGACAACTAGGGTTAGCGTCAGGACAACTAGGGTTAGCGTCAGGACAAGTAGGGTTAGCGTCAGGACAACTAGGGTTAGCGTTAGGACAACTAGGGTTAGCGTCAGGACAACTAGGGTTAGCGTCAGGACAACTAGGGTTAGCGTCAGGACACATAGGGTTAGCGTCAGGACAACTAGGGTTACCGTCAGGACAACTAGGGTTAGCGTCAGGACAACTAGGGTTAGCGTCAGGACAACTAGGGTTAGCGTCAGTACAACTAGGGTTAGCGTCAGGACAAGTAGGGTTAGCGTCAGGACAACTAGGGTTAGCGTCAGGACAAGTAGGGTTAGCGTCAGGACAACTAGGGTTAGCGTCAGGACAACTAGAGTTAGCGTCAGGACAACTAGGGTTAGCGTCAGGACAACTAGGGTTAGCGTCAGGACAACTAGGGTTAGCGTCAGGACAACTAGGGTTAGCGTCAGGACAAGTAGGGTTAGCGTCAGGACAAGTAGCGTTAGCGTCAGGACAAGTAGGGTTAGCGTCAGGACAACTAGGGTTAGCGTCAGGACAACTAGGGTAAGCGTCAGGACAACTAGGGTTAGCGTCAGGACAACTAGGGTTAGCGTCAGGATAACTAGGGTTAGCGTCAGGACAACTAGGGTTAGCGTCAGGACAACAAGGGTTAGCGTCAGGACAACTAGGGTTAGCGTCAGAACAACTAGGGTTAGCGTCAGGACAACTAGGGTTAGCGTCAGGACAACTAGGGTTAGCGTCAGGACAACTAGGGTTAGCATCAGGACAAGAATGGTTAGCGTCAGGACAACTAGGGTTAGCGTCAGCACAACTAGGGTTAGCGTCAGGACAAGTAGGGTTAGCGTCAGGACAACTAGGGTTAGCGTCAGGACAAGTAGGGTTAGCGTCAGGACAACTAGGGTTAGCGTCAGGACAACTAGGGTTAGCGTCAGGACAAGTAGGGTTAGCGTCAGGACAACTAGGGTTAGCGTCAGGACAACTAGGGTTAGCGTTAGGACAACTAGGGTTAGCGTCAGGACAACTAGGGTTAGCGTCAGGACAACTAGGGTTAGCGTCAGGACACATAGGGTTAGCGTCAGGACAACTAGGGTTAGCGTCAGGACAACTAGGGTTAGCGTCAGTACAACTAGGGTTAGCGTCAGGACAACTAGGGTTAGCGTCAGGACAACTAGGGTTAGCGTCAGGACAACTAGGGTTAGCGTCAGGACAACTAGAGTTAGCGTCAGGACAACTAGGGTTAGCGTCAGGACAAATAGGGTTAGCGTCAGGACAACTAGGGTTAGCGTCAGGACAAGTAGGGTTAGCGTCATGACAAGTAGGGTTAGCGTCAGGACAAGTAGGGTTAGCATCAGGACAACTAGGGTTAGCGTCAGGACAACAAGGGTTAGCGTCAGGACAACTAGGGTTAGCGTCAGGACAACTAGGTTTAGCGTCAGGACAGCTAGGGTGAGCGTCAGGACAGCTAGGGTTAGCGTCAGAACAACTAGGGTTAGCGTCAGGACAACTACGGTTAGAGTCAGGACAACTAGGGTAAGCGTCAGGACAACTAGGGTTAGCGTCAGGACAACTAGGGTTAGCGTCAGGACATCTAGGGTTAGCGTCAGGACAACTAGGGTAAGCGTCAGAACAACTAGGGTTAGCGTCAGGACAACTAGGGTTAGCGTCAGGACAACTAGGGTTAGCGTCAGGACAACTAGGGTTAGCATCAGGACAAGTATGGTTAGCGTCAGGAAAACTAGGGTTAGCGTCAGGACAACTAGGGTTAGCGTCAGGACAACTAGGGTTAGCATCAGGACAAGTAGGGTTAGCGTCAGGACAACTAGGGTTAGCGTCAGGACAACTAGGGTTAGCGTTAGGACAACTAGGGTTAGCGTCAGGACAACTAGGGTTACCGTCAGGACAACTAGGGTTAGCGTCAGGACACATAGGGTTAGCGTCAGGACAACTAGCATTACCGTCAGGACAACTAGGGTTAGCGTCAGGACAACTAGGGTTAGCGTCAGTACAACTAGGGTTAGCGTCAGGACAAGTAGGGTTAGCGTCAGGACAACTAGGTTTAGCGTCAGGACAACTAGGGTTAGCGTCAGGACAACTAGGGTTAGCGTCAGGACAACTAGAGTTAGCGTCAGGACAACTAGGGTTAGCGTCAGGACAACTAGGGTTAGCGTCAGGACAAGTAGGGTTAGCGTCAGGACAAGTAGGGTTAGCGTCAGGACAAGTAGCGTTAGCGTCAGGACAAGTAGGGTTAGCGTCAGGACAACTAGGGTTAGCGTCAGGACAACTAGGGTTAGCGTCAGGACAACTCGGGTTAGCGTCAGGACAAGTATGGTTAGCGTCAGGAAAACTAGGGTTAGCGTCAGGACAACTAGGGTTAGCGTCAGGACAACTAGGGTTAGCGTCAGGACAAGTAGGGTTAGCGTCAGGACAACTAGGGTTAGCGTCAGGACAACTAGGGTTAGCGTTAGGACAACTAGGGTTAGCGTCAGGACAACTAGGGTTAGCGTCAGGACAACTAGGGTTAGCGTCAGGACACATAGGGTTAGCGTCAGGACAACTAGGGTTAGCGTCAGGACAACTAGGGTTAGCGTCAGGACAACTAGGGTTAGCATCAGTACAACTAGGGTTAGCGTCAGGACAAGTAGGGTTAGCGTCAGGACAACTAGGGTTAGCGTCAGGACAACTAGGGTTAGCGTCAGGACAACTAGAGTTAGCGTCAGGACAACTAGGGTTAGCGTCAGGACAACTAGGGTTAGCGTCAGGACAAGTAGGGTTAGCGTCAGGACAAGTAGGGTTAGCGTCAGGACAAGTAGGGTTAGCGTCAGGACAACTAGGGTTAGCGTCAGGACAACTCGGGTTAGCGTCAGGACAACTAGGGTTAGCGTCAGGACAACTAGGGTTAGCGTCAGGACAACTAGAGTTAGCGTCAGGACAACTAGGGTTAGCGTCAGGACAAGTAGGGTTAGCGTCAGGACAAGTAGGGTTAGCGTCAGGACAACTAGGGTTAGCGTCAGGACAACTAGGGTTAGCGTCAGGACAACTCGGGTTAGCGTCAGGACAACTCGGGTTAGCGTCAGGACAACTCGGGTTAGCGTCAGGACAACTAGGGTTAGCGTCAGGACAACTAGGGTTAGCGTCAGGACAACTCGGGTTAGCGTCAGGACAACTAGGGTTAGCGTCAAGACAAGTAGGCTTAGCGTCAGGACAAGTAGGGTTAGCGTCAGGACAACAAGGGTTAACGTCTGGACAACTAGGGTTAGCGTCAGGACAACTCGGGTTAGCGTCAGGACAACTAGGGTTAGCGTCAGGACAAGTAGGCTTAGCGTCAGGACAAGTAGGGTTAGCGTCAGGACAACTAGGGTTAACGTCTGGACAACTAGGGTTAGCGTCAGGACAACTAGGGTTAGCGTCAGGACAACTAGGGTTAGCGTCAGTACAACTAGGGTTAGCATCAGGACAACTAGGGTTAGGGTCAGGACAACTAGGGTTAGCGTCAGGACAACTAGGGTTAGCGTCAGGACAACTAGGGTTAGCGTCAGGACAACTAGGGTAAGCGTCAGGACAACTAGGGTTAGCGTCAGGACAACTAGGGTTAGCGTCAGGATAACTAGGGTTAGCGTCAGGACAACTAGGGTTAGCGTCAGGACAACTAGGGTTAGCGTCAGGACAACTAGGGTTAGCGTCAGAACAACTAGGGTTAGCGTCAGGACAACTAGGGTTAGCGTCAGGACAACTAGGGTTAGCGTCAGGACAAGTATGGTTAGCGTCAGGACAACTAGGGTTAGCGTCAGCACAACTAGGGTTAGCGTCAGGACAAGTAGGGTTAGCGTCAGGACAACTAGGGTTAGCGTCAGGACAAGTAGGGTTAGCGTCAGGACAACTAGGGTTAGCGTCAGGACAAGTAGGGTTAGCGTCAGGACAACTAGGGTTAGAGTCAGGACAACTAGGGTTAGCGTTAGGACAACTACGGTTAGCGTCAGGACAACTAGGGTTAGCGTCAGGACAACTAGGGTTAGCGTCAGGACACATAGGGTTAGCGTCAGGACAACTAGGGTTAGAGTCAGGACAACTAGGGTTAGCGTCAGTACAACTAGGGTTAGCGTCAGGACAACTAGGGTTAGCGTCAGGACAACTAGGGTTAGCGTCAGGACAACTAGAGTTAGCGTCAGGACAACTAGGGTTAGCGTCAGGACAAATAGGGTTAGCGTCAGGACAACTAGGGTTAGCGTCAGGACAACTAGGGTTAGCGTCAGGACAACTAGGGTTAGCGTCAGGACAACTAGGGTTAGCGTCAGGACAACTAGGGTTAGCTTCAGAACAACTAGGGTTAGCGTCAGGACAACTAGGGTTAGCGTCAGGACAACTAGGGTTAGCGTCAGGACAACTAGGGTTAGCGTCAGGACAAGTATGGTTAGCGTCAGGAAAACTAGGGTTAGCGTCAGGACAACTAGGGTTAGCGTCAGGACAAGTAGGGTTAGCGTCAGGACAAGTAGGGTTAGCGTCAGGACAAGTAGGGTTAGCGTCAGGACAAGTAGGGTTAGCGTCAGGACAACTAGGGTTAGCGTCAGGACAACTCGGGTTAGCGTCAGGACAACTCGGGTTAGCGTCAGGACAACTAGGGTTAGCGTCAGGACAACTAGGGTTAGCGTCAGGACAACTAGGGTTAGCGTCAGGACAACTAGAGTTAGCGTCAGGACAACTAGGGTTAGCGTCAGGACAAGTAGGGTTAGCGTCAGGACAAGTAGGGTTAGCGTCAGGACAACTAGGGTTAGCGTCAGGACAACTAGGGTTAGCGTCAGGACAACTCGGGTTAGCGTCAGGACAACTCGGGTTAGCGTCAGGACAACTCGTGTTAGCGTCAGGACAACTAGGGTTAGCGTCAGGACAACTCGGGTTAGCGTCAGGACAACTAGGGTTAGCGTCAAGACAAGTAGGCTTAGCGTCAGGACAAGTAGGGTTAGCGTCAGGACAACTAGGGTTAACGTCTGGACAACTAGGGTTAGCGTCAGGACAACTCGGGTTAGCGTCAGGACAACTAGGGTTAGCGTCAGGACAAGTAGGCTTAGCGTCAGGACAAGTAGGGTTAGCGTCAGGACAACTAGGGTTAACGTCTGGACAACTAGGGTTAGTGTCCGGACAACTAGGGTTAGCGTCAGGACAACTAGGGTTAGCGTCAGGACAACTAGGGTTAGCGTCAGGACAACTAGGGTTAGGTCAGTACAACTAGGGTTAGCATCAGGACAACTAGGGTTAGGGTCAGGACAACTAGGGTTAGCGTCAGGACAACTAGGGTTAGCGTCAGGACAACTAGGGTTAGCGTCAGGACAACTAGGGTAAGCGTCAGGACAACTAGGGTTAGCGTCAGGACAACTAGGGTTAGCGTCAGGATAACTAGGGTTAGCGTCAGGACAACTAGGGTTAGCGTCAGGACATCTAGGGTTAGCGTCAGGACAACTAGGGTTAGCGTCAGAACAACTAGGGTTAGCGTCAGGACAACTAGGGTTAGCGTCAGGACAACTAGGGTTAGCGTCAGGACAACTAGGGTTAGCGTCAGGACAAGTATGGTTAGCGTCAGGACAACTAGGGTTAGCGTCAGCACAACTAGGGTTAGCGTCAGGACAAGTAGGGTTAGCGTCAGGACAACTAGGGTTAGCGTCAGGACAAGTAGGGTTAGCGTCAGGACAACTAGGGTTAGCGTCAGGACAAGTAGGGTTAGCGTCAGGACAACTAGGGTTAGAGTCAGGACAACTAGGGTTAGCGTTAGGACAACTACGGTTAGCGTCAGGACAACTAGGGTTAGCGTCAGGACAACTAGGGTTAGCGTCAGGACACATAGGGTTAGCGTCAGGACAACTAGGGTTAGAGTCAGGACAACTAGGGTTAGCGTCAGTACAACTAGGGTTAGCGTCAGGACAACTAGGGTTAGCGTCAGGACAACTAGGGTTAGCGTCAGGACAACTAGGGTTAGCGTAAGGACAACTAGAGTTAGCGTCAGGACAACTAGGGTTAGCGTCAGGACAAATAGGGTTAGCGTCAGGACAACTAGGGTTAGCGTCAGGACAAGTTGGGTTAGCGTCATGACAAGTAGGTTTAGCGTCAGGACAAGTAGGGTTAGCATCAGGACAACTAGGGTTAGCGTCAGGACAACAAGGGTTAGCGTCAGGACAACTAGGGTTAGCGTCAGGACAACTAGGTTTAGCGTCAGGACAGCTAGGGTGAGCGTCAGGACAGCTAGAGTTAGCGTCAGAACAACTAGGGTTAGCGTCAGGACAACTACGGTTAGAGTCAGGACAACTAGGGTAAGCGTCAGGACAACTAGGGTTAGCGTCAGGACAACTAGGGTTAGCGTCAGGACAACTAGGGTTAGCGTCAGGACAACTAGGGTTAGCTTCAGAACAACTAGGGTTAGCGTCAGGACAACTAGGGTTAGCGTCAGGACAACTAGGGTTAGCGTCAGGACAAGTATGGTTAGCGTCAGGAAAACTAGGGTTAGCGTCAGGACAACTAGGGTTAGCGTCAGGACAACTAGGGTTAGCGTCAGGACAAGTAGGGTTAGCGTCAGGACAACTAGGGTTAGCGTCAGGACAACTAGGGTTAGCGTTAGGACAACTAGGGTTAGCATCAGGACAACTAGGGTTAGCGTCAGGACAACTAGGGTTAGCGTCAGGACACATAGGGTTAGCGTCAGGACAACTAGCATTACCGTCAGGACAACTAGGGTTAGCGTCAGGACAACTAGGGTTAGCGTCAGGACAACTAGGGTTAGCGTCAGTACAACTAGGGTTAGCGTCAGGACAAGTAGGGTTAGCGTCAGGACAACTAGGTTTAGCGTCAGGACAACTAGGGTTAGCGTCAGGACAACTAGGGTTAGCGTCAGGACAACTAGAGTTAGCGTCAGGACAACTAGGGTTAGCGTCAGGACAACTAGGGTTAGCGTCAGGACAAGTAGGGTTAGCGTCAGGACAAGTAGGGTTAGCGTCAGGACAAGTAGCGTTAGCGTCAGGACAAGTAGGGTTAGCGTCAGGACAACTAGGGTTAGCGTCAGGACAACTAGGGTTAGCGTCAGGACAACTCGGGTTAGCGTTAGGACAACTCGGGTTAGCGTCACAACAACTCGGGTTAGCGTCAGGACAACTAGGGTTAGCGTCAGGACAACAAGGGTTAGCGTCAGGACAAGTATGGTTAGCGTCAGGAAAACTAGGGTTAGCGTCAGGACAACTAGGGTTAGCGTCAGGACAAGTAGGGTTAGCGTCAGGACAACAAGGGTTAGCGTCAGGACAACTAGGGTTAGCGTTATTACAAATAGGGTTAGCGTCAGGACAACTAGGGTTAGCGTCAGGACAACTAGGGTTAGCGTCAGGACACATAGGGTTACCGTCAGGACAACTAGGGTTAGCGTCAGGACAACTAGGGTTAGCGTCAGGACAACTAGGGTTAGCGTCAGGACAACTAGGGTTAGCGTCAGTACAACTAGGGTTAGCGTCAGGACAAGTAGGGTTAGCGTCAGGACAAGTAGGGTTAGCGTCAGGACAACTAGGGTTAGCGTCAGGACAACTAGGGTTAGCGTCAGGACAACTAGAGTTAGCGTCAGGACAACTAGGGTTAGCGTCAGGACAACTAGGGTTAGCGTCAGGACAACTAGGGTTAGCGTCAGGACAAGTAGGGTTAGCGTCAGGACAGGTAGGGTTAGCGTCAGGACAAGTAGCGTTAGCGTCAGGACAAGTAGGGTTAGCGTCAGGACAACTAGGGTTAGCTTCAGGACAACTAGGGTTAGCGTCAGGACAACTCGGGTTAGCGTCAGGACAACTCGGGTTAGCGTCAGGACAACTCGGGTTAGCGTCAGGACAACTCGGGTTAGCGTCAGGACAACTAGGGTTAGCGTCAGGACAACTAGGGTTAGCGTCAGGACAACTCGGGTTAGCGTCAGGACAACTAGGGTTAGCATCAGGACAAGTAGGGTTAGCGTCAGGACAACTAGGGTTAGCGTGAGAACAAGTAGGCTTAGCGTCAGGACAAGTAGGGTTAGCGTCAGGACAACTAGGGTTAACGTCTGGACAACTAGGGTTAGCGTCAGGACAACTAGGGTTAGCGTCAGGACAACTAGGGTTATCGTCAGGACAACTAGGGTTAGCGTCAGTACAACTAGGGTTAGCATCAGGACAACTAGGGTTAGGGTCAGGACAACTAGGGTTAGCGTCAGGACAACTAGGGTTAGCGTCAGGACAACTAGGGTTAGCGTCAGGACAACTAGGGTAAGCGTCAGGACAACTAGGGTTAGCGTCAGGACAACTAGGGTTAGCGTCAGGATAACTAGGGTTAGCGTCAGGACAACTAGGGTTAGCGTCAGGACAACTAGGGTTAGCGTCAGGACAACTAGGGTTAGCGTCAGGACAAGTATGGTTAGAGTCAGGACAACTAGGGTTTGCGTCAGCACAACTAGGGTTAGCGTCAGGACAAGTAGGGTTAGCGTCAGGACAACTAGGGTTAGCGTCAGGACAAGTAGGGTTAGCGTCAGGACAACTAGGGTTAGCGTCAGGACAACTAGGGTTAGCGTTAGGACAACTAGGGTTAGCGTCAGGACAACTAGGGTTAGCGTCAGGACAACTAGGGTTAGCGTCAGGACACATAGGGTTAGCGTCAGGACAACTAGGGTTAGCGTCAGGACAACTAGGGTTAGCGTCAGTACAATTAGGGTTAGCGTCAGGACAACTAGGGTTAGCGTCAGGACAACTAGGGTTAGCGTCAGGACAACTAGGGTTAGCGTCAGGACAACTAGAGTTAGCGTCAGGACAACTAGGGTTAGCGTCAGGACAAGTAGGGTTAGCGTCAGGACAAGTAGGGTTAGCGTCAGGACAAGTAGGGTTAGCGTCAGGTCAAGTAGGGTTAGCGTCAGGACAACTAGGGTTAGCGTCAGGACAACTAGGGTTAGCGTCAGGACGACCAGGGTTAGCGTCAGGACGACTAGGGTTAGCGTCAGGACGACTAGGGTTAGCGTCAGGATAACTAGGGTTAGCGTCAGGACAACTAGGGTTAGCGTCAGGACAACTAGGGTTAGCGTCAGGACAACTAGGGTTAGCGTCAGGACAATTAGGGTTAGCGTCAGGACAATTAGGGTTAGCGTCAGGACAACTAGGGTTAGCGTCAGGACAACTAGGGTTAGCGTCAGGACAAGTAGGGTTAGCATCAGGACAACTAGGGATAGCGTCAGGACAACTAGGTTTAGCGTCAGGACAAGTAGTGTTAGCGTCAGGACAACTAGGGTTAGCGTTAGGACAAGTAGGGTTAGCATCAGGACAACTAGGGTTAGCGTCAGGACAAGTAGGGTTAGCGTCAGGACAACTAGGGTTAGCGTCAGGACAACTAGTGTTAGCGTCAGGACAACTAGGGTTAGCGTCAGGACAACTAGGGTTAGCGTCAGGACAACTAGGGTTGGCGTCAGGACAAGTAGGGTTAGCGTCAGGACAACTAGGGTTAGCATCAGGACAACCAGGGTTAGCGTCAGGACAAGTACGTTTAGCGTCAGGACAACTAGGGTTAGCGTCAGGACAACTAGGGTTAGCGTCAGGACAACTAGGGTTAGCGTCAGGACAACTAGGGTTAGCATCAGGACAACAAGGGTTAGCGTCAGGACAACTAGGGTTAGCGTCAGGACAACTAGGGTTAGCATCAGGACAAGTAGGGTTAGCATAAGGACAACCAGGGTTAGCGTCAGGACAACTAGGGTTAGCGTCAGGACAACTAGGGTTAGCGTCAGGACAACTAGGGTTAGCGTCAGGATAACTACGGTTAGCGTCAGGACAACTAGGGTTAGCGTCAGGACAACTAGGGTTAGCGTCAGGACAAGTAGGGTTAGCGTCAGGACAGCTAGGGTTAGCGTCAGGACAACTAGGGTTAGCGTCAGGACAACTAGGGTTAGCGTCAGGACAACTAGGGTTAGCGTCAGGGCAACTAGGGTTAGCGTCAGGACAAGTAGGGTTAGCGTCAGGACAACTAGGGTTAGCGTCAGGACTAGAGTTAGCGTCAGGACAACTAGGGTTAGCGTCAGGACAACTAGGGTTAGCGTCAGGACAAGTAGGGTGGGCGTCAGGACAAGTAGGGTTAGCGTCAGGACAAGTAGGGTTAGCGTCAGGACAAGTAGCGTTAGCGTCAGGACAAGTAGGGTTAGCGTCAGGACAACTAGGGTTAGCGTCAGGACAACTAGGGTTAGCGTCAGGACAACTCGGGTTAGCGTCAGGACAACTCGGGTTAGCGTCAGGACAACTCGGGTTAGCGTCAGGACAACTCGGTTTAGCGTCAGGACAACTCGGGTTAGCGTCAGGACAACTAGGGTTAGCGTCAGGACAACTAGGGTTAGCGTCAGGACAACTCGGGTTAGAGTCAGGACAACTCGGGTTAGCGTCAGGACAACTAGGGTTAGCATCAGGACAAGTAGGGTTAGCGTCAGGACAACTAGGGTTAGCGTCAGGACAACTAGGGTTAGCGTCAGGACAACTAGGGTTAGCGTCAGGACAACTAGAGTTAGCGTCAGAACAACTAGGGTTAGCGTCAGGACAACTAGGGTTAGCGTCAGGACAAGTAGGGTTAGCGTCAGGACAAGTAGGGTTTGCGTCAGGACAAGTAGGGTTAGCGTCAGGTCAAGTAGGGTTAGCGTCAGGACAACTAGGGTTAGCGTCAGGACAACTAGGGTTAGCGTCAGGACGACCAGGGTTAGCGTCAGGACAACTAGGGTTAGCGTCAGGACAACTAGGGTTAGCGTCAGGATAACTAGGGTTAGCGTCAGGACAACTAGGGTTAGCGTCAGGACAACTAGGGTTAGCGTCAGGACAACTAGGGTTAGCGTCAGGACAATTAGGGTTATCGTCAGGACAACTAGGGTTAGCGTCAGGACAACTAGGGTTAGCGTCAGGACAAGTAGGGTTAGCGTCAGGACAAGTAGGGTTAGCATCAGGACAACTAGGGTTAGCGTCAGGACAACTAGGGTTAGCGTCAGGACAAGTAGTGTTAGCGTCAGGACAACTAGGGTTAGCGTCAGGACAACTAGGGTTAGCGTCAGGACAACTAGGGTTAGCGTCAGGACAACTAGGGTTAGCGTCAGGACAAGTAGGGTTAGCGTCAGGACAAGTAGGGTTAGCGTCAGGACAACTAGGGTTAGCGTCAGGACAACTAGGGTTAGCGTCAGGACAACTAGGGTTAGCGTCAGGACAACTAGGGTTAGCATCAGGACAAGTAGGGCTAGCATCAGGACAACCAGGGTTAGCGTCAGGACAAGTAGGGTTAGCGTCAGGACATCTAGGGTTAGCGTCAAGACAACTAGGGTTAGCGTCAGGACAACTAGGGTTAGCGTCAGGACAACTAGGGTTAGCGTTAGGACAACTAGGGTTAGCGTCAGGATATCTACGGTTAGCGTCAGGACAACTAGGGTTAGCGTCAGGACAACTAGGGTT
The DNA here is from genome assembly GCF_046119375.1 of Phyllobates terribilis. Classification (NCBI taxonomy): domain Eukaryota; kingdom Metazoa; phylum Chordata; class Amphibia; order Anura; family Dendrobatidae; genus Phyllobates; species Phyllobates terribilis. Next base: position 668,591 of record NW_027363148.1, read on the forward strand.
AGCGTCAGGACAACTAGGGTTAGCATCAGGACAAGTAGGGTTAGCCTCAGGACAACTAGGGTTAGCGTCAGGACAACTAGGGTTAGCGTCAGGATAAGTAGGGTTAGCGTCAGGACAACTAGGGTTAGCGTCAGGACAAGTAGGGTTAGCGTCAGGACAACTAGGGTTAGCGTCAGGACAACTAGGGTTAGCGTCAAGACAACTAGGGTTAGCGTCAGGACAAATAGGGTTAGCGTCAGGACAACTAGGGTTAGCGTCAGGACAAGTAGGGTTAGCGTCATGACAAGTAGGGTTAGCGTCAGGACAAGTAGGGTTAGCATCAGGACAACTAGGGTTAGCGTCAGGACAACAAGGGTTAGCGTCAGGACAAGTAGGGTTAGCGTCAAGACAACTAGGGTTAGCATCAGGACAACTAGGGTTAGCGTCAGGACAAGTAGGGTTAGCGTCAGGACAACTAGGGTTAGCGTCAGGACAACTAGGGTTAGCGTCAGGGCAACTACGGTTAGCGTCAGGACAAGTAGGGTTAGCGTCAGGACAACTAGGGTTATCGTCAGGACAACTAGGGATAGCGTCAGTACAAGTAGGGTTAGCGTCAGGACAAGTAGGGTTAGCGTCAGGACAACTAGGGTTAGCGTCAGGAAAACTAGGGTTAGCGTCAGGACAAGTAGAGTTAGCGTCAGGACAAGTAGAGTTAGCGTCAGGACAAGTAGGGTTAGCGTCAGGACAACTAGGGTTAGCGTCAGGACAACTAGGGTTAGCGTCAGGACAACTAGGGTTAGCGTTAGGACAACTAGGGTTAGCGTCAGGACAACTAGGGTTAGCGTCAGGACACATAGGGTTAGCGTCAGGACAACTAGAGTTAGGGTCAGGACAACTAGGGTTAGCGTCAGGACAACTAGGGTTAGCGTCAGTACAACTAGGGTTAGCGTCAGGACAACTAGGGTTAGCGTCAGGACAACTAGGGTTAGCGTCAGGACAACTAGAGTTAGCGTCAGGACAACTAGGGTTAGCGTCAGGACAACTAGGGTTAGCGTCAGGACAAGTAGGGTTAGCGTCAGGACAAGTAGGGTTTGCGTCAGGACAAGTAGGGTTAGCGTCAGGTCAAGTAGGGTTAGAGTCAGGACAACTAGGGTTAGCGTCAGGACAACTAGGGTTAGCGTCAGGACGACCAGGGTTAGCGTCAGGACAACTAGGGTTAGCGTCAGGACAACTAGGGTTAGCGTCAGGATAACTAGGGTTAGCGTCAGGACAACTAGGGTTAGCGTCAGGACAACTAGGGTTAGCGTCAGGACAACGAGGGTTAGCGTCAGGACAATTAGGGTTAGCGTCAGGACAACTAGGGTTAGCGTCAGGACAACTAGGGTTAGCGTCAGGACAAGTAGGGTTAGCGTCAGGACAAGTAGGGTTAGCATCAGGACAACTAGGGTTAGCGTCAGGACAACTAGGGTTAGCGTCAGGACAAGTAGTGTTAGCGTCAGGACAACTAGGGTTGGCGTCAGGACAACTAGGGTTAGCGTCAGGACAACTAGGGTTAGCGTCAGGACAAGTAGGGTTAGCGTCAGGACAACTAGGGTTAGCGTCAGGACAACTAGGGTTAGCGTCAGGACAACTAGGGTTGGCGTCAGGACAAGTAGGGTTGGCGTCAGGACAAGTAGGGTTAGCGTCAGGACAACTAGGGTTAGCATCAGGACAACTAGGGTTAGCGTCAGGACAAGTAGGTTTAGCGTCAGGACAACTAGGGTTAGCGTCAGGACAACTAGGGTTAGCGTCATGACAACTAGGGTTAGCGTCAGGACAACTAGGGTTAGCATCAGGACAACTAGGGTTAGCGTCAGGACAACTAGGGTTAGCGTCAGGACAACTAGGGTTAGCATCAGGACAAGTAGGGTTAGCATCAGGACAACCAGGGTTAGCGTCAGGACAAGTAGGGTTAGCGTCAGGACATCTAGGGTTAGCGTCAAGACAACTAGGGTTAGCGTCAGGACAAGTAGGGTTAGCGTCATGACAAGTAGGGTTAGCGTCAGGACAAGTAGGGTTAGCATCAGGACAACTAGGGTTAGCGTCAGGACAACAAGGGTTAGCGTCAGGACAAGTAGGGTTAGCGTCAAGACAACTAGGGTTAGCATCAGGACAACTAGGGTTAGCGTCAGGACAAGTAGGGTTAGCGTCAGGACAACTAGGGTTAGCGTCAGGACAACTAGGGTTAGCGTCAGGGCAACTACGGTTAGCGTCAGGACAAGTAGGGTTAGCGTCAGGACAACTAGGGTTATCGTCAGGACAACTAGGGATAGCGTCAGTACAAGTAGGGTTAGCGTCAGGACAAGTAGGGTTAGCGTCAGGACAACTAGGGTTAGCGTCAGGAAAACTAGGGTTAGCGTCAGGACAAGTAGAGTTAGCGTCAGGACAAGTAGAGTTAGCGTCAGGACAAGTAGGGTTAGCGTCAGGACAACTAGGGTTAGCGTCAGGACAACTAGGGTTAGCGTCAGGACAACTAGGGTTAGCGTTAGGACAACTAGGGTTAGCGTCAGGACAACTAGGGTTAGCGTCAGGACACATAGGGTTAGCGTCAGGACAACTAGAGTTAGGGTCAGGACAACTAGGGTTAGCGTCAGGACAACTAGGGTTAGCGTCAGTACAACTAGGGTTAGCGTCAGGACAACTAGGGTTAGCGTCAGGACAACTAGGGTTAGCGTCAGGACAACTAGAGTTAGCGTCAGGACAACTAGGGTTAGCGTCAGGACAACTAGGGTTAGCGTCAGGACAAGTAGGGTTAGCGTCAGGACAAGTAGGGTTTGCGTCAGGACAAGTAGGGTTAGCGTCAGGTCAAGTAGGGTTAGAGTCAGGACAACTAGGGTTAGCGTCAGGACAACTAGGGTTAGCGTCAGGACGACCAGGGTTAGCGTCAGGACAACTAGGGTTAGCGTCAGGACAACTAGGGTTAGCGTCAGGATAACTAGGGTTAGCGTCAGGACAACTAGGGTTAGCGTCAGGACAACTAGGGTTAGCGTCAGGACAACGAGGGTTAGCGTCAGGACAATTAGGGTTAGCGTCAGGACAACTAGGGTTAGCGTCAGGACAACTAGGGTTAGCGTCAGGACAAGTAGGGTTAGCGTCAGGACAAGTAGGGTTAGCATCAGGACAACTAGGGTTAGCGTCAGGACAACTAGGGTTAGCGTCAGGACAAGTAGTGTTAGCGTCAGGACAACTAGGGTTGGCGTCAGGACAACTAGGGTTAGCGTCAGGACAACTAGGGTTAGCGTCAGGACAAGTAGGGTTAGCGTCAGGACAAGTAGGGTTAGCGTCAGGACAACTAGGGTTAGCGTCAGGACAACTAGGGTTAGCGTCAGGACAACTAGGGTTGGCGTCAGGACAAGTAGGGTTAGCGTCAGGACAACTAGGGTTAGCATCAGGACAACTAGGGTTAGCGTCAGGACAAGTAGGTTTAGCGTCAGGACAACTAGGGTTAGCGTCAGGACAACTAGGGTTAGCGTCATGACAACTAGGGTTAGCGTCAGGACAACTAGGGTTAGCATCAGGACAACTAGGGTTAGCGTCAGGACAACTAGGGTTAGCGTCAGGACAACTAGGGTTAGCATCAGGACAAGTAGGGTTAGCATCAGGACAACCAGGGTTAGCGTCAGGACAAGTAGGGTTAGCGTCAGGACATCTAGGGTTAGCGTCAAGACAACTAGGGTTAGCGTCAGGACAACTAGGGTTAGCATCAGGACAACTAGGGTTAGCGTCAGGACAACTAGGGTTAGCGTCAGGACAACTAGGGTTAGCATCAGGACAAGTAGGGTTAGCATCAGGACAACCAGGGTTAGCGTCAGGACAAGTAGGGTTAGCGTCAGGACATCTAGGGTTAGCGTCAAGACAACTAGGGTTAGCGTCAGGACAACTAGGGTTAGCGTCAGGACAACTAGGGCTAGCGTTAGGACAACTAGGGTTAGCGTCAGGATAACTACGGTTAGCGTCAGGACAACTAGGGTTAGCGTCAGGACAACTAGGGTTAGCGTCAGGACAACTAGGGTTAACGTCAGGACAACTAGGGTTAGCGTCAGGACAAGTAGGGTTAGCCTCAGGACAACTAGGGTTAGCGTCAGGACAACTAGGGTTAGCGTCAGGATAAGTAGGGTTAGCGTCAGGACAACTAGGGTTAGCGTCAGGACAAGTAGGGTTAGCGTCAGGACAACTAGGGTTAGCGTCAGGACAACTAGGGTTAGCGTCAAGACAACTAGGGTTAGCGTCAGGACAAATAGGGTTGGCGTCAGGACAACTAGGGTTCGCGTCAGGACAAGTAGGGTTAGCGTCATGACAAGTAGGGTTAGCGTCAGGACAAGTAGGGTTAGCATCAGGACAACTAGGGTTAGCGTCAGGACAACAAGGGTTAGCGTCAAGACAACTAGGGTTAGCGTCAGGACAACTAGGTTTAGCGTCAGGACAACTAGGGTTAGCGTTAGGACAACTAGCGTTAGCGTCAGGACAAGTAGGGTTAGCGTCAAGACAACTAGGGTTAGCATCAGGACAACTAGGGTTAGCGTCAGGACAAGTAGGGTTAGCGTCAGGACAACTAGGGTTAGCGTCAGGACAAGTAGGGTTAGCATCAGGACAACTAGGATTAGCGTCAGGACAAGTAGGGTTAGCGTCAGGACAACTAGGGTTAGCGTCAGGACAACTAGTGTTAGCGTCAGGACAACTAGGGTTAGCGTCAGGACAACTAGGGTTAGCGTCAGGACAACTAGGGTTGGCGTCAGGACAAGTAGGGTTAGCGTCAGGACAACTAGGGTTAGCATCAGGACAACCAGGGTTAGCGTCAGGACAAGTACGTTTAGCGTCAGGACAACTAGGGTTAGCGTCAGGACAACTAGGGTTAGCGTCAGGACAACTAGGGTTAGCGTCAGGACAACTAGGGTTAGCATCAGGACAACAAGGGTTAGCGTCAGGACAACTAGGGTTAGCGTCAGGACAACTAGGGTTAGCATCAGGACAAGTAGGGTTAGCATCAGGACAACCAGGGTTAGCGTCAGGACAACTAGGGTTAGCGTCAGGACAACTAGGGTTAGCGTCAGGACAACTAGGGTTAGCGTCAGGATAACTACGGTTAGCGTCAGGACAACTAGGGTTAGCGTCAGGACAACTAGGGTTAGCGTCAGGACAAGTAGGGTTAGCGTCAGGACAGCTAGGGTTAGCGTCAGGACAACTAGGGTTAGCGTCAGGACAACTAGGGTTAGCGTCAGGACAACTAGGGTTAGCGTCAGGGCAACTAGGGTTAGCGTCAGGACAAGTAGGGTTAGCGTCAGGACAACTAGGGTTAGCGTCAGGACTAGAGTTAGCGTCAGGACAACTAGGGTTAGCGTCAGGACAACTAGGGTTAGCGTCAGGACAAGTAGGGTGGGCGTCAGGACAAGTAGGGTTAGCGTCAGGACAAGTAGGGTTAGCGTCAGGACAAGTAGCGTTAGCGTCAGGACAAGTAGGGTTAGCGTCAGGACAACTAGGGTTAGCGTCAGGACAACTAGGGTTAGCGTCAGGACAACTCGGGTTAGCGTCAGGACAACTCGGGTTAGCGTCAGGACAACTCGGGTTAGCGTCAGGACAACTCGGTTTAGCGTCAGGACAACTCGGGTTAGCGTCAGGACAACTAGGGTTAGCGTCAGGACAACTAGGGTTAGCGTCAGGACAACTCGGGTTAGAGTCAGGACAACTCGGGTTAGCGTCAGGACAACTAGGGTTAGCATCAGGACAAGTAGGGTTAGCGTCAGGACAACTAGGGTTAGCGTCAGGACAACTAGGGTTAGCGTCAGGACAACTAGGGTTAGCGTCAGGACAACTAGAGTTAGCGTCAGAACAACTAGGGTTAGCGTCAGGACAACTAGGGTTAGCGTCAGGACAAGTAGGGTTAGCGTCAGGACAAGTAGGGTTTGCGTCAGGACAAGTAGGGTTAGCGTCAGGTCAAGTAGGGTTAGCGTCAGGACAACTAGGGTTAGCGTCAGGACAACTAGGGTTAGCGTCAGGACGACCAGGGTTAGCGTCAGGACAACTAGGGTTAGCGTCAGGACAACTAGGGTTAGCGTCAGGATAACTAGGGTTAGCGTCAGGACAACTAGGGTTAGCGTCAGGACAACTAGGGTTAGCGTCAGGACAACTAGGGTTAGCGTCAGGACAATTAGGGTTATCGTCAGGACAACTAGGGTTAGCGTCAGGACAACTAGGGTTAGCGTCAGGACAAGTAGGGTTAGCGTCAGGACAAGTAGGGTTAGCATCAGGACAACTAGGGTTAGCGTCAGGACAACTAGGGTTAGCGTCAGGACAAGTAGTGTTAGCGTCAGGACAACTAGGGTTAGCGTCAGGACAACTAGGGTTAGCGTCAGGACAACTAGGGTTAGCGTCAGGACAAGTAGGGTTAGCGTCAGGACAACTAGGGTTAGCATCAGGACAACTAGGGTTAGCGTCAGGACAAGTAGGTTTAGCGTCAGGACAACTAGGGTTAGCGTCAGGATAACTAGGGTTAGCGTCAGGACAACTAGGGTTAGCGTCAGGACAACTAGGGTTAGCATCAGGACAACTAGGGTTAGCGTCAGGACAACTAGGGTTAGCGTCAGGACAACTAGGGTTAGCATCAGGACAAGTAGGGCTAGCATCAGGACAACCAGGGTTAGCGTCAGGACAAGTAGGGTTAGCGTCAGGACATCTAGGGTTAGCGTCAAGACAACTAGGGTTAGCGTCAGGACAACTAGGGTTAGCGTCAGGACAACTAGGGTTAGCGTTAGGACAACTAGGGTTAGCGTCAGGATAACTACGGTTAGCGTCAGGACAACTAGGGTTAGCGTCAGGACAACTAGGGTTAGCGTCAGGACAACTAGGGTTAGCGTCAGGACAAGTAGGGTTAGCCTCAGGACAACTAGGGTTAGCGTCAGGACAACTAGGGTTAGCGTCAGGATAAGTAGGGTTAGCGTCAGGACAACTAGGGTTAGCGTCAGGACAAGTAGGGTTAGCGTCAGGACAACTAGGGTTAGCGTCAGGACAACTAGGGTTAGCGTCAAGACAACTAGGGTTAGCGTCAGGACAAATAGGGTTAGCGTCAGGACAACTAGGGTTAGCGTCAGGACAAGTAGGGTTAGCGTCATGACAAGTAGGGTTAGCGTCAGGACAACAAGGGTTAGCGTCAGGACAACAAGGGTTAGCGTCAGGACAAGTAGGGTTAGCGTCAAGACAACTAGGGTTAGCGTCAGGACAAATAGGGTTAGCGTCAGGACAACTAGGGTTAGCGTCAGGACAAGTAGGGTTAGCGTCATGACAAGTAGGGTTAGCATCAGGACAACTAGGGTTAGCGTCAGGACAACAAGGGTTAGCGTCAGGACAAGTAGGGTTAGCGTCAAGACAACTAGGGTTAGCATCAGGACAACTAGGGTTAGCGTCAGGACAAGTAGGGTTAGCGTCAGGACAACTAGGGTTAGCGTCAGGACAACTAGGGTTAGCGTCAGGGCAACTACGGTTAGCGTCAGGACAAGTAGGGTTAGCGTCAGGACAACTAGGGTTATCGTCAGGACAACTAGGGATAGCGTCAGTACAAGTAGGGTTAGCGTCAGGACAAGTAGGGTTAGCGTCAGGACAACTAGGGTTAGCGTCAGGAAAACTAGGGTTAGCGTCAGGACAAGTAGAGTTAGCGTCAGGACAAGTAGAGTTAGCGTCAGGACAAGTAGGGTTAGCGTCAGGACAACTAGGGTTAGCGTCAGGACAACTAGGGTTAGCGTCAGGACAACTAGGGTTAGCGTTAGGACAACTAGGGTTAGCGTCAGGACAACTAGGGTTAGCGTCAGGACACATAGGGTTAGCGTCAGGACAACTAGAGTTAGGGTCAGGACAACTAGGGTTAGCGTCAGGACAACTAGGGTTAGCGTCAGTACAACTAGGGTTAGCGTCAGGACAACTAGGGTTAGCGTCAGGACAACTAGGGTTAGCGTCAGGACAACTAGAGTTAGCGTCAGGACAACTAGGGTTAGCGTCAGGACAACTAGGGTTAGCGTCAGGACAAGTAGGGTTAGCGTCAGGACAAGTAGGGTTTGCGTCAGGACAAGTAGGGTTAGCGTCAGGTCAAGTAGGGTTAGAGTCAGGACAACTAGGGTTAGCGTCAGGACAACTAGGGTTAGCGTCAGGACGACCAGGGTTAGCGTCAGGACAACTAGGGTTAGCGTCAGGACAACTAGGGTTAGCGTCAGGATAACTAGGGTTAGCGTCAGGACAACTAGGGTTAGCGTCAGGACAACTAGGGTTAGCGTCAGGACAACGAGGGTTAGCGTCAGGACAATTAGGGTTAGCGTCAGGACAACTAGGGTTAGCGTCAGGACAACTAGGGTTAGCGTCAGGACAAGTAGGGTTAGCGTCAGGACAAGTAGGGTTAGCATCAGGACAACTAGGGTTAGCGTCAGGACAACTAGGGTTAGCGTCAGGACAAGTAGTGTTAGCGTCAGGACAACTAGGGTTGGCGTCAGGACAACTAGGGTTAGCGTCAGGACAACTAGGGTTAGCGTCAGGACAAGTAGGGTTAGCGTCAGGACAAGTAGGGTTAGCGTCAGGACAACTAGGGTTAGCGTCAGGACAACTAGGGTTAGCGTCAGGACAACTAGGGTTGGCGTCAGGACAAGTAGGGTTAGCGTCAGGACAACTAGGGTTAGCATCAGGACAACTAGGGTTAGCGTCAGGACAAGTAGGTTTAGCGTCAGGACAACTAGGGTTAGCGTCAGGACAACTAGGGTTAGCGTCATGACAACTAGGGTTAGCGTCAGGACAACTAGGGTTAGCATCAGGACAACTAGGGTTAGCGTCAGGACAACTAGGGTTAGCGTCAGGACAACTAGGGTTAGCATCAGGACAAGTAGGGTTAGCATCAGGACAACCAGGGTTAGCGTCAGGACAAGTAGGGTTAGCGTCAGGACATCTAGGGTTAGCGTCAAGACAACTAGGGTTAGCGTCAGGACAACTAGGGTTAGCATCAGGACAACTAGGGTTAGCGTCAGGACAACTAGGGTTAGCGTCAGGACAACTAGGGTTAGCATCAGGACAAGTAGGGTTAGCATCAGGACAACCAGGGTTAGCGTCAGGACAAGTAGGGTTAGCGTCAGGACATCTAGGGTTAGCGTCAAGACAACTAGGGTTAGCGTCAGGACAACTAGGGTTAGCGTCAGGACAACTAGGGTTAGCGTTAGGACAACTAGGGTTAGCGTCAGGATAACTACGGTTAGCGTCAGGACAACTAGGGTTAGCGTCAGGACAACTAGGGTTAGCGTCAGGACAACTAGGGTTAACGTCAGGACAACTAGGGTTAGCGTCAGGACAACTAGGGTTAGCGTCAGGACGACCAGGGTTAGCGTCAGGACAACTAGGGTTAGCGTCAGGACAACTAGGGTTAGCGTCAGGATAACTAGGGTTAGCGTCAGGACAACTAGGGTTAGCGTCAGGACAACTAGGGTTAGCGTCAGGACAACTAGGGTTAGCGTCAGGACAATTAGGGTTATCGTCAGGACAACTAGGGTTAGCGTCAGGACAACTAGGGTTAGCGTCAGGACAAGTAGGGTTAGCGTCAGGACAAGTAGGGTTAGCATCAGGACAACTAGGGTTAGCGTCAGGACAACTAGGGTTAGCGTCAGGACAAGTAGTGTTAGCGTCAGGACAACTAGGGTTAGCGTCAGGACAACTAGGGTTAGCGTCAGGACAACTAGGGTTAGCGTCAGGACAAGTAGGGTTAGCGTCAGGACAAGTAGGGTTAGCGTCAGGACAACTAGGGTTAGCATCAGGACAACTAGGGTTAGCGTCAGGACAAGTAGGTTTAGCGTCAGGACAACTAGGGTTAGCGTCAGGATAACTAGGGTTAGCGTCAGGACAACTAGGGTTAGCGTCAGGACAACTAGGGTTAGCATCAGGACAACTAGGGTTAGCGTCAGGACAACTAGGGTTAGCGTCAGGACAACTAGGGTTAGCATCAGGACAAGTAGGGCTAGCATCAGGACAACCAGGGTTAGCGTCAGGACAAGTAGGGTTAGCGTCAGGACATCTAGGGTTAGCGTCAAGACAACTAGGGTTAGCGTCAGGACAACTAGGGTTAGCGTCAGGACAACTAGGGTTAGCGTTAGGACAACTAGGGTTAGCGTCAGGATAACTACGGTTAGCGTCAGGACAACTAGGGTTAGCGTCAGGACAACTAGGGTTAGCGTCAGGACAACTAGGGTTAGCGTCAGGACAAGTAGGGTTAGCCTCAGGACAACTAGGGTTAGCGTCAGGACAACTAGGGTTAGCGTCAGGATAAGTAGGGTTAGCGTCAGGACAACTAGGGTTAGCGTCAGGACAAGTAGGGTTAGCGTCAGGACAACTAGGGTTAGCGTCAGGACAACTAGGGTTAGCGTCAAGACAACTAGGGTTAGCGTCAGGACAAATAGGGTTAGCGTCAGGACAACTAGGGTTAGCGTCAGGACAAGTAGGGTTAGCGTCATGACAAGTAGGGTTAGCGTCAGGACAAGTAGGGTTAGCATCAGGACAACTAGGGTTAGCATCAGGACAACAAGGGTTAGCGTCAGGACAAGTAGGGTTAGCGTCAAGACAACTAGGGTTAGCATCAGGACAACTAGGGTTAGCGTCAGGACAAGTAGGGTTAGCGTCAGGACAACTAGGGTTAGCGTCAGGACAACTAGGGTTAGCGTCAGGGCAACTACGGTTAGCGTCAGGACAAGTAGGGTTAGCGTCAGGACAACTAGGGTTATCGTCAGGACAACTAGGGATAGCGTCAGTACAAGTAGGGTTAGCGTCAGGACAAGTAGGGTTAGCGTCAGGACAACTAGGGTTAGCGTCAGGAAAACTAGGGTTAGCGTCAGGACAAGTAGAGTTAGCGTCAGGACAAGTAGAGTTAGCGTCAGGACAAGTAGGGTTAGCGTCAGGACAACTAGGGTTAGCGTCAGGACAACTAGGGTTAGCGTCAGGACAACTAGGGTTAGCGTTAGGACAACTAGGGTTAGCGTCAGGACAACTAGGGTTAGCGTCAGGACACATAGGGTTAGCGTCAGGACAACTAGAGTTAGGGTCAGGACAACTAGGGTTAGCGTCAGGACAACTAGGGTTAGCGTCAGTACAACTAGGGTTAGCGTCAGGACAACTAGGGTTAGCGTCAGGACAACTAGGGTTAGCGTCAGGACAACTAGAGTTAGCGTCAGGACAACTAGGGTTAGCGTCAGGACAACTAGGGTTAGCGTCAGGACAAGTAGGGTTAGCGTCAGGACAAGTAGGGTTTGCGTCAGGACAAGTAGGGTTAGCGTCAGGTCAAGTAGGGTTAGAGTCAGGACAACTAGGGTTAGCGTCAGGACAACTAGGGTTAGCGTCAGGACGACCAGGGTTAGCGTCAGGACAACTAGGGTTAGCGTCAGGACAACTAGGGTTAGCGTCAGGATAACTAGGGTTAGCGTCAGGACAACTAGGGTTAGCGTCAGGACAACTAGGGTTAGCGTCAGGACAACGAGGGTTAGCGTCAGGACAATTAGGGTTAGCGTCAGGACAACTAGGGTTAGCGTCAGGACAACTAGGGTTAGCGTCAGGACAAGTAGGGTTAGCGTCAGGACAAGTAGGGTTAGCATCAGGACAACTAGGGTTAGCGTCAGGACAACTAGGGTTAGCGTCAGGACAAGTAGTGTTAGCGTCAGGACAACTAGGGTTGGCGTCAGGACAACTAGGGTTAGCGTCAGGACAACTAGGGTTAGCGTCAGGACAAGTAGGGTTAGCGTCAGGACAAGTAGGGTTAGCGTCAGGACAACTAGGGTTAGCGTCAGGACAACTAGGGTTAGCGTCAGGACAACTAGGGTTGGCGTCAGGACAAGTAGGGTTAGCGTCAGGACAACTAGGGTTAGCATCAGGACAACTAGGGTTAGCGTCAGGACAAGTAGGTTTAGCGTCAGGACAACTAGGGTTAGCGTCAGGACAACTAGGGTTAGCGTCATGACAACTAGGGTTAGCGTCAGGACAACTAGGGTTAGCATCAGGACAACTAGGGTTAGCGTCAGGACAACTAGGGTTAGCGTCAGGACAACTAGGGTTAGCATCAGGACAAGTAGGGTTAGCATCAGGACAACCAGGGTTAGCGTCAGGACAAGTAGGGTTAGCGTCAGGACATCTAGGGTTAGCGTCAAGACAACTAGGGTTAGCGTCAGGACAACTAGGGTTAGCATCAGGACAACTAGGGTTAGCGTCAGGACAACTAGGGTTAGCGTCAGGACAACTAGGGTTAGCATCAGGACAAGTAGGGTTAGCATCAGGACAACCAGGGTTAGCGTCAGGACAAGTAGGGTTAGCGTCAGGACATCTAGGGTTAGCGTCAAGACAACTAGGGTTAGCGTCAGGACAACTAGGGTTAGCGTCAGGACAACTAGGGTTAGCGTTAGGACAACTAGGGTTAGCGTCAGGATAACTACGGTTAGCGTCAGGACAACTAGGGTTAGCGTCAGGACAACTAGGGTTAGCGTCAGGACAACTAGGGTTAACGTCAGGACAACTAGGGTTAGCGTCAGGACAAGTAGGGTTAGCCTCAGGACAACTAGGGTTAGCGTCAGGACAACTAGGGTTAGCGTCAGGATAAGTAGGGTTAGCGTCAGGACAACTAGGGTTAGCGTCAGGACAAGTAGGGTTAGCGTCAGGACAACTAGGGTTAGCGTCAGGACAACTAGGGTTAGCGTCAAGACAACTAGGGTTAGCGTCAGGACAAATAGGGTTGGCGTCAGGACAACTAGGGTTCGCGTCAGGACAAGTAGGGTTAGCGTCATGACAAGTAGGGTTAGCGTCAGGACAAGTAGGGTTAGCATCAGGACAACTAGGGTTAGCGTCAGGACAACAAGGGTTAGCGTCAAGACAACTAGGGTTAGCGTCAGGACAACTAGGTTTAGCGTCAGGACAACTAGGGTTAGCGTTAGGACAACTAGGGTTAGCGTCAGGACAAGTAGGGTTAGCGTCAAGACAACTAGGGTTAGCATCAGGACAACTAGGGTTAGCGTCAGGACAAGTAGGGTTAGCGTCAGGACAACTAGGGTTAGCGTCAGGACAACTAGGGTTAGCGTCAGGGCAACTAGGGTTAGCGTCAGGACAAGTAGGGTTAGCGTCAGGACAACTAGGGTTATCGTCAGGACAACTAGGGATAGCGTCAGGACAAGTAGGGTTAGCGTCAGGACAAGTAGGGTTAGGGTCAGGACAACTAGGGTTAGCGTCAGGAAAACTAGGGTTAGCGTCAGGACAAGTAGAGTTAGCGTCAGGACAAGTAGAGTTAGCGTCAGGACAAGTAGGGTTAGCGTCAGGACAACTAGGGTTAGCGTCAGGACAACTAGGGTTAGCGTCAGGACAACTAGGGTTAGCGTTAGGACAACTAGGGTTAGCGTCAGGACAACTAGGGTTAGCGTCAGGACACATAGGGTTAGTGTCAGGACAACTAGGGTTAGCGTCAGTACAACTAGGGTTAGCGTCAGGACAACTAGGGTTAGCGTCAGGACAACTAGGGTTAGCGTCAGGACAACTAGGGTTAGCGTCAGGACAACTAGGGTTAGCGTCAGGACAACTAGAGTTAGCGTCAGGACAACTAGGGTTAGCGTCAGGACAACTAGGGTTAGCGTCAGGACAAGTAGGGTTAGCGTCAGGACAAGTAGGGTTTGCGTCAGGACAAGTAGGGTTAGCGTCAGGTCAAGTAGGGTTAGCGTCAGGACAACTAGGGTTAGCGTCAGGACAACTAGGGTTAGCGTCAGGACGACCAGGGTTAGCGTCAGGACAACTAGGGTTAGCGTCAGGACAACTAGGGTTAGCGTCAGGATAACTAGGGTTAGCGTAAGGACAAGTAGGGTTAGCGTCAAGACAGCTAGGGTTAGCATCAGGACAACTAGGGTTAGCGTCAGGACAAGTAGGGTTAGCGTGAGGACAACTAGGGTTAGCGTCAGGACAACTAGGGTTAGCGTCAGGGCAACTAGGGTTAGCGTCAGGACAAGTAGGGTTAGCGTCAGGACAACTAGGGTTATCGTCAGGACAACTAGGGATAGCGTCAGGACAAGTAGGGTTAGCGTCAGGACAAGTAGGGTTAGCGTCAGGACAACTAGGGTTAGCGTCAGGAAAACTAGGGTTAGCGTCAGGACAAGTAGAGTTAGCGTCAGGACAAGTAGAGTTAGCGTCAGGACAAGTAGGGTTAGCGTCAGGACAATTAGGGTTAGCGTCAGGACAACTAGGGTTAGCGTCAGGACAACTAGGGTTAGCGTTAGGACAACTAGGGTTAGCGTCAGGACAACTAGGGTTAGCGTCAGGACACATAGGGTTAGCGTCAGGACAACTAGAGTTAGGGTCAGGACAACTAGGGTTAGCGTCTGGACAACTAGGGTTAGCGTCAGTACAACTAGGGTTAGCGTCAGGACAACTAGGGTTAGCGTCAGGACAAGTAGGGTTTGCGTCAGGACAAGTAGGGTTAGCGTCAGGTCAAGTAGGGTTAGCGTCAGGACAACTAGGGTTAGCGTCAGGACAACTAGGGTTAGCGTCAGGACGACCAGGGTTAGCGTCAGGACAACTAGGGTTAGCGTCAGGACAACTAGGGTTAGCGTCAGGATAACTAGGGTTAGCGTCAGGACAACTAGGGTTAGCGTCAGGACAACTAGGGTTAGCGTCAGGACAATTAGGGTTAGCGTCAGGACAACTAGGGTTAGCGTCAGGACAAGTAGGGTTAGCGTCAGGACAAGTAGGGTTAGCGTCAGGACAAGTAGGGTTAGCATCAGGACAACTAGGGTTAGCGTCAGGACAACTAGGGTTAGCGTCAGGACAAGTAGTGTTATCGTCAGGACAACTAGGGTTGGCGTCAGGACAACTAGGGTTAGCGTCAGGACAACTAGGGTTAGCGTCAGAACAACTAGGGTTAGCGTCAGGACAAGTAGGGTTAGCGTCAGGACAAGTAGGGTTAGCGTCAGGACAACTAGGGTTAGCGTCAGGACAACTAGGGTTAGCGTCAGGACAACTAGGGTTAGCGTCAGGACAACTAGGGTTAGCGTCAGGACAACTAGGGTTGGCGTCAGGACAAGTAGGGTTAGCGTCAGGACAACTAGGGTTAGCATCAGGACAACTAGGGTTAGCGTCAGGACAAGTAGGTTTAGCGTCAGGACAACTAGGGTTAGCGTCAGGACAACTAGGGTTAGCGTCAGGACAACTAGGGTTAGCATCAGGACAACTAGGGTTAGCGTCAGGACAACTAGGGTTAGCGTCAGGACAACTAGGGTTAGCATTAGGACAAGTAGGGTTAGCATCAGGACAACCAGGGTTAGCGTCAGGACAAGTAGGGTTAGCGTCAGGACATCTAGGGTTAGCGTCAAGACAACTAGGGTTAGCGTCAGGACAACTAGGGTTAGCGTCAGGACAACTAGGGTTAGTGTCAAGACAACTAGGGTTAGCGTCAGGATAACTACGGTTAGCGTCAGGACAACTAGGGTTAGCGTCAGGACAACTAGGGTTAGCGTCAGGACAACTAGGGTTAGCGTCAGGACAACTAGGGTTAGCCTCAGGACAACTAGGGTTAGCCTCAGGACAACTAGGGTTAGCGTCAGGACAACTAGGGTTAGCGTCAGGATAAGTAGGGTTAGCGTCAGGACAACTAGGGTTAGCGTCAGGACAAGTAGGGTTAGCGTCAGGACAACTAGGGTTAGCGTCAGGACAACTAGGGTTAGCGTCAGGACAACTAGGGTTAGCGTCAGGACAAATAGGGTTAGCGTCAGGACAACTAGGGTTAGCGTCAGGACAACAAGGGTTAGCGTCAAGACAACTAGGGTTAGCGTCAGGACAACTAGGTTTAGCGTCAGGACAACTAGGGTTAGCGTTAGGACAACTAGGGTTAGCATCAGGACAAGTAGGGTTAGCGTCAAGACAACTAGGGTTAGCATCAGGACAACTAGGGTTAGCGTCAGGACAAGTAGGGTTAGCGTCAGGACAACTAGGGTTAGCGTCAGGACAACTAGGGTTAGCATCAGGGCAACTAGGGTTAGCGTCAGGACAAGTAGGGTTAGCATCAGGACAACTAGGGTTAGCGTCAGGACAAGTAGGGTTAGCGTCAGAACAAGTAGGGTTAGCGTCAGGACAACTAGGGTTAGCGTCAGGACAATCAGGGTTAGCGTCAGGATAACTAGGGTTAGCGTCCGGACAAGTAGGATTAGCGTCAGGACAAGTAGGGTTAGCGTCAGGACAACTAGGGTTAGCGTCAGGAAAACTAGGGTTAGCGTCAGGACAAGTAGAGTTAGCCTCAGGACAAGTAGAGTTAGCATCAGGACAAGTAGGGTTAGCGTCAGGACAACTAGGGTTAGCGTCAGGACAACTAGGGTTAGAGTCAGGACAACTAGGGTTAGCATCAGGACAACTAGTGTTAGCGTCAGGACAACTAGGGTTAGCGTCAGGACAACTAGGGTTAGCGTCAGGATAACTAGGGTTATCGTCAGGACAACTAGGGTTAGCGTCAGGACAACTAGGGTTAGCGTCAGGACAACTAGGGTTAGCGTCAGGACAAGTAGGGTTAGCGTCAGGACAAGTAGGGTTAGCATCAGGACAACTAGGGTTAGCGTCAGGACAACAAGGGTTAGCGTCAGGACAACTAGGGTTAGCATCAGGACAACTAGGTTTAGCGTCAGGACAACTAGGGTTAGCGTTAGGACAACTAGGTTAGCGTCAGGACAACTAGGGTTAGCGTCAGGACAACTAGGGTTAGCGTCAGGACAACTAGGGTTAGCGTCAGGACAAGTAGGGTTAGCGTCATGACAACTAGGGTTAGCGTCAGGACAACTAGGGTTAGCGTCAGGGCAACTAGGGTGAGCGTCAGGACAAGTAGGGTTAGCGTCAGGACAACTAGGGTTAGCGTCAGGACAACTAGGGTTAGCATCAGGAAAAGTAGGGTTAGCGTCAGGACAACTAGGGTTAGCATCAGGACAACTAGGGTTAGCGTCAGGACAAGTAGGGTTAGCGTCAGAACAAGTAGGGTTAGCGTCAGGACAACTAGGGTTAGCGTCAGGACAACTAGGGTTAGCGTCAGGACAATTAGGGTTAGCGTCAGGACAAGTAGGGTTAGCGTCAGGACAACTAGGGTTAGCGTCAGGAAAACTAGGGTTAGCGTCAGGACAAGTAGAGTTAGCGTCAGGACAAGTAGAGTTAGCGTCAGGACAAGTAGGGTTAGCGTCAGGACAACTAGGGTTAGCGTCAGGACAACTAGGGTTAGAGTCAGGACAACTAGGGTTAGCATCACGACAACTAGGGTTAGCGTCAGGACAACTAGGGTTAGCGTCAGGACAAGTAGGGTTAGCGTCAGGACAACTAGGGTTAGCGTCAGGACAACTAGGGTTAGCGTCAGGACAACTAGGGTTAGCGTCAGGACAACTAGGTTACTGTCAGGACAACTAGGGTTAGCATCAGGACAACTAGGGTTAGCGTCAGGACAACTAGGGTTAGCGTCAGGACAACTAGGGTTAGCGTTAGGACAAGTAGGGTTAGCGTAAGGACAAGTAGGGTTAGCGTCAGGACAAGTAGGGTTAGCGTCAGGACAACTAGGGTTAGCGTCAGGACAACTAGGGTTAGTGTCAGGACAACTAGGGTTAGCGTCAGTACAACTAGGGTTAGCGTCAGGACAACTAGGGTTAGAGTCAGGACAACTAGGGTTAGCATCAGGACAACTAGGATTAGCGTCAGGACAACTAGGGTTAGCGTCAGGACAAGTAGGGTTAGCGTCAGGACAAGTAGGGTTAGCGTCAGGACAACTAGGGTTAGCGTCAGGACAACTAGGGTTATCGTCACGACAAGTAGGGGTAGCGTCAGGACAAGTAGGGTTAGCGTCAGGACAAGTAGGGTTAGCGTCAGGACAACTAGGGTTAGCGTCAGAACAACTAGGGTTAGCGTCAGGACTACTAGGGTTAGCGTCAGGACAACTAGGGTTAGCGTCAGGACAACTAGGGTTAGCGTCAGGACAACTAAGGTTAAAGTCAGGACAACTAGGGTTAGCGTCAGGACAACTAGGGTTAGCGTCAGGACAACTAGGGTTACGTCAGGACAACTAGGGTTAGCGTCAGGACAACTAGAGTTACTGTCAGGACAACTAGGGTTAGCGTCAGGACAACTAGGGTTAGCATCAGGACAGCTAGGGTTAGCGTCGGGACAACTAGGGTTAGCGTCAGGACAACTAGGGTTAGCGTCAGGACAACTAGGTTTAGTGTCATTACAACTAGGGTTAGCATCAGGACAACTAGGGTTAGCTTCAGGACAACTAGGGTTAGCGTCAGGACAACTAGGTTTAGCGTCAGGACAACTAGGGTTAGCGTCAGGACAAGTAGGGTTAGCGTCAGGACAAGTAGTGTTAGCGTCAGGACAACTAGGGTTAGCGTCAGGACAACTAGGGTTAGCGTCAGGACAACTAGGGTTAGAGTCAGGATAACTAGGGTTAGCGTCAGGACAACTAGGGTTAGCATCAGGACAACTAGGGTAAGCGTCAGGACAAGTAGGGTTAGCGTCAGAACAAGTAGGGTTAGCGTCAGGACAAGTAGGGTTAGCGTCAGGACAACTAGGGTTAGCGTCAGGACAACTAGTGTTAGCGTCAGGACAAGTAGGGTTAGCGTCAAGACAAGTAGCGTTAGCGTCAGGACAACTAGGGTTAGCGTCAGGACAACTAGGGTTAGCGTCAGGACAACTAGGGTTAGCGTTAGGACAGCTAGGGTTAGCATCAGGACAACTAGGGTTAGCGTCAGGACAAGTAGGGTTAGCGTCAGGACAACTAGGGTTAGCGTCAGGACAACTAGGGTTAGCGTCAGGACAACTAGGGTTAGCGTCAGGACAACTAGAGTTAGCGTCAGGACAACTAGAGTTAGCGTCAGGACAACTAGGGTTAGCGTCAGGACAAGTAGGGTTAGCGTCAGGACAACTAGGGTTAGCGTGAGGACAACTAGGGTTAGCGTGAGGACAACTAGGGTTAAAGTCAGGACAACTAGGGTTAGCTTGAGGACAACTAGGGTTAGCATCAGGACAACTAGGGTTAGCGTCAGGACAACTAGGGTTAGCGTCAGGACAACTAGGGTTAGCGTCAGGACAACTAGGGTTAGCGTCAGGACAACTAGGATTAAAGTCAGGACAACTAGGGTTAGCGTGAGGACAACTAGGGTTAGCATCAGGACAACTAGGGTTAGCGTCAGGACAACTAGGGTTAGCGTCAGGACAACTAGGGTTACTGTCAGGACAACTAGGGTTAGCGTCAGGACAACTAGTGTTAGCGTCAGGACAACTAGGGTTAGCGTCAGGACAAGTAGGGTTAGCGTCAGGACAAGTAGGGTTAGCGTCAGGACAATTAGGGTTAGCGTCAGGACAACTAGGGTTAGCATCAGGACAACTAGGGTTAGCGTCAGGACAACTAGGGTTAAAGTCAGGACAACTAGGGTTAGCGTCAGGACAACCAGGGTTAGCGTCAGGACAACCAGGGTTAGCGTCAGGACAACTAGGGTTAGCGTCAGGACAACTAGGGTTACTGTCAGGACAACTAGGGTTAGCGTCAGGACAACTAGGGTTAGCGTCATTACAACTAGGGTTAGCGTCAGGACAACTAGGGTTAGCGTCAGGACAACTAGGGTTAGAGTCAGGACAACTAGGGTTAGCGTCAGGACAACTAGGGTTAGCGTCGGGACAAGTAGGGTTAGCGTCAGGACAAGTAGGGTTAGCGTCAGGACAACTAGGGTTAGCGTCAGGACAACTAGGGTTAGCATCAGGACAAGTAGGGTTAGCATCAGGACAAGTAGGGTTAGCGTCAGGACAACTAGGGTTATCGTCAGAACAACTAGGGTTAGCGTCAGGACTACTAGGATTAGCGTCAGGACAACTAGGGTTAGCGTCAGGACAACTAGGGTTACCGTCAGGACAACTAGGGTTAGCGTCAGGACAACTAGGGTTAAAGTCAGGACAACTAGGGTTAGCGTCAGGACAACTAGGGTTAGCGTCAGGACAACTAGGGTTAGCGTCAGGACAACTAGGGTTAGAGTCAGGACAAGTAGGGTTAGCGTCAGGACAACTAGGGTTAGCGTCAGGACAAGTAGGGTTAGTGTCAGGACAAGTAGGGTTAGCGTCAGTACAAGTAGGGTTAGCGTCAGGACAACTAGGGTTAGCGTCAGGACAACTAGTGTTAGCGTCAGGACAAGTAGGGTTAGCGTCAGGACAAGTAGCGTTAGCGTCAGGACAAGTAGGGTTAGCGTCAGGACAACTAGGGCTAGCGTCAGGACAACTAGGGTTAGCGTCAGGACAACTAGGTTTAGCGTTAGGACAGCTAGGGTTAGCGTCAGGACAACTAGGGTTAGCGTCAGGACAACTAGGGTTAGCATCAGGACAACTAGGGTTAGCGTCAGGACAAGTAGGGTTAGCGTCAGGACAACTAGGGTTAGCGTCAGGACAACTAGGGTTAGCGTCAGGACAACTAGGGTTAGCATCAGGACAAGTAGGGTTAGCGTCAGGACAACTAGGGTTAGCGTCAGGACAACTAGGGTTAGCGTCAGGACAAGTAGGGTTAGCGTCAGGACAACTAGGGTTAGCGTCAGGACAACTAGGGTTAGCGTCAGTACAAGTAGGGTTAGCGTCAGGACAACTAGGGTTAGCGTCAGGACAACTAGGGTTAGCGTCAGGACAAGTAGGTTTAGCGTCAGGACAACTAGGGTTAGTGTCAGGACAACTAGGGTTAGCGTCAGGACAACTAGGGTTAGCGTCAGGACAAGTAGGGTTAGCGTCAGGACAACTAGGGTTAGCGTCAGGACAACTAGGGTTAGCGTCAGGACAACTAGGGTTAGCGTCAGGACAACTAGGGTTAAAGTCAGGACAACTAGGGTTAGCGTCAGGACAACTAGGGTTAGCATCAGGACAACTAGGGTTAGCGTCATTACAACTAGGGTTAGCGTCAGGACAACTAGGGTTACCGTCAGGACAACTAGGGTTAGCGTCAGGACAACTAGGGTTAGCGTCAGGACAACTAGGGTTAGCGTCAGGACAATTAGGGTTAGCGTTAGGACAACTAGGGTTAGCGTCAGGACAATTAGGGTTAGCGTCAGGACAACTAGGGTTAGCGTCAGGACAACTAGGGTTAGCGTCAGGACAACTAGGGTTAAAGTCAGGACAACTAGGGTTAGCGTCAGGACAACTAGGTTTAGCGTCAGGACAACTAGGGTTAGCGTCAGGACAACTAGGGTTAGCGTCAGGACAACTAGGGTTAGCGTCAGGACAACTAGGGTTAGCGTCAGGACAACTAGGGTTAGCGTCAGGACAACTAGGGTTAGCGTCAGGACAAGTAGGGTTAGCGTCAGGACAACTAGGGTTAGCGTCAGGACAACTAGCGTTAGCGTCAGGACAACTAGGGTTAAAGTCAGGACAACTAGGTTTAGCGTCATTACAACTAGGGTTAGCATCAGGACAAATAGGGTTAGCGTCAGGACAACTAGGGTTAGCGTCAGGACAACTAGGGTTAGCGTCAGGACAACTAGGGTTAGCGTCAGGACAAGTAGGGTTAGCGTAAGGACAAGTAGGGTTAGCGTCAGGACAACTAGGGTTAGCGTCTGGACAACTAGGGTTAGCGTCAGGACAACTAGGGTTAGCGTCAGGACAACTAGGGTTAGAGTCAGGACAACTAGGGTTAGCGTCAGGACAACTAGGGTTAGCGTCAGGACAAGTAGGGTTAGCGTCAGGACAAGTAGGGTTAGCGTCAGGACAACTAGGGTTAGCGTCAGGACAAGTAGGGTTAGCATCAGGACAAGTAGGGTTAGCGTCAGGACAACTAGGGTTATCGTCAGAACAACTAGGGTTAGCGTCAGGACTACTAGGATTAGCGTCAGGACAACTAGGGTTAGCGTCAGGACAACTAGGGTTAGCGTCAGGACAACTAGGGTTACTGTCAGGACAACTAGGGTTAGCGTCAGGACAACTAGGGTTAGCGTCAGGACAAGTAGGGTTAGCGTCAGGACAACTAGGGTTAGCGTCAGGACAAGTAGGGTTAGCGTCAGGACAACTAGGGTTAGCGTCAGGACAACTAGGGTTAGCGTCAGGACAACTAGGGTTAAAGTCAGGACAACTAGGTTTAGCGTCATTACAACTAGGGTTAGCATCAGGAAAACTAGGGTTAGCGTCAGGACAACTAGGGTTAGCGTCAGGACAACTAGGGTTAGCGTCAGGACAAGTAGGGTTAGCGTAAGGACAAGTAGGGTTAGCGTCAGGACAAGTAGGGTTAGCGTCAGGACAACTAGGGTTAGCGTCTGGACAACTAGGGTTAGCGTCAGGACAACTAGGGTTAGCGTCAGGACAACTAGGGTTAGCGTCAGGACAACTAGGGTTAGCGTCAGGACAAGTAGGGTTAGCGTCAGGACAAGTAGGGTTAGCGTCAGGACAACTAGGGTTATCGTCAGAACAACTAGGGTTAGCGTCAGGACTACTAGGGTTAGCGTCAGGACAACTAGGGTTAGCGTCAGGACAACTAGGGTTAGCGTCAGGACAACTAGGGTTAGCGTCAGGACAACTACGGTTAAAGTCAGGACAACTAGGGTTAGCGTCAGGACAACTAGGGTTAGCGTCAGGACAACTAGGGTTAGCGTCAGGACAACTAGGGTTAGAGTCAGGACAACTAGGGTTAGCGTCAGGACAACTAGGGTTAGCATCAGGACAACTAGGGTTAGCGTCAGGACAAGTAGGGTTAGCGTCAGGACAAGTAGGGTTAGCGTCAGGACAACTAGGGTTAGCGTCAGGACAACTAGTGTTAGCGTCAGGACAAGTAGGGTTAGCGTCAGGACAAGTAGCGTTAGCGTCAGGACAAGTAGGGTTAGCGTCAGGACAACTAGGGCTAGCGTCAGGACAACTAGGGTTAGCGTCAGGACAGCTAGGGTTAGCGTTAGGACAGCTAGGGTTAGCGTCAGGACAACTAGGGTTAGCGTCAGGACAACTAGGGTTAGCGTCAGGACAAGTAGGGTTAGCGTCAGGACAAGTAGGGTTAGCGTCAGGACAACTAGGGTTAGCGTCAGGACAACTAGGGTTAGCGTCAGGACAACTAGGGTTAGCGTCAGGACAAGTAGGGTTAGCGTCAGGACAACTAGGGTTTGCGTCAGGACAACTAGGGTTAGCGTCAGGACAACTAGGGTTAGCGTCAGGACAACTAGGGTTAAAGTCAGGACAACTAGGGTTAGCGTCAGGACAACTAGGTTTAGCGTCATTACAACTAGGGTTAGCATCAGGACAACTAGGGTTAGCGTCAGGACAACTAGGGTTAGCGTCAGGACAACTAGGGTTAGCGTCAGGACAACTAGGGTTAGCGTCAGGACAAGTAGGGTTAGCGTAAGGACAAGTAGGGTTAGCGTCAGGACAAGTAGGGTTAGCGTCAGGACAACTAGGGTTAGCGTCAGGACAACTAGGGTTAGCGTCAGGACAACTAGGGTTAGAGTCAGGACAACTAGGGTTAGCGTCAGGACAAGTAGGGTTAGCGTCAGGACAACTAGGGTTAGCGTCAGGACAACTAGGGTTAGCGTCAGGACAAGTAGGGTTAGCATCAGGACAAGTAGGGTTAGCGTCAGGACAACTAGGGTTATCGTCAGAACAACTAGGGTTAGCGTCAGGACTACTAGGGTTAGCGTCAGGACAACTAGGGTTAGAGTCAGGACAACTAGTGTTAGCGTCAGGACAACTAGGGTTAGCGTCAGGACAACTAGGGTTAAAGTCAGGACAACTAGGGTTAGCGTCAGGACAACTAGGGTTAGCGACAGGACAACTAGGGTTACGTCAGGACAACTAGGGTTAGCATCAGGACAACTAGGGTTAGTGTCAGGACAACTAGGGTTAGCGTCAGGACAACTAGGCTTAGCGTCAAGACAACTAGGGTTAGCGTCAGGACAACTAGGTTTAGCGTCATTACAACTAGGGTTAGCATCAGGACAACTAGGGTTAGCGTCAGGACAACTAGGGTTAGCGTCAGGACAACTAGGTTTAGCGTCAGGACAACTAGGGTTAGCGTCAGGACAACTAGGGTTAGCGTCAGGACAACTAGGTTTAGCGTCATTACAACTAGGGTTAGCATCAGGACAACTAGGGTTAGCTTCAGGACAACTAGGGTTAGCGTCAGGACAACTACGGTTAGCGTCAGGACAACTAGGGTTAGCGACAGGACAAGTAGGGTTAGCGTCAGGACAAGTAGTGTTAGCGTCAGGACAAGTAGGGTTAGCGTCAGGACAACTAGGGTTAGCGTCAGGACAACTAGGGTTAGCGTCAGGACAACTAGGGTTAGAGTCAGGACAACTAGGGTTAGCGTCAGGACAAGTAGGGTTAGCGTCAGGACAAGTAGGGTTAGCGTCAGGACAAGTAGGGTTAGCGTCAGGACAACTAGGGTTAGCGTCAGGACAACTAGTGTTAGCGTCAGGACAAGTAGGGTTAGCGTCAGGACAAGTAGGGTTAGCGTAAGGACAAGTAGGGTTAGCGTCAGGACAAGTAGGGTTAGCGTCAGGACAACTAGGGTTAGCGTCAGGACAACTAGGGTTAGCGTCAGGACAACTAGGGTTAGAGTCAGGACAACTAGGGTTAGCGTCAGGACAAGTAGGGTTAGCGTCAGGACAACTAGGGTTAGCGTCAGGACAACTAGGGTTAGCGTCAGGACAAGTAGGGTTAGCATCAGGACAAGTAGGGTTAGCGTCAGGACAACTAGGGTTATCGTCAGAACAACTAGGGTTAGCGTCAGGACTACTAGGGTTAGCGTCAGGACAACTAGGGTTAGAGTCAGGACAACTAGTGTTAGCGTCAGGACAACTAGGGTTAGCGTCAGGACAACTAGGGTTAAAGTCAGGACAACTAGGGTTAGCGTCAGGACAACTAGGGTTAGCGACAGGACAACTAGGGTTACGTCAGGACAACTAGGGTTAGCATCAGGACAACTAGGGTTAGTGTCAGGACAACTAGGGTTAGCGTCAGGACAACTAGGCTTAGCGTCAAGACAACTAGGGTTAGCGTCAGGACAACTAGGTTTAGCGTCATTACAACTAGGGTTAGCATCAGGACAACTAGGGTTAGCGTCAGGACAACTAGGGTTAGCGTCAGGACAACTAGGTTTAGCGTCAGGACAACTAGGGTTAGCGTCAGGACAACTAGGGTTAGCGTCAGGACAACTAGGTTTAGCGTCATTACAACTAGGGTTAGCATCAGGACAACTAGGGTTAGCTTCAGGACAACTAGGGTTAGCGTCAGGACAACTACGGTTAGCGTCAGGACAACTAGGGTTAGCGACAGGACAAGTAGGGTTAGCGTCAGGACAAGTAGTGTTAGCGTCAGGACAAGTAGGGTTAGCGTCAGTACAACTAGGGTTAGCGTCAGGACAACTAGGGTTAGCGTCAGGACAACTAGGGTTAGAGTCAGGACAACTAGGGTTAGCGTCAGGACAAGTAGGGTTAGCGTCAGGACAAGTAGGGTTAGCGTCAGGACAAGTAGGGTTAGCGTCAGGACAACTAGGGTTAGCGTCAGGACAACTAGTGTTAGCGTCAGGACAAGTAGGGTTAGCGTCAGGACAAGTAGCGTTAGCGTCAGGACAAGTAGGGTTAGCGTCAGGACAACTAGGGTTAGCATCAGGACAACTAGGGTTAGCGTTAGGACAGCTAGGGTTAGCGTCAGGACAACTAGGGTTAGCGTCAGGACAACTAGGGTTAGCGTCAGGACAAGTAGGGTTAGCGTCAGGACAACTAGGGTTAGCGTCAGGACAACTAGGGTTAGCGTCAGGACAACTAGGGTTAGCGTCAGGACAAGTAGGGTTAGCGTCAGGACAACTAGGGTTAGCGTCAGGACAAGTAGGGTTAGTGTCAGGACAACTAGGGTTAGCGTCAGGACAACTAGGGTTAGCGTCAGTACAAGTAGGGTTAGCGTCAGGACAACTAGGGTTAGCGTCAGGACAAGTAGGTTTAGCGTCAGGACAACTAGGGTTAGCGTCAGGACAACTAGGGTTAGCGTCAGGACAAGTAGGGTTAGCGTCAGGACAACTAGGGTTAAAGTCAGGACAACTAGGGTTAGCGTCAGGACAACTAGGGTTAGCATCAGGACAACTAGGGTTAGCGTCAGGACAACTAGGGTTAGCGTCAGGACAACTAGGGTTACCGTCAGGACAACTAAGGGTTAGCGTCAGGACAACTAGGGTTAGCGTCAGGACAACTAGGGTTAGCGTCAGTACAAGTAGGGTTAGCGTCAGGACAACTAGGGTTAGCGTCAGGACAATTAGGGTTAGCGTCAGGACAACTAGGGTTAGCGTCAGGACAACTAGGGTTAGCGTCAGGACAACTAGGGTTAAAGTCAGGACAACTAGGGTTAGCGTCAGGACAACTAGGGTTAGCGTCAGGACAACTAGGGTTAGCGTTAGGACAACTAGGGTTAGCGTCAGGACAACTAGGGTTAGCGTCAGGACAACTACGGTTAAAGTCAGGACAACTAGGGTTAGCGTCTGGACAACTAGGGTTAGCGTCAGGACAACTAGGGTTAGCGTCAGGACAACTAGGGTTAGAGTCAGGACAACTAGGGTTAGCGTCAGGACAACTAGGGTTAGCGTCAGGACAAGTAGGGTTAGCGTCAGGACAAGTAGGGTTAGCGTCAGGACAACTAGGGTTAGCGTCAGGACAAGTAGGGTTAGCATCAGGACAAGTAGGGTTAGCGTCAGGACAACTAGGGTTATCGTCAGAACAACTAGGGTTAGCGTCAGGACTACTAGGATTAGCGTCAGGACAACTAGGGTTAGCGTCAGGACAACTAGGGTTAGCGTCAGGACAACTAGGGTTACTGTCAGGACAACTAGGGTTAGCGTCAGGACAACTAGGGTAAGCGTCAGGACAAGTAGGGTTAGCGTCAGGACAACTAGGGTTAGCGTCAGGACAAGTAGGGTTAGCGTCAGGACAACTAGGGTTAGCGTCAGGACAACTAGGGTTAGCGTCAGGACAACTAGGGTTAAAGTCAGGACAACTAGGTTTAGCGTCATTACAACTAGGGTTAGCATCAGGACAACTAGGGTTAGCGTCAGGACAACTAGGGTTAGCGTCAGGACAACTAGGGTTAGCGTCAGGACAAGTAGGGTTAGCGTAAGGACAAGTAGGGTTAGCGTCAGGACAAGTAGGGTTAGCGTCAGGACAACTAGGGTTAGCGTCTGGACAACTAGGGTTAGCGTCAGGACAACTAGGGTTAGCGTCAGGACAACTAGGGTTAGCGTCAGGACAACTAGGGTTAGCGTCAGGACAAGTAGGGTTAGCGTCAGGACAAGTAGGGTTAGCGTCAGGACAACTAGGGTTATCGTCAGAACAACTAGGGTTAGCGTCAGGACTACTAGGGTTAGCGTCAGGACAACTAGGGTTAGCGTCAGGACAACTAGGGTTAGCGTCAGGACAACTAGGGTTAGCGTCAGGACAACTACGGTTAAAGTCAGGACAACTAGGGTTAGCGTCAGGACAACTAGGGTTAGCGTCAGGACAACTAGGGTTAGCGTCAGGACAACTAGGGTTAGAGTCAGGACAACTAGGGTTAGCGTCAGGACAACTAGGGTTAGCATCAGGACAACTAGGGTTAGCGTCAGGACAAGTAGGGTTAGCGTCAGGACAAGTAGGGTTAGCGTCAGGACAAGTAGGGTTAGCGTCAGGACAACTAGGGTTAGCGTCAGGACAACTAGTGTTAGCGTCAGGACAAGTAGGGTTAGCGTCAGGACAAGTAGCGTTAGCGTCAGGACAAGTAGGGTTAGCGTCAGGACAACTAGGGCTAGCGTCAGGACAACTAGGGTTAGCGTCAGGACAGCTAGGGTTAGCGTTAGGACAGCTAGGGTTAGCGTCAGGACAACTAGGGTTAGCGTCAGGACAAGTAGGGTTAGCGTCAGGACAAGTAGGGTTAGCGTCAGGACAAGTAGGTTTAGCGTCAGGACAACTAGGGTTAGCGTCAGGACAACTAGGGTTAGCGTCAGGACAACTAGGGTTAGAGTCAGGACAACTAGGGTTAGCGTCAGGACAAGTAGGGTTAGCGTCAGGACAACTAGGGTTAGCGTCAGGACAACTAGGGTTAGCGTCAGGACAAGTAGGGTTAGCATCAGGACAAGTAGGGTTAGCGTCAGGACAACTAGGGTTATCGTCAGAACAACTAGGGTTAGCGTCAGGACTACTAGGGTTAGCGTCAGGACAACTAGGGTTAGAGTCAGGACAACTAGTGTTAGCGTCAGGACAACTAGGGTTAGCGTCAGGACAACTAGGGTTAAAGTCAGGACAACTAGGGTTAGCGTCAGGACAACTAGGGTTAGCGACAGGACAACTAGGGTTACGTCAGGACAACTAGGGTTAGCATCAGGACAACTAGGGTTAGCGTCAGGACAACTAGGGTTAGCGTCAGGACAACTAGGGTTAGCGTCAAGACAACTAGGGTTAGCGTCAGGACAACTAGGTTTAGCGTCATTACAACTAGGGTTAGCATCAGGACAACTAGGGTTAGCGTCAGGACAACTAGGGTTAGCGTCAGGACAACTAGGTTTAGCGTCAGGACAACTAGGGTTAGCGTCAGGACAACTAGGGTTAGCGTCAGGACAACTAGGTTTAGCGTCATTACAACTAGGGTTAGCATCAGGACAACTAGGGTTAGCTTCAGGACAACTAGGGTTAGCGTCAGGACAACTACGGTTAGCGTCAGGACAACTAGGGTTAGCGACAGGACAAGTAGGGTTAGCGTCAGGACAAGTAGTGTTAGCGTCAGGACAAGTAGGGTTAGCGTCAGGACAACTAGGGTTAGCGTCAGGACAACTAGGGTTAGCGTCAGGACAACTAGGGTTAGAGTCAGGACAACTAGGGTTAGCGTCAGGACAAGTAGGGTTAGCGTCAGGACAAGTAGGGTTAGCGTCAGGACAAGTAGGGTTAGCGTCAGGACAACTAGGGTTAGCGTCAGGACAACTAGTGTTAGCGTCAGGACAAGTAGGGTTAGCGTCAGGACAAGTAGCGTTAGCGTCAGGACAAGTAGGGTTAGCGTCAGGACAACTAGGGTTAGCGTCAGGACAACTAGGGTTAGCGTTAGGACAGCTAGGGTTAGCGTCAGGACAACTAGGGTTAGCGTCAGGACAACTAGGGTTAGCGTCAGGACAAGTAGGGTTAGCGTCAGGACAACTAGGGTTAGCGTCAGGACAACTATGGTTAGCGTCAGGACAACTAGGGTTAGCGTCAGGACAAGTAGGGTTAGCGTCAGGACAACTAGGGTTAGCGTCAGGACAAGTAGGGTTAGTGTCAGGACAACTAGGGTTAGCGTCAGGACAACTAGGGTTAGCGTCAGTACAAGTAGGGTTAGCGTCAGGACAACTAGGGTTAGCGTCAGGACAAGTAGGTTTAGCGTCAGGACAACTAGGGTTAGCGTCAGGACAAC
Source organism: Phyllobates terribilis (assembly GCF_046119375.1). NCBI lineage: Eukaryota > Metazoa > Chordata > Amphibia > Anura > Dendrobatidae > Phyllobates > Phyllobates terribilis. Next base: position 697,997 of record NW_027363148.1, read on the forward strand.
TAGGGTTAGCGTCAGGACAAGTAGGGTTAGCGTCAGGACAACTAGGGTTAAAGTCAGGACAACTAGGGTTAGCGTCAGGACAACTAGGGTTAGCATCAGGACAACTAGGGTTAGCGTCAGGACAACTAGGGTTAGCGTCAGGACAACTAGGGTTACCGTCAGGACAACTAAGGGTTAGCGTCAGGACAACTAGGGTTAGCGTCAGGACAACTAGGGTTAGCGTCAGTACAAGTAGGGTTAGCGTCAGGACAACTAGGGTTAGCGTCAGGACAATTAGGGTTAGCGTCAGGACAACTAGGGTTAGCGTCAGGACAACTAGGGTTAGCGTCAGGACAACTAGGGTTAAAGTCAGGACAACTAGGGTTAGCGTCAGGACAACTAGGGTTAGCGTCAGGACAACTAGGGTTAGCGTCAGGACAACTAGGGTTACTGTCAGGACAACTAGGGTTATTGTCAGGACAACTAGGTTTAGCGTCAGGACAACTAGGGTTTGCGTCAGGACAACTAGGTTTAGCGTCATTACAACTAGGGTTAGCATCAGGACAACTAGGGTTAGCATCAGGACAACTAGGGTTAGCGTCAGGACAACTAGGGTTAGCGTCAGGACAACTAGGGTTAGCGTCAGGACAAGTAGTGTTAGCGTAAGGACAAGTAGGGTTAGCGTCAGGACAAGTAGGGTTAGCGTCAGGACAACTAGGGTTAGCGTCTGGACAACTAGGGTTAGCGTCAGGACAACTAGGTTTAGAGTCAGGACAACTAGGGTAAGCGTCAGGACAACTAGGGTTAGCGTCAGGACAAGTAGGGTTAGCGTCAGGACAACTAGGGTTAGCGTCAGGACAACTAGGGTTAGCGTCAGGACAAGTAGGGTTAGCGTCAGGACAAGTAGGGTTAGCGTCAGGACAACTAGGGTTATCGTCAGAACAACTAGGGTTAGCGTCAGGACTACTAGGGTTAGCGTCAGGACAACTAGGGTTAGCGTCAGGACAACTAGGGTTAGCGTCAGGACAACTAGGGTTAGCGTCAGGACAACTACAGTTAAAGTCAGGACAACTAGGGTTAGCGTCAGGACAACTGGGGTTAGCGTCAGGACAACTAGGGTTAGAGTCAGGACAACTAGGGTTAGCGTCAGGACAACTAGGGTTAGCATCAGGACAACTAGGGTTAGCGTCAGGACAACTAGGGTTAGCGTCAGGACAAGTAGGGTTAGCGTCAGGACAAGTAGGGTTAGCGTCAGGACAACTAGGGTTAGCGTCAGGACAACTAGTGTTAGCGTCAGGACAAGTAGGGTTAGCGTCAGGACAAGTAGGGTTAGCGTCAGGACAACTAGGGTTAGCGTCAGGACAACTAGGGTTAGCGTCAGGACAACTAGTGTTAGCGTCAGGACAAGTAGGGTTAGCGTCAGGACAAGTAGGGTTAGCGTCAGGACAACTAGGGCTAGCGTCAGGACAACTAGGGTTAGCGTCAGGACAACTAGGGTTAGCGTTAGGACAGCTAGGGTTAGCGTCAGGACAACTAGGGTTAGCGTCAGGACAACTAGGGTTAGCGTCAGGTCAAGTAGGGTTAGCGTCAGGACAAGTAGGGTTAGCGTCAGGACAAGTAGGTTTAGCGTCAGGACAACTAGGGTTAGCGTCAGGACAACTAGGGTTAGCGTCAGGACAACTAGGGTTAGCGTCAGGACAAGTAGGGTTAGCGTAAGGACAACTAGGGTTAGCGTCAAGACAACTAGGGTTAGCGTCAGGACAACTAGGGTTAGCGTCAGGACAAGTAGGGTTAGCGTCAGGACAACTAGGGTTAGCGTCAGGACAACTAGGGTTACCGTCAGGACAACTAGGGTTAGCGTCAGGACAACTAGGGTTAGCGTCAGGACAAGTAGGGTTAGCGTCAGGACAACTAGGGTTAGCGTCAGGACAATTAGGGTTAGCGTCAGGACAACTAGGGTTAGCGTCAGGACAACTAGGGTTAGCGTCAGGACAACTAGGGTTAAAGTCAGGACAACTAGGGTTAGCGTCAGGACAACTAGGGTTAGCGTCAGGACAACTAGGGTTAGCGTCAGGACAACTAGGGTTAGCGTCAGGACAACTAGGGTTACTGTCAGGACAACTAGGGTTAGCGTCAGGACAACTAGGGTTAGCGTCAGGACAACTAGGGTTAGCATCAGGACAACTAGGGTTAGCGTCAGGACAACTAGGTTTAGCATCATTACAACTAGGGTTAGCATCAGGACAACTAGGGTTAGCGTCAGGACAACTAGGGTTAGCGTCAGGACAACTAGGGTTAGCGTCAGGACAACTAGGGTTAGCGTCAGGACAACTAGGGTTAGCGTCAGGACAACTAGGGTTAGCGTCAGGACAAGTAGGGTTAGCGTAAGGACAAGTAGGGTTAGCGTCAGGACAAGTAGGGTTAGCGTCAGGACAACTAGGGTTAGCGTCTGGACAACTAGGGTTAGCGTCAGGACAACTAGGTTTAGAGTCAGGACAACTAGGGTTAGCGTCAGGACAACTAGGGTTAGCGTCAGGACAAGTAGGGTTAGCGTCAGGAAAAGTAGGGTTAGCGTCAGGACAACTAGGGTTAGCGGCAGGACAACTAGGGTTAGCGTCAGGAAAAGTAGCGTTAGCGTCAGGACAAGTAGGGTTAGCGTCAGGACAACAAGGGTTATCGTCAGAACAACTAGGGTTAGCGTCAGGACTACTAGGGTTAGCGTCAGGACAACTAGGGTTAGCGTCAGGACAACTAGGGTTAAAGTCAGGACAACTAGGGTTAGCGTCAGGACAACTAGGGTTAGCGTCAGGACAACTAGGGTTAGCGTCAGGACAACTAGGGTTAGAGTCAGGACAACAAGGGTTAGCGTCAGGACAACTAGGGTTAGCGTCAGGACAACTAGGGTTAGCGTCAGGACAAGTAGGGTTAGCGTCAGGACAAGTAGGGTTAGCGTCAGGACAACTAGGGTTAGCGTCAGGACAACTAGTGTTAGCGTCAGGACAAGTAGCGTTAGCGTCAGGACAAGTAGGGTTAGTGTCAGGACAACTAGGGCTAGCGTCACGACAACTAGGGTTAGCGTCAGGACAACTAGGGTTAGCGTTAGGACAGCTAGGGTTAGCGTCAGGACAACTAGGGTTAGCGTCAGGACAAGTAGGGTTAGCGTCAGGACAAGTAGGGTTAGCGTCAGGACAAGTAGGGTTAGCGTCAGGACAACTAGGGTTAGCGTCAGGACAACTAGGTTTAGCGTCAGGACAACTAGGGTTAGCGTCAGGACAACTAGGGTTAGCGTCAGGACAAGTAGGGTTAGCGTCAGGACAACTAGGGTTAGCGTCAGTACAAGTAGGGTTAGCGTCAGGACAACTAGGGTTAGCGTCAGGACAAGTAGGTTTAGCATCAGGACAACTAGGGTTAGCGTCAGGACAACTAGGGTTAGCGTCAGGACAACTAGGGTTAGCGTCAGGACAAGTAGGGTTAGCGTCAGGAATACTAGGGTTAGCGTCAGGACAACTAGGGTTAGCGTCAGGACAACTAGGGTTAGCGTCAGGACAACTAGGGTTAAAGTCAGGACAACTAGGGTTAGCGTCAGGACAACTAGGGTTAGCATCAGGACAACTAGGGTTAGCGTCAGGACAACTAGGGTTAGCGTCAGGACAACTAGGGTTACCGTCAGGACAACTAGGGTTAGCGTCAGGACAACTAGGGTTAGCGTCAGGACAACTAGGGTTAAAGTCAGGACAACTAGGGTTAGCGTCAGGACAACTAGGGTTAGCGTCAGGACAACTAGGGTTAGCGTCAGGACAACTAGGGTTACTGTCAGGACAACTAGGGTTAGTGTCAGGACAACTAGGTTTAGCGTCAGGACAACTAGGGTTTGCGTCAGGACAACTAGGTTTAGCGTCATTACAACTAGGGTTAGCATCAGGACAACTAGGGTTAGCATCAGGACAACTAGGGTTAGCGTCAGGACAACTAGGGTTAGCGTCAGGACAACTAGGGTTAGCGTCAGGACAAGTAGGGTTAGCGTAAGGACAAGTAGGGTTAGCGTCAGGACAAGTAGGGTTAGCGTCAGGACAACTAGGGTTAGCGTCTGGACAACTAGGGTTAGCGTCAGGACAACTAGGGTTAGAGTCAGGACAACTAGGGTAAGCGTCAGGACAACTAGGGTTAGCGTCAGGACAAGTAGGGTTAGCGTCAGGACAAGTAGGGTTAGCGTCAGGACAACTAGGGTTAGCGTCAGGACAACTAGGGTTAGCGTCAGGACAAGTAGGGTTAGCGTCAGGACAAGTAGGGTTAGCGTCAGGACAACTAGGGTTATCGTCAGAACAACTAGGGTTAGCGTCAGGACTACTAGGGTTAGCGTCAGGACAACTAGGGTTAGCGTCAGGACAACTAGGGTTAGCGTCAGGACAACTAGGGTTATCGTCAGAACAACTAGGGTTAGCGTCAGGACTACTAGGGTTAGCGTAAGGACAAGTAGGGTTAGCGTCAGGACAAGTAGGGTTAGCGTCAGGACAACTAGGGTTAGCGTCTGGACAACTAGGGTTAGCGTCAGGACAACTAGGGTTAGAGTCAGGACAACTAGGGTAAGCGTCAGGACAACTAGGGTTAGCGTCAGGACAAGTAGGGTTAGCGTCAGGACAAGTAGGGTTAGCGTCAGGACAACTACGGTTAGCGTCAGGACAACTAGGGTTAGCGTCAGGACAAGTAGGGTTAGCGTCAGGACAAGTAGGGTTAGCGTCAGGACAACTAGGGTTATCGTCAGAACAACTAGGGTTAGCGTCAGGACTACTAGGGTTAGCGTCAGGACAACTAGGGTTAGCGTCAGGACAACTAGGGTTAGCGTCAGGACAACTACGGTTAAAGTCAGGACAACTAGGGTTAGCGTCAGGACAACTGGGGTTAGCGTCAGGACAACTAGGGTTAGAGTCAGGACAACTAGGGTTAGCGTCAGGACAACTAGGGTTAGCATCAGGACAACTAGGGTTAGCGTCAGGACAAGTAGGGTTAGCGTCAGGACAAGTAGGGTTAGCGTCAGGACAAGTAGGGTTAGCGTCAGGACAACTAGGGTTAGCGTCAGGACAACTAGTGTTAGCGTCAGGACAAGTAGGGTTAGCGTCAGGACAAGTAGGGTTAGCGTCAGGACAAGTAGGGTTAGCGTCAGGACAACTAGGGTTAGCGTCAGGACAACTAGTGTTAGCGTCAGGACAAGTAGGGTTAGCGATAGGACAAGTAGGGTTAGCGTCAGGACAACTAGGGCTAGCGTCAGGACAACTAGGGTTAGCGTCAGGACAACTAGGGTTAGCGTTAGGACAGCTAGGGTTAGCGTCAGGACAACTAGGGTTAGCGTCAGGACAACTAGGGTTAGCGTCAGGTCAAGTAGGGTTAGCGTCAGGACAACTAGGGTTAGCGTCAGGACAACTAGGGTTAGCATCAGGACAACTAGGGTTAGCGTCAGGACAACTAGGTTTAGCATCATTACAACTAGGGTTAGCATCAGGACAACTAGGGTTAGCGTCAGGACAACTAGGGTTAGCGTCAGGACAACTAGGGTTAGCGTCAGGACAACTAGGGTTAGCGTCAGGACAACTAGGGTTAGCGTCAGGACAAGTAGGGTTAGCGTAAGGACAAGTAGGGTTAGCGTCAGGACAAGTAGGGTTAGCGTCAGGACAACTAGGGTTAGCGTCTGGACAACTAGGGTTAGCGTCAGGACAACTAGGTTTAGAGTCAGGACAACTAGGGTTAGCGTCAGGACAACTAGGGTTAGCGTCAGGACAAGTAGGGTTAGCGTCAGGAAAAGTAGGGTTAGCGTCAGGACAACTAGGGTTAGCGGCAGGACAACTAGGGTTAGCGTCAGGAAAAGTAGCGTTAGCGTCAGGACAAGTAGGGTTAGCGTCAGGACAACTAGGGTTATCGTCAGAACAACTAGGGTTAGCGTCAGGACTACTAGGGTTAGCGTCAGGACAACTAGGGTTAGCGTCAGGACAACTAGGGTTAAAGTCAGGACAACTAGGGTTAGCGTCAGGACAACTAGGGTTAGCGTCAGGACAACTAGGGTTAGAGTCAGGACAACAAGGGTTAGCGTCAGGACAACTAGGGTTAGCGTCAGGACAACTAGGGTTAGCGTCAGGACAAGTAGGGTTAGCGTCAGGACAAGTAGGGTTAGCGTCAGGACAACTAGGGTTAGCGTCAGGACAACTAGTGTTAGCGTCAGGACAAGTAGCGTTAGCGTCAGGACAAGTAGGGTTAGTGTCAGGACAACTAGGGCTAGCGTCACGACAACTAGGGTTAGCGTCAGGACAACTAGGGTTAGCGTTAGGACAGCTAGGGTTAGCGTCAGGACAACTAGGGTTAGCGTCAGGACAACTAGGGTTAGCGTCAGGACAACTAGGGTTAGCGTCAGGACAAGTAGGGTTAGCGTCAGGACAAGTAGGGTTAGCGTCAGGACAACTAGGGTTAGCGTCAGGACAACTGGGTTTAGCGTCAGGACAACTAGGGTTAGCGTCAGGACAACTAGGGTTAGCGTCAGGACAAGTAGGGTTAGCGTCAGGACAACTAGGGTTAGCGTCAGTACAAGTAGGGTTAGCGTCAGGACAACTAGGGTTAGCGTCAGGACAAGTAGGTTTAGCATCAGGACAACTAGGGTTAGCGTCAGGACAACTAGGGTTAGCGTCAGGACAACTAGGGTTAGCGTCAGGACAAGTAGGGTTAGCGTCAGGAATACTAGGGTTAGCGTCAGGACAACTAGGGTTAGCGTCAGGACAACTAGGGTTAGCGTCAGGACAACTAGGGTTAAAGTCAGGACAACTAGGGTTAGCGTCAGGACAACTAGGGTTAGCATCAGGACAACTAGGGTTAGCGTCAGGACAACTAGGGTTAGCGTCAGGACAACTAGGGTTACCGTCAGGACAACTAGGGTTAGCGTCAGGACAACTAGGGTTAGCGTCAGGACAACTAGGGTTAAAGTCAGGACAACTAGGGTTAGCGTCAGGACAACTAGGGTTAGCGTCAGGACAACTAGGGTTAGCGTCAGGACAACTAGGGTTACTGTCAGGACAACTAGGGTTAGTGTCAGGACAACTAGGTTTAGCGTCAGGACAACTAGGGTTTGCGTCAGGACAACTAGGTTTAGCGTCATTACAACTAGGGTTAGCATCAGGACAACTAGGGTTAGCATCAGGACAACTAGGGTTAGCGTCAGGACAACTAGGGTTAGCGTCAGGACAACTAGGGTTAGCGTCAGGACAAGTAGGGTTAGCGTAAGGACAAGTAGGGTTAGCGTCAGGACAAGTAGGGTTAGCGTCAGGACAACTAGGGTTAGCGTCTGGACAACTAGGGTTAGCGTCAGGACAACTAGGGTTAGAGTCAGGACAACTAGGGTAAGCGTCAGGACAACTAGGGTTAGCGTCAGGACAAGTAGGGTTAGCGTCAGGACAAGTAGGGTTAGCGTCAGGACAACTAGGGTTAGCGTCAGGACAACTAGGGTTAGCGTCAGGACAAGTAGGGTTAGCGTCAGGACAAGTAGGGTTAGCGTCAGGACAACTAGGGTTATCGTCAGAACAACTAGGGTTAGCGTCAGGACTACTAGGGTTAGCGTCAGGACAACTAGGGTTAGCGTCAGGACAACTAGGGTTAGCGTCAGGACAACTAGGGTTATCGTCAGAACAACTAGGGTTAGCGTCAGGACTACTAGGGTTAGCGTAAGGACAAGTAGGGTTAGCGTCAGGACAAGTAGGGTTAGCGTCAGGACAACTAGGGTTAGCGTCTGGACAACTAGGGTTAGCGTCAGGACAACTAGGGTTAGAGTCAGGACAACTAGGGTAAGCGTCAGGACAACTAGGGTTAGCGTCAGGACAAGTAGGGTTAGCGTCAGGACAAGTAGGGTTAGCGTCAGGACAACTAGGGTTAGCGTCAGGACAACTAGGGTTAGCGTCAGGACAAGTAGGGTTAGCGTCAGGACAAGTAGGGTTAGCGTCAGGACAACTAGGGTTATCGTCAGAACAACTAGGGTTAGCGTCAGGACTACTAGGGTTAGCGTCAGGACAACTAGGGTTAGCGTCAGGACAACTAGGGTTAGCGTCAGGACAACTACGGTTAAAGTCAGGACAACTAGGGTTAGCGTCAGGACAACTGGGGTTAGCGTCAGGACAACTAGGGTTAGAGTCAGGACAACTAGGGTTAGCGTCAGGACAACTAGGGTTAGCATCAGGACAACTAGGGTTAGCGTCAGGACAAGTAGGGTTAGCGTCAGGACAAGTAGGGTTAGCGTCAGGACAAGTAGGGTTAGCGTCAGGACAACTAGGGTTAGCGTCAGGACAACTAGTGTTAGCGTCAGGACAAGTAGGGTTAGCGTCAGGACAAGTAGGGTTAGCGTCAGGACAAGTAGGGTTAGCGTCAGGACAACTAGGGTTAGCGTCAGGACAACTAGTGTTAGCGTCAGGACAAGTAGGGTTAGCGATAGGACAAGTAGGGTTAGCGTCAGGACAACTAGGGCTAGCGTCAGGACAACTAGGGTTAGCGTCAGGACAACTAGGGTTAGCGTTAGGACAGCTAGGGTTAGCGTCAGGACAACTAGGGTTAGCGTCAGGACAACTAGGGTTAGCGTCAGGACAACTAGGGTTAGCGTCAGGACAAGTAGGGTTAGCGTCAGGACAAGTAGGGTTAGCGTCAGGACAACTAGGGTTAGCGTTAGGACAACTAGGTTTAGCGTCAGGACAACTAGGGTTAGCGTCAGGACAACTAGGGTTAGCGTCAGGACAAGTAGGGTTAGCGTCAGGACAACTAGGGTTAGCGTCAGTACAAGTAGGGTTAGCGTCAGGACAACTAGGGTTAGCGTCAGGACAAGTAGGTTTAGCATCAGGACAACTAGGGTTAGCGTCAGGACAACTAGGGTTAGCGTCAGGACAACTAGGGTTAGCGTCAGGACAAGTAGGGTTAGCGTCAGGAATACTAGGGTTAGCGTCAGGACAACTAGGGTTAGCGTCAGGACAACTAGGGTTAGCGTCAGGACAACTAGGGTTAAAGTCAGGACAACTAGGGTTAGCGTCAGGACAACTAGGGTTAGCATCAGGACAACTAGGGTTAGCGTCAGGACAACTAGGGTTAGCGTCAGGACAACTAGGGTTACCGTCAGGACAACTAGGGTTAGCGTCAGGACAACTAGGGTTAGCGTCAGGACAACTAGGGTTAAAGTCAGGACAACTAGGGTTAGCGTCAGGACAACTAGGGTTAGCGTCAGGACAACTAGGGTTAGCGTCAGGACAACTAGGGTTACTGTCAGGACAACTAGGGTTAGTGTCAGGACAACTAGGTTTAGCGTCAGGACAACTAGGGTTTGCGTCAGGACAACTAGGTTTAGCGTCATTACAACTAGGGTTAGCATCAGGACAACTAGGGTTAGCATCAGGACAACTAGGGTTAGCGTCAGGACAACTAGGGTTAGCGTCAGGACAACTAGGGTTAGCGTCAGGACAAGTAGGGTTAGCGTAAGGACAAGTAGGGTTAGCGTCAGGACAAGTAGGGTTAGCGTCAGGACAACTAGGGTTAGCGTCTGGACAACTAGGGTTAGCGTCAGGACAACTAGGGTTAGAGTCAGGACAACTAGGGTAAGCGTCAGGACAACTAGGGTTAGCGTCAGGACAAGTAGGGTTAGCGTCAGGACAAGTAGGGTTAGCGTCAGGACAACTAGGGTTAGCGTCAGGACAACTAGGGTTAGCGTCAGGACAAGTAGGGTTAGCGTCAGGACAAGTAGGGTTAGCGTCAGGACAACTAGGGTTATCGTCAGAACAACTAGGGTTAGCGTCAGGACTACTAGGGTTAGCGTCAGGACAACTAGGGTTAGCGTCAGGACAACTAGGGTTAGCGTCAGGACAACTAGGGTTATCGTCAGAACAACTAGGGTTAGCGTCAGGACTACTAGGGTTAGCGTAAGGACAAGTAGGGTTAGCGTCAGGACAAGTAGGGTTAGCGTCAGGACAACTAGGGTTAGCGTCTGGACAACTAGGGTTAGCGTCAGGACAACTAGGGTTAGAGTCAGGACAACTAGGGTAAGCGTCAGGACAACTAGGGTTAGCGTCAGGACAAGTAGGGTTAGCGTCAGGACAAGTAGGGTTAGCGTCAGGACAACTAGGGTTAGCGTCAGGACAACTAGGGTTAGCGTCAGGACAAGTAGGGTTAGCGTCAGGACAAGTAGGGTTAGCGTCAGGACAACTAGGGTTATCGTCAGAACAACTAGGGTTAGCGTCAGGACTACTAGGGTTAGCGTCAGGACAACTAGGGTTAGCGTCAGGACAACTAGGGTTAGCGTCAGGACAACTACGGTTAAAGTCAGGACAACTAGGGTTAGCGTCAGGACAACTGGGGTTAGCGTCAGGACAACTAGGGTTAGAGTCAGGACAACTAGGGTTAGCGTCAGGACAACTAGGGTTAGCATCAGGACAACTAGGGTTAGCGTCAGGACAAGTAGGGTTAGCGTCAGGACAAGTAGGGTTAGCGTCAGGACAAGTAGGGTTAGCGTCAGGACAACTAGGGTTAGCGTCAGGACAACTAGTGTTAGCGTCAGGACAAGTAGGGTTAGCGTCAGGACAAGTAGGGTTAGCGTCAGGACAAGTAGGGTTAGCGTCAGGACAACTAGGGTTAGCGTCAGGACAACTAGTGTTAGCGTCAGGACAAGTAGGGTTAGCGATAGGACAAGTAGGGTTAGCGTCAGGACAACTAGGGCTAGCGTCAGGACAACTAGGGTTAGCGTCAGGACAACTAGGGTTAGCGTTAGGACAGCTAGGGTTAGCGTCAGGACAACTAGGGTTAGCGTCAGGACAACTAGGGTTAGCGTCAGGTCAAGTAGGGTTAGCGTCAGGACAAGTAGGGTTAGCGTCAGGACAAGTAGGTTTAGCGTCAGGACAACTAGGGTTAGCGTCAGGACAACTAGGGTTAGCGTCAGGACAACTAGGGTTAGCGTCAGGACAAGTAGGGTTAGCGTAAGGACAACTAGGGTTAGCGTCAAGACAACTAGGGTTAGCGTCAGGACAACTAGGGTTAGCGTCAGGACAAGTAGGGTTAGCGTCAGGACAACTAGGGTTAGCGTCAGGACAACTAGGGTTACCGCCAGGACAACTAGGGTTAGCGTCAGGACAACTAGGGTTAGCGTCAGGACAAGTAGGGTTAGCGTCAGGACAACTAGGGTTAGCGTCAGGACAATTAGGGTTAGCGTCAGGACAACTAGGGTTAGCGTCAGGACAACTAGGGTTAGCGTCAGGACAACTAGGGTTAAAGTCAGGACAACTAGGGTTAGCGTCAGGACAACTAGGGTTAGCGTCAGGACAACTAGGGTTAGCGTCAGGACAACTAGGGTTAGCGTCAGGACAACTAGGGTTACTGTCAGGACAACTAGGGTTAGCATCAGGACAACTAGGGTTAGCGTCAGGACAACTAGGGTTAGCATCAGGACAACTAGGGTTAGCGTCAGGACAACTAGGTTTAGCATCATTACAACTAGGGTTAGCATCAGGACAACTAGGGTTAGCGTCAGGACAACTAGGGTTAGCGTCAGGACAACTAGGGTTAGCGTCAGGACAACTAGGGTTAGCGTCAGGACAACTAGGGTTAGCGTCAGGACAACTAGGGTTAGCGTCAGGACAAGTAGGGTTAGCGTAAGGACAAGTAGGGTTAGCGTCAGGACAAGTAGGGTTAGCGTCAGGACAACTAGGGTTAGCGTCTGGACAACTAGGGTTAGCGTCAGGACAACTAGGTTTAGAGTCAGGACAACTAGGGTTAGCGTCAGGACAACTAGGGTTAGCGTCAGGACAAGTAGGGTTAGCGTCAGGAAAAGTAGGGTTAGCGTCAGGACAACTAGGGTTAGCGGCAGGACAACTAGGGTTAGCGTCAGGACAAGTAGCGTTAGCGTCAGGACAAGTAGGGTTAGCGTCAGGACAACTAGGGTTATCGTCAGAACAACTAGGGTTAGCGTCAGGACTACTAGGGTTAGCGTCAGGACAACTAGGGTTAGCGTCAGGACAACTAGGGTTAAAGTCAGGACAACTAGGGTTAGCGTCAGGACAACTAGGGTTAGCGTCAGGACAACTAGGGTTAGAGTCAGGACAACTAGGGTTAGCGTCAGGACAACTAGGGTTAGCGTCAGGACAACTAGGGTTAGCGTCAGGACAAGTAGGGTTAGCGTCAGGACAAGTAGGGTTAGCGTCAGGACAACTAGGGTTAGCGTCAGGACAACTAGTGTTAGCGTCAGGACAAGTAGCGTTAGCGTCAGGACAAGTAGGGTTAGTGTCAGGACAACTAGGGCTAGCGTCAGGACAACTAGGGTTAGCGTCAGGACAACTAGGGTTAGCGTTAGGACAGCTAGGGTTAGCGTCAGGACAACTAGGGTTAGCGTCAGGACAACTAGGGTTAGCGTCAGGACAACTAGGGTTAGCGTCAGGACAAGTAGGGTTAGCGTCAGGACAAGTAGGGTTAGCGTCAGGACAACTAGGGTTAGCGTCAGGACAACTAGGGTTAGCGTCAGGACAACTAGGGTTAGCGTCAGGACAAGTAGGGTTAGCGTCAGGACAACTAGGGTTAGCGTCAGTACAAGTAGGGTTAGCGTCAGGACAACTAGGGTTAGCATCAGGACAAGAAGGTTTAGCATCAGGACAACTAGGGTTAGCGTCAGGACAACTAGGGTTAGCGTCAGGACAACTAGGGTTAGCGTCAGGACAAGTAGGGTTAGCGTCAGGAAAACTAGGGTTAGCGTCAGGACAACTAGGGTTAGCGTCAGGACAACTAGGGTTAGCGTCAGGACAACTAGGGTTAAAGTCAGGACAACTAGGGTTAGCGTCAGGACAACTAGGGTTAGCATCAGGACAACTAGGGTTAGCGTCAGGACAACTAGGGTTACCGTCAGGACAACTAGGGTTAGCGTCAGGACAACTAGGGTTAGCGTCAGGACAGCTAGGGTTAAAGTCAGGACAACTAGGGTTAGCGTCAGGACAATTAGGGTTAGCGTCAGGACAACTAGGGTTAGCGTCAGGACAACTAGGGTTAGCGTCAGGACAACTAGGGTTAAAGTCAGGACAACTAGGGTTAGCGTCAGGACAACTAGGGTTAGCATCAGGACAACTAGGGTTAGCGTCAGGACAACTAGGGTTAGCGTCAGGACAACTAGGGTTAGCGTCAGGACAACTAGCGTTAGCATCAGGACAACTAGGTTTAGCGTCATTACAACTAGGGTTAGCATCAGGACAACTAGGGTTAGCGTCAGGACAACTAGGGTTAACGTCAGGACAACTAGGGTTAGCGTCAGGACAAGTAGGGTTAGCGTAAGGACAACTAGGGTTAGCGTCAGGACAACTAGGGTTAGCGTCAGGACAAGTAGGGTTAGCGTCAGGACAAGTAGGGTTAGCGTCAGGACAACTAGGGTTAGCGTCAGGACAACTAGGGTTAGCGTCAGGACAACTAGGGTTAGCGTCAGGACAAGTAGGGTTAGCGTCAGGACAAGTAGGGTTAGCGTCAGGACAACTAGGGTTAGCGTCAGGACAACTAGTGTTAGCGTCAGGACAAGTAGCGTTAGCGTCAGGACAAGTAGGGTTAGTGTCAGGACAACTAGGGCTAGCGTCAGGACAACTAGGGTTAGCGTCAGGACAACTAGGGTTAGCGTTAGGACAGCTAGGGTTAGCGTCAGGACAACTAGGGTTAGCGTCAGGACAACTAGGGTTAGCGTCAGGACAACTAGGGTTAGCGTCAGGACAAGTAGGGTTAGCGTCAGGACAAGTAGGGTTAGCGTCAGGACAACTAGGGTTAGCGTCAGGACAACTAGGGTTAGCGTCAGGACAACTAGGGTTAGCGTCAGGACAACTAGGGTTAGCGTCAGGACAAGTAGGGTTAGCGTCAGGACAACTAGGGTTAGCGTCAGTACAAGTAGGGTTAGCGTCAGGACAACTAGGGTTAGCGTCAGGACAAGTAGGTTTAGCATCAGGACAACTAGGGTTAGCGTCAGGACAACTAGGGTTAGCGTCAGGACAACTAGGGTTAGCGTCAGGACAAGTAGGGTTAGCGTCAGGAAAACTAGGGTTAGCGTCAGGACAACTAGGGTTAGCGTCAGGACAACTAGGGTTAGCGTCAGGACAACTAGGGTTAAAGTCAGGACAACTAGGGTTAGCGTCAGGACAACTAGGGTTAGCATCAGGACAACTAGGGTTAGCGTCAGGACAACTAGGGTTAGCGTCAGGACAACTAGGGTTACCGTCAGGACAACTAGGGTTAGCGTCAGGACAACTAGGGTTAGCGTCAGGACAACTAGGGTTAAAGTCAGGACAACTAGGGTTAGCGTCAGGACAATTAGGGTTAGCGTCAGGACAACTAGGGTTAGCGTCAGGACAACTAGGGTTAGCGTCAGGACAACTAGGGTTAAAGTCAGGACAACTAGGGTTAGCGTCAGGACAACTAGGGTTAGCATCAGGACAACTAGGGTTAGCGTCAGGACAACTAGGGTTAGCGTCAGGACAACTAGGGTTAGCGTCAGGACAACTAGCGTTAGCATCAGGACAACTAGGTTTAGCGTCATTACAACTAGGGTTAGCATCAGGACAACTAGGGTTAGCGTCAGGACAACTAGGGTTAACGTCAGGACAACTAGGGTTAGCGTCAGGACAAGTAGGGTTAGCGTAAGGACAAGTAGGGTTAGCGTCAGGACAAGTAGGGTTAGCGTCAGGACAACTAGGGTTAGCGTCAGGACAACTAGGGTTAGAGTCAGGACAACTAGGGTTAGCGTCAGGACAACTAGGGTTAGCGTCAGGACAAGTAGGGTTAGCGTCAGGACAACTAGGGTTAGCGTCAGGACAACTAGGGTTAGCGTCAGGACAACTAGGGTTACTGTCAGGACAACTAGGGTTAGCATCAGGACAACTAGGGTTAGCGTCAGGACAACTAGGGTTAGCGTCAGGACAACTAGGGTTAGCGTCAGGACAACTTGGGTTAGCGTCAAGACAACTAGGGTTAGCGTCAGGACAACTAGGTTTAGCGTCATTACAACTAGGGTTAGCATCAGGACTACTAGGGTAAGCGTCAGGACAACTAGGGTTAGCGTCAGGACAACTAGGTTTAGCGTCACGACAACTAGTGTTAGCGTCAGGACAACTAGGGTTAGCGTCAGGACAAGTAGGGTTAGCGTCAGGACAAGTAGTGTTAGCGTCAGGACAAGTAGGGTTAGCGTGAGGACAACTAGGGTTAGCGTCAGGACAACTAGGGTTAGCGTCAGGACAACTAGGGTTAGAGTCAGGACAACTAGGGTTAGCGTCAGGACAAGTAGGTTTAGCGTCAGTACAAGTAGGGTTAGCGTCAGGACAAGTAGGGTTAGCGTCAGGACAACTAAGGTTAGCGTCAGGACAAGTAGGGTTAGCGTCAGGACAACTAGGGTTAGCGCCAGGACAACTAGGGTTAGCGTCAGGACAACTAGGGTTAGCGTCAGGACAACTAGGGTTAGCGTCAGGACAACTAGGGTTAGCATCAGGACAAGTAGGGTTAGCGTCAGGACAACTATGGTTAGCGTCAGGACAACTAGGGTTAGCGTCAGGACAAGTAGGGTTAGCGTCAGGACAACTAGGGTTAGCGTCAGGACAACTAGGGTTAGCGTCAGGACAAGTAGGGTTAGCGTCAGGACAAGTAGGGTTAGCATCAGGACAAGTAGGGTTAGCGTCAGGACAAGTAGGGTTAGCGTCAGGACAAGTAGGGTTAGCGTCAGGACAAGTAGGGTTAGCGTCAGGACAACTAGGGTTAGCGTCAGGAGAACTAGGGTTAGCGTCAGGACAACTAGGGTTAGCGTCAGGACAAGTAGGGTTAGCGTCAGGACAAGTAGGGTTAGTGTCAGGACAACTAGGGTTAGCGTCAGGACAACTAGGGTTAGCGTCAGGACAAGTAGGGTTAGCGTCAGGACAGCTAGGGTTAGCGTCAGGACAACTAGGGTTAGCGTCAGGACAAGTAGGGTTAGCGTCAGGACATGTAGGGTTAGCGTCAGGACAACTAGGGTTAGCGTCAGGACAAGTAGGGTTAGCGTCAGGACAAGTAGGGTTAGCGTCAGGACAACTAGGGTTAGCGTCAGGACAACTAGGGTTAGCGTCAGGACAAGTAGGGTTAGCGTCAGGACAACTTGGGTTAGCGTCAGGACAACTAGGGTTAGCGTCAGGACAACTAGGGTTAGCGTCAGGACAACTAGGGTTAGCGTCAGGACAACTTGGGTTAGCGTCAGGACAACTAGGGTTAGAGTCAGGACAACTAGGGTTAGCGTCAGGACAACTAGGGTTAGCGTCAGGACAACTAGGGTTAGCGTCATTACAACTAGGGTTAGCGTCAGGACAGCTAGGGTTAGCGTCAGGACAACTAGGGTTAGCGTCAGGACAACTAGGGTTAGCGTCAGGACAACTAGGGTTAGCTTCAGGACAACTAGGGTTAGCGTCAAGACAACTAGGGTTAGCGTCAGAAACAACTAGGGTTAGCGTCAGGACAACTAGGGTTAGCGTCAGGACAACTAGGGTTAGCGTCAGGACAACTAGGTTTAGCGTCAGGACAACTAGGGTTAGCGTCAGGACAACTAGGGTTAGCGTCAGGACAAGTAGGGTTAGCGTCAGGACAAGTAGTGTTAGCGTCAGGACAAGTAGGGTTAGCGTCAGGACAACTAGGGTTAGCGTGAGGACAACTAGGGTTAGCGTCAGGACAACTAGGGTTAGCGTCAGGACAACTAGGGTTAGAGTCAGGACAACTAGGGTTAGCGTCAGGACAACTAGGGTTAGCGTCAGGACAAGTAGGGTTAGCGTCAGGACAACTAGGGTTAGCGTCAGGACAACTAGTGTTAGCGTCATGACAAGTAGGGTTAGCGTCAGGACAAGTAAGGTTAGCGTCAGGACAAGTAGGGTTAGCGTCAGAACAACTAGGGTTAGCGTCAGGACTACTAGGGTTAGCGTCAGGACAACTAGGGTTAGCGTCAGGACAACTAGGGTTAGCGTCAGGACAACTAGGTTTAGCGTCAGGACAACTAGGGTTAGCGTCAGGACAAGTAGGTTTAGCGTCAGTACAAGTAGGGTTAGCGTCAGGACAAGTAGGGTTAGCGTCAGGACAACTAAGGTTAGCGTCAGGACAAGTAGGGTTAGCGTCAGGACAACTAGGGTTAGCGTCAAGACAACTAGGGTTAGCGTCAGGACAACTAGGGTTAGCGTCAGGACAACTAGGGTTAGCGTCAGGACAACTAGGGTTAGCGTCAGAACAACTAGGGTTAGAGTCAGGACTACTAGGGTTAGCGTCAGGACAACTAGGGTTAGCGTCAGGACAACTAGGGTTAGCGTCAGGACAACTAGGTTTAGCGTCAGGACAACTAGGGTTAGCGTCAGGACAAGTAGGTTTAGCGTCAGGACAAGTAGGGTTAGCGTCAGGACAAGTAGGGTTAGCGTCAGGACAACTAAGGTTAGCGTCAGGACAAGTAGGGTTAGCGTCAGGACAACTAGGGTTAGCGTCAGGACAACTAGGGTTAGCGTCAGGACAACTAGGGTTAGCGTCAGGACAACTAGGGTTAGCGTCAGGACAACTAGGGTTAGCATCAGGACAAGTAGGGTTAGCGTCAGGACAACTATGGTTAGCGTCAGGACAACTAGGGTTAGCGTCAGGACAAGTAGGGTTAGCGTCAGGACAAGTAGGGTTAGCATCAGGACAAGTAGGGTTAGCGTCAGGACAAGTAGGGTTAGCGTCAGGACAAGTAGGGTTAGCGTCAGGACAAGTAGGGTTAGCGTCAGGACAAGTAGGGTTAGCGTCAGGACAACTAGGGTTAGCGTCAGGACAACTAGGGTTAGCGTCAGGACAAGTAGGGTTAGCGTCAGGACAAGTAGGGTTAGCGTCAGGACAACTAGGGTTAGCGTCAGGACAACTAGGGTTAGCGTCAGGACAAGTAGGGTTAGCGTCAGGACAGCTAGGGTTAGCGTCAGGACAACTAGGGTTAGCGTCAGGACAAGTAGGGTTAGCGTCAGGACAAGTAGGGTTAGCGTCAGGACAACTAGGGTTAGCGTCAGGACAACTAGGGTTAGCGTCAGGACAAGTAGGGTTAGCGTCAGGACAACTAGGGTTAGCGTCAGGACAACTAGGGTTAGCGTCTGGACAAGTAGGGTTAGCGTCAGGACAACTTGGGTTAGCGTCAGGACAACTAGGGTTAGCGTCAGGACAACTAGGGTTAGCGTCAGGACAACTAGGGTTAGCGTCAGGACAACTTGGGTTAGCGTCAGGACAACTAGGGTTAGAGTCAGGACAACTAGGGTTAGCGTCAGGACAACTAGGGTTAGCGTCATTACAACTAGGGTTAGCGTCAGGACAGCTAGGGTTAGCGTCAGGACAACTAGGGTTAGCGTCAGGACAACTAGGGTTAGCTTCAGGACAACTAGGGTTAGCGTCAAGACAACTAGGGTTAGCGTCAGAAACAACTAGGGTTAGCGTCAGGACAACTAGGGTTAGCGTCAGGACAACTAGGGTTAGCGTCAGGACAACTAGGGTTAGCATCAGGACAACTAGGGTTAGCGTCAGGACTAGAGATGAGCGTTGTTCTACTCGAACTGTTCACCAATCTCAAATTCGAGCTGTTTTGGGCGGTGTTCGAGCCGTTCGGCGAACACGAACAATTTGAGAAAACTTCGGCTGTTCAAGGTTATGTTCGATAACTGTTCTTGCACCAAAATCATAACTGGATTTTTTCTCAGTAATGATGAAAATTAATGTTAATACGCAGTTTGAGTGTACAGCGGGGTGGGGGGAGGGGCAGGGGATGGATCTCTGCAGGAACAATGAAGATCTCCATTTTTTTTTCTCTTTCCCGCATTTGCAGTGGAGAGGTGCAATCTGTCAGCCTATCAGCAGCGCACACACGGAGCGAAGTGCTTTTTTTCACACAAGCAAGGGCATGTGTCATTGGCAGTGTATGTCACATGTCCTTGCCCTATAAGACCAAGCCATTTTCCCCGTCGCCACCATTTTCTCACTGCTGCAGCTGCGTGTTAGATGGCACCGCTGTTGCTGTGTGCGCTATACCTTGTTAATTTCAAGCCAATTTTCGCACAAATATACAGATAGCTTGGGAGTAGGGAATAGTTGTGATTGCAGTCCTTTTAAGGACTAGGTTACAGCATTTCCTACGACTTTTATCAGGGAGGTCTGTGCTCTTAAATAGATAGGTTGTGGGAGTAAAGACTAATTGTAATTGGAGTCCTTTTCAGGACTAGGTTACATCAGTTCCTATCAGTTTTTGCCAGGCAGGTCTGTGCCAGTGCTGTGCAAGTTTTTTTCACAGCATTTGGCTGAATCTAGCAAAGCTAATCCTTTTTGGCCTATTGCAGAGTGTGTTAGTCAGTGGAGTAGCCTATCTGTGTATAGAATACCAATTTTTTTAGTGCACCTAGTGAAGGAAAATCTTTTGGGCATAGCATCATTCTATTAGTCCATCTATACTGACCTCCATCAGGTTGCAAACTGAATATATTTTTTTCTGCATCTACCTCTGAAAAAATATTGGGCTTCTAGCTGTGTGTGGATCTTGTTCTATTAATCCATCTATACAGACCTCCATTAGGTTACAAACTGAATATAATTTTTTTCTGCATCTAGCTCTGAAAAAATATTTGGCCTTCTAGCAGTGTGTGGGACTTGTTCTATTAGTCCACCTATACTGACCTCCATCAGGTTGCAAATTCAAAATAATTTTTTGTATGCATCTAGCTCTGAAAAAATATTTGGCCTTCTAGTAGTGTGTGGGACTTTCTCTGTTAGTCCATCTATACTGACCTCCATCAGGTTGCAAACTGAATATAATTTTTTTCTGCATCTAGCTCTGAAAAAATATTTGGCCTTCTAGCAGTGTGTCGGACTTTCTCTTTTAGCCCATCTATACTGACCTCCATCATGTTGCAAATTAAAAATAATTTTTATCTGCATCTACAGTACCTCTGAAAAAATATTTGGGCTTCTAGCTGTGTGTGGGACTTGTTGTATTAGTCCATCTATACTGACCTCCATCAGGTTGCAAACTGAATATATTTTTTTCTGCATCTACCTCTGAAAAAATATTGGGCTTCTAGCTGTGTGTGGGACTTGTTGTATTAGTCCATCTATACTGACCTCCATCAGGTTGCAAACTGAATATATTTTTTTCTGCATCTACCTCTGAAAAAATATTGGGCTTCTAGCTGTGTGTGGGACTTGTTGTATTAGTCCATCTATACTGACCTCCATCAGGTTGCAAACTGAATATATTTTTTTCTGCATCTACCTCTGAAAAAATATTGGGCTTCTAGCTGTGTGTGGGTCTTGTTCTATTAATCCATCTATACAGACCTCCATCAGGTTGCAAACTGAATATAATTTTTTTCTGCATCTAGCTCTGAAAAAATATTTGGCCTTCTAGCAGTGTGTGGGACTTGTTCTATTAGTCCACCTATACTGACCTCCATCAGGTTGCAAATTCAAAATAATTTTTTGCATGCATCTAGCTCTGAAAAAATATTTGGCCTTCTAGTAGTGTGTGGGACTTTCTCTGTTAGTCCATCTATACTGACCTCCATCAGGTTGCAAACTGAATATAATTTTTTTCTGCATCTAGCTCTGAAAAAATATTTGGCCTTCTAGCAGTGTGTCGGACTTTCTCTATTAGTCCATCTATACTGACCTCCATCAGGTTGCAAATTAAAAATAATTTTAATCTGCATCTACAGTACCACTGAAAAAATATTTGGGCTTCTAGCTGTGTGTGGGACTTGTTGTATTAGTCCATCTATACTGACCTCCATCAGGTTGCAAATTGAATATAATTTTTTTCTGCATCTAACCCAGCCAATAGTTTTGGCCTAATACCACAGTTTGGCCACTCAGCTCTGCTCGGTTACCATCCATTGTTTTTTTGTGCAAACTACTCCAGAGTTGTGAATTAGTTAACCACCAAAATGAGTGGAAAAAGGCCTGCTGCTGGTGGGAAGGGGAATAGGCGTGTTGGGAAGGGGAAAAAAGGTTGTGTCCGTGGGGTAGGTGTTAAAGCAACAGTAACATCTGCAGAAGAAAGACCATCTTCCAGCCAAACTAAAATGTCTACTTCTTTTAGCGGACAATGTGATAAGATCCCTTTCTTACGGCCACGCCAATCGCTACAAATTCCAGATGAGGCACAAAAACAGCAGGTGCTTCAACGGATATCAAGTGCTCCTTTAAGTGGGCTCTCCTCCACATCAACTTCAACATCACAAATACTCCAGTCCTCAAAGGTGTCACCCCAATCGCACTTGCTTCCTCACAGCTCCCAAATCTCCAGCTGCCCGTCTGAGTATGAGGTAGAACAGATGGTTGAGTCTGCAGAGCTGTTTACTCATACTATAGCCTGGGAATCAGAGGTCGACTCCAGCGCTTCTGTGAATCCAGATGAGGAAATGATCTGCACTGATGCCCAGAATCTTTATGAGTCGGATCCAGGACCAGACGCAGAAGGTTCTGACCATAATGTAGACCCTCATTCCCAAACTGTAACTCCTGTTGGTGGAGACAATGAGGAAGACGATGATAAGGCTCAAATACCTGATTGGAGCGACAACTTTAGTTTTTTGTCAGGGCAGGAACAGGTTGGCTCTGAGGACGACGGGTGTGATAACGCACAGGGTGATGATGATGAGGTTGGAGATCCCACTTACTGTCAACCCACAGTCAGCCAAGAGATGAGGTCAGCAGAGGAGGTGGAGGAAGATGCTAGTGACGACGAGGTCAGGTTGCGCCTTCCTGGACAGAGACGTAGTACTGGAAGCACGTCAACAACTGCATCCTCAAACACAACTCTGCCTCTCACCACAAGTCGTGGTGGCTCTTCAGGTCGCATGGGTGCTAAGCCTTGCATAGCCTGGGCATTTTTTCAGATCGATAAAGATGACCCAACTCGTGTTATCTGTAACATTTGTCAGCAAAAGCTAAGTAAAGGCCAAAAAATACATAGTTTGAGTACTTCATGCATGAACCGGCACATGGACATGAAGCATAAGTTGCAGTGGGAAGCTCAGTGTGCTACAATGCGGCCTAGCCGGCCGGGCCGACCTCCATCTGACATATCTTGTGCATCCGCGGCCTCTTCATCCTCTGTGACTGGGGGGACAGCAGTCACACCTGTTTTGGGGCGCAGACCTGCCACCTCTTTACCCGCAACAGCCAACGTGATTGGCAGGTCATCATTTTCTTTGGAGGTGGTAACACCAGCTGGTGTAGAGCGCTGTCCGACATCGATAGCACCACCTTTGGATCAAGGCAACCTAACATGTCCGCCTGCATCTTCCTCACAGACCGGCAGTTTGCCGGGGACACCCTTATCAACCCCGTCTAAGCACAATAGCCAGCCCTCGGTCCCTCAGATGTGGACAAGTAAAAGACCATTTCCTCCTAGCCATGAGAAAGCTAAGAGGTTGAATTTCACCATCTGCAAGCTCTTGGCTACAGAAATGCTGCCTTTCCACCTGGTGGACACAGAGGATTTTCGAGACCTTATGTCCGTCGCAGTGCCCCAGTACCAGATGCCCAGTCGGCACTACTTCTCAAAGAAACGTGTGCCTGCACTCCACCAGCATGTCGCACACAACATCACCGCTTCTTTGAGAAACTCTGTGTGTGACAGGGTGCATTTCACCACAGACACTTGGACGAGTAGGCATGGACAGGGGCGTTACATGTCGCTGACTGGGCACTGGGTAACTATGGTGACAGCAGGACAAGGGGCTGCTGTCCAAGTCTTGCCGTCCCCACGAGTTGTGCGTCAATCCTCTTTATGTCAAAGTTCCTCCACTGCTTCTGCCTCCTCAACCTCCTCTCGGTCTTCCACCTGCACCCAAAGCCTGTCTGGTCATGCCACAAGCTTTCTAACTGCGCAGAAGGGATCCTGCACACCTCCTTACTATGCTGGCAGTAGGGCTCAACGTCATCAGGCGGTTTTTACATTGAAATGTCTGGGAAATGTGAGTCACACAGCTGAGGAGTTGTGGTCAGCTCTGGAGAACCAATTTCATGAATGGTTGTCTCCACTGGACCTGAAACCAGGGAAGGCCGTGTGCGACAATGCTGCAAACCTGGGTGCGGCCCTTTGCCGGGGCAATGTCACACACGTGCCTTGTATGGCTCACGTGTTGAACCTGGTTGTCCAGCAATTTTTAGCCCACTATCCCAGACTAGATGGCCTTCTGCAGAGGGCACGGTCGCTGTGTGCTCACTTCCGCCGTTCGCATCCCGCAGCTCAGCGACTTACATCTCTACAGAAGTCGTTGGGCCTGCCACTTCACCGGCTAAAATGCGATGTGCCTACCCGGTGGAATTCAACTCTGCACATGTTGCAGCGACTGTGGCAGCACCGACAAGCCCTGGTGCAATACGTTCTGACGTATAGCCTGGGCCAACGAGATTCAGAGGTGGGGCAAATCACGCTGGAGGAGTGGTCGAAGATCAGGGACCTATGCACCCTTCTGCACAGTTTTGAAATGGCGACGAAGATGTTTAGTGCTGATGATGCCATTATCAGCATGACTATTCCGGTGATTTACATGCTGGAGCACATGTTAAACAGAATTCGGAGTCAGGTGGTGGCACAAGAGGAGGTGGAGGAAGTAGAGGAGGAGGAGTTGTATGTGGAAGGGCTAACATCTGCAAGGTCCAGACGGTCGGCAGCACCAAGGCGGCAGGCATGTGAGGGTGGGGGAGATGGTTTTACCAGGGCGCATGGTAGCAGCCAAACTAGTGAGGAAGGTGCAGGAGCCCAGGAAGAAGTGGAGGACGAACTGATGGAAGACTCATCAGATGAGGGAGACCTTGATCACATTTCTGTTGTGCGAGGTTGGGGGGAGAGGACAGAGGAAGGAAGCATGATTGTTACCTCGCCACCAACACAACAGGGTCTTGGTGCTCCTGGATGCGCAACACACATGAGTGCCTTCTTGCTGCACTACCTGCAACATGACCCTCGAATTGTGAGAATTAGAAATAATCCTGACTACTGGGTTGCCACACTGTTAGATCCCCGGTACAAAAGTAAATTTGCAGAAATTATTCCTGCCATAGAAAGGGATGCACGCATGCAGGAGTATCAGCAGAGACTGTTGCAGAATCTTACATGTGCTTTTCCACAAAATACCCGTGGTGCACGTAGTGAATCTCACAGTTCCAACTTGCCAACCGTGGGACCGTCAAGTGTTCAGCACTCAAACCGTAACAGAACCACAGTATCTGCTGGTAACATCAATTTTGCGGAATCATTTCACCACTTTTTTAGCCCATCCTTTGCAAGGCCACAGGAGACAAGAAGTCTGACACATAGTCAACGCCTAGAGACGATGGTACAGGAGTATCTCCAAGTAAACATTGAAGCCACGACTGTGTCACTGGACCCTTGCTCTTTTTGGGCTTCCAATCTGGATAAATGGCCGGAGCTAGCCACTTATGCCTTGGAGATCTTGTCATGCCCCGCAGCCAGCATTCTTTCTGAACGTGTGTTCAGCGCTGCTGGTGGTGTGCTGACAGATAAGCGCACACGGCTCTCCACTGATAATGTAGACAGACTCACGTTCATAAAGATGAACAAATCATGGATCCGAAACGACTTTTCTACCCCTGTGTCATCCTGGGGAGAGTAAAAGCATGATGATTGGTTAAAATCACCCTACCAACCGTTTTAAGCTTTCAAATTACTAATCATGTTTATCTGTATCTTGACTGGAAAATAATTTGGGCTTTGTAGCAGTGTGCAGCACTGATCCTATTAGGCCATCTATACTAAAGCTTCACCAGATTTAAAATTAAAAATAATTTTTAGCTGCATCTAGCCCGGAAAATAATTTTGGGGCTCCGAGATGCGCAAGACACATAAGTGCCTTCTTGCTGCACTACCTGCAGCATGACCCTCATATTGTCAGAATTCGAAGTAATCATGACTACTAGGTTGCCACACTCTTAGATCCCCCAAACTTTTCGATCAACCTTTTCATTTTAATAAAGACCAAAAAAATGGTCATTTTTGAAATTATAAGCATTAGCAGGTTGTTAGAAACTGAAATCAAACAGTTTTCAACTCAAAACTTTGTTCTAGGTGATGTTACATTTTCACATAGGACCCCTTGTTCGAAAGGAGCTTCTGAACTCTCTCGTCCATTGAATTTGTCAGGTTTTGGATGGTTTCTGCTTCAATTGTTTTGCATGAGGACAGAATACCCTCCCAGAGCTGTTGCTTAGATGTGAACTGCCTCCCGCCATCATAGACACTCCTTTTAATGATGCTCCAAAGGTTCTGAATGGGGTAGAGGTCAGGGGAGCATGGGGGTCACACCATAAGTTTGTCCCCTTTTATGCCCATATCAGCCAGAGATGCAGATGTTTTATGTGCAGCATGAGATGGTGCATTATCATGCAGAAAAATGATCTTGCTGTGAAATACACGGTTCTTCTTCTTGAACCATGGCAGGAAGTGCTGTTTGAGAAAATCCACATATATTATGGAGTTCATCTTTAGCGCCTTCAGGGATCCTAAAGGGGCCGACAATCTCTCTCCCCATGATTCCAGCCCAAAACATTACTCCACCTCCTCCTTGTTGGCGCTGTAGCCGTGTTTGCGTGGGGTGTCCATCAACCAGCCATCCTCCACTCCATCCATCTGGACCATCGAGCGCTGCACGGCACTCATCCGTGAACAAAACAGTTTTGAAATCAGTCTTCATGTAATGTTTGGCCCACTGGAGCCGTTTCTGCTTGTGTGAAGTGGATAGAGGAGGTCGACAGGATGGCGTATGCACAGCTGCAAACCTCTGAAGGACCCTGCATCTTGTTGTTCGGGGGACGTTGGAGGCACAAGCAGCTTCAAAAACTTGTCTGCTGCTATGACAAGGCTTTTTTGCCGCTGCTCTTTCAACCTGACGTAATTGCCTGTAGGAAAGAGTCCTCAATTTGCCCTTATCAGCACGCACACGTGTGTACTGTGAATCAGCTACATACTTCTTGATTGCCAAGACACTTCATCCTGATCATCGCACAATGTTGATTGTAGTCATGCCTTGACCTAAACACTCCACAATTTGTTGCTTCTCAGCAGCCGACACATCCTTTTTCTTTCCCATTTTGGCAGAAAATGTAGGCTGCTTAATAATGTGAGAGAGCCTTCTTAAGTAGTCTTGCCTTTCATTGGACACACCTGCCAAACTAATTAGCACAGGTGTCTGCAATTGCTTACAGTGATATAAAGAGCCCTGACACACATCACCATCAATGAGTTTAACTGACAAACAAACAAATTCTTCCCTTATCACTCCTAAACACTTTTTGCATAATAATTTGGAACGCAGTGTACATGTGCTTTTCCACAAAACACCAGTGGTTCACGTAGTGAATCTTACAGTTCTAACTTGCCAACCGTGGTCTGTATGGAGTTGTTCAATAAAGGGCCCAAAATTAAGATAACATAGATGGGAGAGGTCTCTATGAATAGGAATTCCTAAGTATTTGATACCCTGTGAGGGCCAGGCAAAGGGAAAGTTGGACTGGATGGAATCCTATATGGATTTAGGGAGGGAGACATCGAGGGCCTCAGACTTCGCTGCATTGATTTTAAAATTTTACCATGTAACAAAGTGATCTATTTCAGCCATAACAGCATGGATGGATATATGTGATTGAGTGATATATACTAGGACATCATCAGCAAATAGAGAGCACTTGTACTCGGTGCCTCCCACCTCAATCCACCTAATATTGGGGTTATGGCGAATTGATGAGAGCAGGTGCTCCGTCACTAGGATGTATAAGAGAGGGGACAGAGGACATCCCTGCCTTGTCCCATTGGTGATTGTGAAAGGTGATGAAAATGTTCTGACGCACCCCCTGGGCCTTGGGACACCCGGAGCCGGACCCTTTTTGGTGGATGCTGGTGGTTGTAGTCTTCGTGGCGGCGACCCGGTTCCGTGGCTCAGGGCGGTCAAACCAGTGGCGGAACTATTTATGTGGTTTTGATGTTTAAATGTCCGACTATGCCACCCGTGGATTGCGGTCAGAGTGAACCGCCGCTACAGGGCAGACCGCTGAGGCTGGTGTTGTGGGTGCAGCAGAGCGTAGCATAACTCCCTACGGGAGGAGTATAGCCTCAGTGCAGTGTATGCGGAGGATGGGGGTGATGGTGCAGGGCAGCAGCAGTAACGACACGAAGTCAATGATGCAGTTCAGGGCCTTTACTCACAGTTCTTATTATCCAGACCACGTCTGCAGGTAACGGCTGCCCACGTCGTACTGTGCTCACCAGGTGAGGGGCTCAGACAACTCCCAGATAACTTTGGAGCACTTCACAGGACCCCCTTTGTGTGTCCTTTGTCTGGCCTTTCTTACCAACTCTTCTGTCCGGCTGCCTCGGGCCTCCTCTTGGTAAACTTGGCGCCAGTTTCCCTGACCCTATGTGGTGCCTTCCTAGCGGGTGTAGCGAGGGGCTGCGCCACATAAAATGTCAGAGCCTCCGGTTTCTAGCTGAGGGTCGTTTCCTGCCTCCACTAGTTCGGGGACCGGTCTCCCCCTTTGGCCTGACCCCTCCACGCAGGTGGATTCGGGCGTGCGGTGGCGACTCGCCCGTCCGCACCCCTGGGATCCCTTCATTCCTCGTTCCTGGAGCCTTCTCCGCTCCTCTTCCTTCCTTCTCCCTCTTCCAGGCCTGGGCCTCTGTTACTAGGCCCGCCTCCGGAGCAGAGCTCATGCAGAGCCCCTGCTCCCTGCCACTTCTGCTCAGACTTCTCTGCACTGAACTAAGATGGTGCCCACCTTTTATACTCCCTTCTCAATGCACCCAGGAACTGCTTCCTCCCTGCTCCTGCACTACAGGGTTCCCCATCCTCATTGTTCCCTCCCCCCACTCCAGCCAGGGACAGGGACTGTCGTGCCCATCTCAGGGGCATATTGGTCGCCCTGCCCCACGGCAATGTGGTGTAATGCATGCAGGTGTCGGGTCCTGATCCACACTCCATCCTTACCTGAGAGTGAGATATCACACCTCTGGGTGAGGTGCAATACCTCTGTAGCAACCGAGCCCTCAGGGTGCTACAGTTCCATTTATCTTCAGCCTAGGTGACATATTGTGATACAGGGCCGTGATTTTGGCTATAAAAGGGTCCCCTAGACCCCTACCCCAAGCTTTTTAAGAGAATCATATCTGGCGTGCCAGGAGACTCTATGGAAAGCTTTCTCAGCATCCAACGAGAGTATCTAATTACAAATTTTTATCTGCATCTAGCCCAGGAAATACTTTGTGCCTAGTAGCAGTGTCTGCTAGTCAGCGGATTATCCCGGCTGTTAAGCAAGCTACACCACCTGTAGTTTAGACACTTAATTTTTTCAAAGGAAATGCTTCGGGTCCATGGGATACTTAGTGAAGAGCATCAGGAGGCACCCCAAGGCATAGGGGCTGGGACTGGCAGTAGGATGCCTTGCGGTGGACAGCCGAGCT
The DNA here is from genome assembly GCF_046119375.1 of Phyllobates terribilis. Lineage (NCBI taxonomy): Eukaryota > Metazoa > Chordata > Amphibia > Anura > Dendrobatidae > Phyllobates > Phyllobates terribilis. Next base: position 726,459 of record NW_027363148.1, read on the forward strand.
CGATCCTTATAAAAGCTTTTTAACTGCAGCAGCTTTAGTGGACGCTACTGGAGCTGGAATTACGCGGCTGCTGGCATGAGACTTGCCCTCCAATAGATCCTTGTAAATGGATTTAAAGTGTATTCATTCAAATTAGAGAGACAATTTAAATTAAAAAGCTTAGAGCTGCCTCCACCACAGGGGGGCTCGCTCGACCCACCAGCGGACAGGCACCAGTATTGGGAGAGGGGGCCTGGCCATCAGGGTTCACCGCGGCTCTGGCACAAACCCGGCGACACGGAGGTGGCACGGGCAGGAGCGGACTGGCCGTGTCGGCTTCTCACTTTTTGGATTTTAGAAGGGCATGACATGCCTATATCTGTGTCTCCCCCTCCTTTTACTCCTCCACCTCTTTTCTTTTCGCATGACTATATGTACTTGTCACTTTTCCATGTGTTAGTTATGTCTTCTGAGCAGTTTGTCAGCTTTTGGACACCTTTGAAGGTGTTTTCTATGTGTTTCTATGTGTTTTTGTTTGCCTGCCATTGGTTTTAACGGTGTTCGAAGGTGTTCGACGAACAGTTCGACGAACAGTTCGGCGAACACACGGGTGTTCGACGAACCGAACCGAACTCGAACACTACGGGGGTGGCTCAACACTAGTCAGGACAACTAGGGTTAGCGTCAGGACAACTAGGGTTAGCGTCAGGACAACTAGGGTTAGCGTCAGGACAACTAGGGTTAGCGTCAGGACTAGTGTTGAGCGATACCTTCCGATATCAGGAAATATCGTATCGGATTGGATCGGGCCGATATCCAAAAAGTATCGGATATCGCCGATTCCGATACCGGAAACCAATGCAAGTCAATGGGACACAAATATCGGAATGAAAATAAACCCTTTCTTTCCTTGTAGGTTAATTCTACATGAAGTAAAACAACTAAGAATAATGTAGAATGACATGAAAAGCCGGCAATTCAGCAGTGGCATACACCGGTACCCGACAATTTACAACAGAAAGAATAGAGCTTCACACATAGATTAGATAGATAGAACCATGTCAGTCACATATATATGAAGTACAGTGACAGTGTTGCTTACAGAACTTGTCATTTAGTGTAAAGGATTTATTTAAAAAAATATTAGTGTTTTCATGCACCGTCTCTTTAAAAAAGCCGGCCGGCAATTCAGCATCTGTACCCGACAATTTATAACAGACAGAATAGAGCTTCACACATAGATTAGATAGATAGAAACATGTCAGTCACATATCTATGAAGTACAGTGACAGTGTTGCTTACTGTACTTGTCATTTAGTGTAAAGGATTTATTTAAAAAAATATTAGTGTTTTCATGCACCGTCTCTTTAAGAAAGCCGGCCGGCAATTCAGCAGCGGTACCCGACAATTTATAACAGACAGAATAGAGCTTCACACATAGATTAGATACATAGAAACATGCCAGTCACATATATATGAAGTACAGTGATAGTGTTGGTTACTGTACTTGTCATGTAGTGTTAAAATAAAGGATTTATTTAAAAAAAGATTGGCGTGGGGTTCCCCTTAATTTTAGGCTCTAGCGGAGGTTAAGCAGACAGCTGGGGCAAATGTTTGAAGCCTGGGAAGGGGGTAATACCCACGGAGCTTCCCAGGCTACTAATATCAGCCCCCAGCTGAATACCTAGCCTTTACTAGCTATTAAAATGGGGGAACCCCCCCAAAAAAATAACGTGGGGTCCCCCCTAATTTAATAGCTAGCAAAGGCTAGGCAGACAGCTGGGGGCTGATTTTAATAGCCCAGGAAGGGTGCCATGAATATTGGCCCCCTCCCAGGCTAGAAACACCAGCCGTCAGCCGCCCCAGAAATGGCGCATCCATAGGATGCGCCAATTCTGGCACTTAGCCTCGCTCTTCCCACTGCCCTGTAGGGGTGGCAGTGGGGTAATAGGGCTGGGGTTGATGTCAGCTTATAATGCCAGCTGACATCAAGCCCAGATTAGTAATGGAGAGGCGTCTATAAGACACCCCCATTACTAACCCCATAGTCAAAGTTAAAGAAAAACACAAACACCCAGAATAAAGTCCTTTAATTGAAATAAACACACAACTCTTTATTGTTCTAAATTAAACCATAATTACAGTCACGCCCATTCCAGCTGAAGCCAACGATCTCCTGCAATAAAAGAAAAATAATAAAGCAACATCATCCTTACCTTTCCATGGTTCCCACGACAGCTTCAGCTCTGCTACATCGAGATGACAGGCTGGACCGCAGCAGAACGCTGCCATCCAGCCTGTCATCCCGCGGACACTGAGAAGCGCAGGCATGCTTGCGCTCCTCAGTGTCTGGCTGTGACGGCATAAAGATGAGCCGAGGTCATGTCTAATGAACTCAGCTCACCTCATGCACGTCACTGACAGCGTGGGAAAATTCTCACGCTGAAGCGCTGAGTGCAGGAGAATTCTCCAACGCTGTCAGTGACATACATGAGGTGAGGTCATGTCCAATGAACTCAGCTCACCTCATGCACGTCACTGACAGCGTGGGAAAATTCTCACGCTGAAGCGCTGAGTGCAGGAGAATTTTCCCACGCTGTCAGTGACGTGCATGAGGTGAGCTGAGTTTATTGGACATGACCTCACCTCATGCACGTCACTGACAGCGTGGGAAAATTCTCCTGCACTCAGCGCTTCTGCGTGAGAATTTTCCCACGCTGTCAGTGACGTGCATGAGGTGGGCTGAGTTCATTGGACATGACCTCGGCTCATCTTTATGCCGTCACAGCCAGACACTGAGGAGTGCAAGTATGCCTGCGCTTCTCAGTGTCTGCGGGATGACAGGCTGGATGGCAGCGTTCTGCTGCGGTCCAGCCTGTCATCTCGATGTAGCAGAGCTGAAGCTGTCGTGGGAGCCATGGAAAGGTAAGGATGAGGTTGCTTTATTATTTTACTTTTATTGCAGGAGATCGTTGGCTTCAGCTGGAATGGGCGTGATGGTAAGTATGGTTTAATTTAGAACAATAAAGAATTGTGTGTTTATTTCAATTAAAGGACTTTATTCTGGGTGTTGTGTTTTTTTAAATACTTTACTAGAAATTCATGGTGGTCATGTCTGATATTGGCGTGACCCCATGAATTTCGGACTTAGGGCCAGCTGATAATGCCAAGCTGGCCTTAACCCCTTTATTACCCAGTGAGCCACCGCACCAGGGCCCTGGATGAGTTGGGTACAGCGCCAGAAGATGGCGCTTCTATGGACGCGCCAGTTTCTGGGGCGGCTGCGGACTGCAATTTGCAGCGGGGGTGGCCCAGAAAGCTTGGGTCTCCCTGCGCTGCGGATTCCAGCCCCCAGCCGCCTAGTTGTACCTGGCTGGGCACAAAAATAGGGCGAAGCCCCACGCATTTTTTTTTTTAATTATTTCATGAAATTCATGGAATAATTAAGAAAAAAAGGGCTTCCCTATATTGTTGTGTCCAACCAGGTACAAATAGGCAGCTGGTGGTTGGGGGCAGCCCGTTCCTGCCTGCTGTACCTGGCTGGACACAAATATAGTGCGAAGCCCCACGTCAATTTTTTTTAAATTATTTCAGGAAATTCATGAAATAATTAAAAAAAATTGATGTGGGGCTTCGCCCTATATTTGTGTCCAGTCAGGTACAACAGGCAGGAACGGGCTGCCCCCAACCACCAGCAGCCTATTTGTACCTAGCCGGACACAACAATATAGGGAAACCCTTTTTTTCTTAATTATTCCATTAATTTCATGAATTTAAAAAAAAAATACGTGGAGCTTCACCCTATTTTTGTGTCCAGCCAGGTACCACTAGGCAGCTGGGGGCTGGAATCTGCAGCGCAGGGAGGCCCAAGCTTTCTGGGCCCCACCCGCTGCAAATTGCAGTCCGCAGCCGCCCCGGAAAATGGCGCGTTCATAGAAGCGCCATCTTCTGGCGCTGTACCCAACTCATCCAGGGCCCTGGTGCGGTGGCTCACTGGGTAATAAAGGGGTTAAGGCCAGCTTGGCATTATCAGCTGGCCCTAAGCCCGAAATTCATGGGGTCACGCCAATATTAGACATGACCACCATGAATTTCTAGTAAAGTATTTAAAAAAAACACAAACACCCAGAAAAAAGTCCTTTAATTGAAATAAACACACAATTCTTTATTGTTCTAAATTAAACCATACTTACCGTCACGCCCATTCCAGCTGAAGCCAACGATCTCCTGCAATAAAAGTAAAATAATAAAGCAACATCATCCTTACCTTTCCATGGTTCCCACGACAGCTTCAGCTCTGCTACATCGAGATGACAGGCTGGACCGCAGCAGAACGCTGCCATCCAGCCTGTCATCCCTCAGACACTGAGAAGCGCAGGCATGCTTGCGCTCCTCAGTGTCTGGCTGTGACGGCATAAAGATGAGCCGAGGTCATGTCCAATGAACTCAGCTCACTTCATGTACGTCACTGACAGTGTGGGAGAATTCTCACGCTGAAGCGCTGAGTGCAGGAGAATTTTCCTACGCTGTCAGTGACGTGCATGAGGTGAGCTGAGTTCATTGGACATGACCTCACCTCATGTATGTTACTGACAGCGTGGGAGAATTCTCACGCTGAAGCGCTGAGTGCAGGAGAATTTTCCCACGGTGTCAGTGACGTGCATGAGGTGAGCTGAGTTCATTGGACATGACCTCGGCTCATCTTTATGCCGGCACAGCCTGACACTGAGGAGCGCAAGCATGCCTGCGCTTCTCAGTGTCTGCGGGATGACAGGCTGGATGGCAGCGTTCTGCTGCGGTCCAGCCTGTCATCTCGATGTAGCAGAGCTGAAGCTGTCGTGGGAACCATAGAAAGGTAAGGATGATGTTGCTTTATTATTTTTCTTTTATTGAAGGAGATCGTTGGCTTCAGCTGGAATGGGCGTGACTGTAAGTATGGTTTAATTTAGAACAATAAAGAATTGTGTCTTTATTTCAATTAAAGAAATTTTTTCTGGGTGTTTGTGTTTTTTTTAAATACTTTACTAGAAATTCATGGCGGTCATGTCTAATATTGGCGTGACCCCATGAATTTCGGGCGTAGGGCCAGCTGATAATGCCAAGCTGGCCTTAACCCCTTTATTACCCAGTGAGCCACCGCACCAGGGCCCTGGATGAGTTGGGTACAGCGCCAGAAGATGGCGCTTCTATGAACGCGCCATTTTCCTGGGCGGCTGCGGACTGCAATTTGCAGCGGGTGGGGCCCAGAAAGCTTGGGCCTCCCTGCGCTGCAGATTCCTGCCCCCAGCTGTCTAGTTGTACCTGGCTGGACACAAAAATAGGGCGAAGCCCCACGTATTTTTTTTTTAAATTATTTCATGAAATTCATGGAATAATTAAGAAAAAAAGGGCTTCCCTATATTGTTGTGTCCGGCTAGGTACAAATAGGCAGCTGGTGGTTGGGGGCAGCCCGTTCCTGCCTGCTGTACCTGGCTGGACACAAATATAGTGCAAAGCCCCACGTCAATTTTTTTTTAATTATTTCAGGAAGTTCATGAAATAATTAAAAAAAAATTATGTGGGGCTTCGCCCTATATTTGTGTCCAGTCAGGTACAGCAGGCAGGAACGGGCTGCCCCCAACCACCAGCAGCCTATTTGTACCTGGTTGGACACAACAATATAGGGAAGCCCTTTTTTTCTTAATTATTCAATGAATTTCATGAAATAATTAAAAAAAAAAAACGTGGAGCTTCTCCCTATTTTTGTGTCCAGCCAGGTACAACTAGGCAGCTGGGGGATGGAATCTGCAGAGCAGGGAGGCCCAAGCTTTCTGCCCCCCCCCGCTGAAAATTGCAGTCTGCAGCCGCCCCGGAAAATGGCGCGTTCATAGAAGCTGGATGCTGTACCTGGCTGGCATACAAAAATATGGCGAAGCCCACGTCAAAAGTTTTGGGAAAAATTAATTAAAAAATGAATAATAATTTAGGGACTGCATCTTTATTAACTCCTCAAATGTCATTTAGTGTTAAAATAAAGGATTAATTTAAAAAAAAAATGGCGTGGGATCCCCCAGAATTTTAGTCTCTAGCGGAGGTTAAGCAGACGGCTGGGGCAGATGTTTGAAGCCTGGGAAGGGGGTAAAACCCACGGAGCTTCCCAGGCTACTAATATCAGCCCCCAGCTGAATACCTAGCCTTTACTAGCTATTAAAATGGGGGACCCCCCAAAAAATGACGTGGGGTCCCCCCTATTTTAATAGCTAGCAAAGGCTAGGCAGACAGCTGGGGGCTGATATTAATAGCCCAGGAAGGGTGCCATGAATAATGGCCCCCTCCCAGGCTAGAAACACCAGCCGTCAGCCGCCCCAGAAATGGCGCATCCATATGATGCGCCAATTCTGGCACTTAGCCTCGCTCTTCCACGCTGCCCTGGTGCGGTGGCAGGGGGTAATAGTGGTGGGGTTCATGTCAGCGCCAGCTGCCATGAAGCCCAGGTTAGTAATGATGTGCGTCTATAAGACACCCCCATTACTGACCTACAAAGTGTTAAAAAGAAAAAACACACTACACACAGAAAAAAATAATTTATTTGAAATAAAACACACAATTTTATTTAATTCTTAGTTTACTAAAAATAATAGTTACCTGTCCACGTTCCTGCGCTGATCTCCCATGCACAGCTGTCACATCTGGAGATGGTGACAGCTGTGCATGGCTGCGGTAAGCTCACACTGCCGGGAACACGTCCGCTCCCGGCAGCGGGAGCCCCTGACTGAGGTCTCCGGAGTGCATTCAGGCAGCGCAGCTCTGGAGACCTCCTTTACGGCAGTGCTGTACCATGGGAATTTCTCACGATACAGCAGGGCCGTAAAGGAGCTAACCGGAGCAGCGCTGCCTGAACTCCGGCGAACCCTTATGGCCCCGTCATTCTAGCGGCGGCAGCGGTTCAGAGCGGTCACATGCTATGTGGCTGCTCTGAACTGGAGATCTTCGTGGGACACTCGTGGACTACTATGGAGGGGTAAGGATAAGGTTGTGGTTTATTATTTTATATCTTATTACAGGAGATCGATGGCTTCGGGGAATTAGGTGTCTAGGTGAGTATAGTTGTAGTTTTTTATTTTTTACTTTATTTTAGGTGGCAATCGGCGGGGACAGGTAATGTATGAACAAATTTATTGTAGGTAACCACTGGCCACCAATGACATGTATTTAACATTTATTGGGGACACAGTAGGGCAATTTATATAGCAGGATCAGGCTGATGGGAACTTCTGCTCCCATCGAGCTGATCCTGCTGGCACGAGTGGACAGGGGACAGACATAGGCCGATGGGAGTAGTAGTGTCACATCGGCCTATGTCTGCCTGCACGCACAGACACCGCGCACACCCGCACAAACATCGCACAGACACCCCGCACACACACGCAGACATCTCACAGACACCGCACACACTCGCAGACATCTCACAGACACCGCACACACTCGCAGACACACGCACAGACACCCGCACACACCAATCATGACGGGTCTGGGAGGTGAGGCTGACCTGTGCGGCCGTGGGAAAGTTCATGTGAGTTCATGCAGTCAAGCATGAACTCACATGAACCCTCTGAGGACACCGCGGCGACTTCAAATGAACAGCTGATCAGCATCACCTGATACCTCAGCTGTTCATTTGAAATAACCGGCGGGAAAGCGCAGCACAGAATGGGAAAGCCGGCGGTGAAGTCTTTTCACTGCCGGCTTCCCCGCCCGGGTCTGTCGCTCCTTGGTGCTGCGCTCCCCGCCCAGTCCTAATTTACGATTGGGATTGGAGGTGGCGAGGGGAGCGGAGGATTGGGGTGGGAGGCTGCGGGGAAGCAGTATGGGGCTGTGTGATTGTTTAAAAGCAGGCGGCTTTTTTCCGCGCGCCTTCTTTTAAACTATCAGGAGAATTCTCCCCCGCTGGGATGGCATTCTGATGACAGGCTGGATCGCGCTGCCATCCAACTTGTCATCTTTCAGAGACAATGCAGAGCTCAGGCATTATGGGAACTTCCGATTCCGGTATTCGATATTGTAAAAGTATCGGAATTAAGTATCGGAATTCCGATACCGCGAATATCGGCCGATACCCGATATTTCAGTATCGGAATGCTCAACACTAGTCAGGACAACGAGGGTTAGCGCCAGGACAACTAGGGTTAGCGCCAGGACAACTAGGGTTAGCGCCAGGACAACTAGGGTTAGCGTCAGGACAACTAGGGTTAGCGTCAGGACAACTAGGGTTAGCGCCAGGACAACTAGGGTTAGCGCCAGGACAACTAGGGTTAGCGCCAGGACAACTAGGGTTAGCGCCAGGACAACTAGGTTTAGCGCCAGGACAACCAGGGTTAGCGTCAGGACAACTAGGGTTAGCGCCAGGACAACTAGGGTTAGCGTCAGGACAACTAGGGTTAGCACCAGGACAACTAGGGTTAGCGCCAGGACAACTAGGGTTAGCGCCAGGACAACTAGGGTTAGCGTCAGGACAACTAGGGTTAGCGCCAGGACAACTAGGGTTAGCGCCAGGACAGCTAGGGTTAGCGTCAGGACAACTAGGGTTAGCGTCAGGACAGCTAGGGTTAGCGTCAGGACAACTAGGGTTTGCGTCAGGACAACTAGGGTTTGCGTCAGGACAACTAGGGTTAGCATCAGGACAGCTAAGGTTAGCGTCAGGACAACTAGGGTTAGCGTCAGGACAACTAGGGTTAGCGTCAGGACAACTAGGGTTAGCGTTAGGACAACTAGGGTTAGCGTCAGGACAACTACGGTTAGCGTCAGGACAACTAGGGTTAGCGTCAGAACAACTAGGGTTAGCGTCAGGACAACTAGGGTTAGCGCCAGGACAACTAGGGTTAGCGTCAGGACAACTAGGGTTAGCGTCAGGACAACTAGGGTTAGCGCCAGGACAAATAGGGTTAGCGCCAGGACAACTAGGGTTAGCGCCAGGACAACTAGGGTTAGCCCCAGGACAACTAGGGTTAGCGCCAGGACAACTAGGGTTAGCGCCAGGACAACTAGGGTTAGCGCCAGGACAACTAGGGTTACCGCCAGGACAACTAGGGTTAGCGCCAGGACAACTAGGGTTGGCGCCAGGACAACTAGGGTTAGCGCCAGGACAACTAGGGTTAGCATCAGGACAACTAGGGTTAGCGTCAGGACAACTAGGGTTAGCGTCAGGACAACTAGGGTTAGCGTCAGGACAACTAGGGTTAGCGTCAGGACAACTAGGGTTAGCGTCAGGACAACTAGGGTTAGCGTCAGGACAACTAGGGTTAGCGTCAGGACAACTAGGGTAAGCGTCAGGACAACTAGGGTTAGCGTCAGGACAACTAAGTTTAGCGTCAGGACAACTAGGGTTAGCGTCAGGACAACTAGGGTTAGCGTCAGGACAACTAGGGTTATCGTCAGGACAACTAGGGTTAGCGTCAGGACAACTAGAGTTAGCGTCAGGACAACTAGGGTTAGCGCCAGGACAACTAGGGTTAGCGCCAGGACAACTAGGGTTTGCGCCAGGACAACTAGGGTTAGCGCCAGGACAACTAGGGTTAGCGCCAGGACAACTACGGTTAGCGTCAGGACAACTAGGGTTAGCGTCAGGACAACTAGGGTTAGCGCCAGGACAACTAGGGTTAGCGCCAGGACAACTAGGGTTAGCGTCAGGACCACTAGGGTTAGCGTCAGGACAACTAGGGTTAGCGTCAGGACAACTAGGGTTAGCGCCAGGACAACTAGGGTTAGCCCCAGGAAACTAGGGTTAGCGCCAGGACAACTAGGGTTAGCGCCAGGACAACTAGGGTTAGCGCCAGGACAACTAGGGTTAGTGCCAGGACAACTAGGGTTACCGCCAGGACAACTAGGGTTACCGCCAGGACAACTAGGGTTAGCGTCAGGACAACTAGGGTTAGCGCCAGGACAACTAGGGTTAGCGTCAGGACAACTAGGGTTAGCGTCAGGACAACTAGGGTTAGCGTCAGGACAACTAGGGTTAGCGTCAGGACAACTAGGGTAAGCGTCAGGACAACTAGGGTTAGCGTCAGGACAACTAAGTTTAGCGTCAGGACAACTAGGGTTAGCGTCAGGACAACTAGGGTTAGCGTTAGGACAACTAGGGTTATCGTCAGGACAACTAGAGTTAGCGTCAGGACAACTAGGGTTAGCGCCAGGACAACTAGGGTTAGCGCCAGGACAACTAGGGTTAGCGCCAGGACAACTAGGTTAGCGCCAGGACAACTAGGGTTAGCGCCAGGACAACTAGGGTTAGCGACAGGACAACTAGGGTTAGCATCAGGACAACTAGGGTTAGCGTCAGGACAACTAGGGTTAGCGTCAGGACAACTAGGGTTAGCGTCAGGACAACTACGGTTAGCGTCAGGACAACTAGGGTTAGCGTCAGGACAACTAGGGTTAGCGCCAGGACAACTAGGGTTAGCGTCAGGACAACTAGGGTTAGCATCAGGACAACTAGGGTTAGCGTCAGGACAACTAGGGTTAGCGTCAGGACAACTAGGGTTAGCGTCAGGACAACTAGGGTTAGCGCCAGGACAACTAGGGTTAGCGTCAGGACAACTAGGGTTAGCATCAGGACAACTAGGGTTAGCGTCAGGACAACTAGGGTTAGCGTCAGGACAACTAGGGTTAGCGCCAGGACAACTAGGGTTAGCCCCAGGACAACTAGTTTTATCGCCAGGACAACTAGGGTTAGCGCCAGGACAACTAGGGTTAGCGCCAGGACAACTAGGGTTAGCGTCAGGACAACTAGGGTTAGCGCCAGGACAACTAGGGTTAGCGCCAGGACAACTTGGGTTAGCGTCAGGACAACTAGGGTTAGCGTCAGGACAACTAGGGTTAGCGTCAGGACAACTAGGGTTAGCGTCAGGACAACAATGTTTAGCGTCAGGACAACTAGGGTTAGCGTCAGGACAACTAGGGTTAGCGTTAGGACAACTAGGGTTATCGTCAGGACAACTAGGGTTAGCGTCAGGACAACTAGGGTTAGCGCCAGGACAACTAGGGTTAGCGTCAGGACAACTAGGGTTAGCGCCAGGACAACTAGGGATAGCGCCAGGACAACTAGGGTTAGCGCCAGGACAACTAGGGTTAGCGCCAGGATAACTAGGGTTAGCGCCAGGACAACTAGGGTTAGCGCCAGGACAACTAGGGTTAGCGCCAGGACAACTAGGGTTAGCGTCAGGACAACTAGGGTTAGCGCCAGGACAACTAGGGTTAGCGTCAGGACAACTAGGGTTAGCGTCAGGACAACTAGGGTTAGCGCCAGGACAACTAGGGTTAGCGTCAGGACAACTAGGGTTAGCGTCAGGACAACTAGGGTTAGCGTCAGGACAACTAGGGTTAGTGCCAGGACAACTAGGGGTAGCGTCAGGACAACTAGGGTTAGCGCCAGGACAACTAGGGTTAGCGCCAGGACAACTTGGGTTAGCGCCAGGACAACTAGGGTTAGCGCCAGGACAACTAGGGTTAGCGTCAGGACAACTAGGGTTAGCGCCAGGACAACTAGGGTTAGCGTCAGGACAACTAGGGTTAGCGCCAGGACAACTAGGGTTAGCGTCAGGACAACTAGGGTTAGCGTCAGGACAACTAGGGTTAGCGCCAGGACAACTAGGGTTAGCGCCAGGACAGCTAGAGTTAGCGTCAGGACAGCTAGGGTTAGCGTCAGGACAGCTAGGGTTAGCGTCAGGACAACTAGGGTTAGCGTCAGGACAACTACGGTTAGCGTCAGGACAACTAGGGTTAGCGCCAGGACAACTAGGGTTAGCGCCAGGACAACTAGGGTTAGCACCAGGACAACTAGGGTTAGCGCCAGGACAACTAGGGTTAGCGTCAGGACAACTAGGGTTAGCGCCAGGACAACTAGGGTTAGCGCCAGGACAACTAGGGTTAGCGTCAGAACAACTAGGGTTAGCGTCAGGACAACTAGGGTTAGCGTCAGGACAACTAGGGTTAGCGTCAGGACAACTAGGGTTAGAGTCAGGACAACTAGGGTTAGCGTCAGGACAACTAGGGTTAGCTTCAGGACAACTAGGGTTAGCGTCAGGACAACTAGGGTTAGCGCCAGGACAACTAGGGTTAGCGTCAGGACAACTAGGGTTAGCGTCAGGACAACTAGGGTTAGCGTCAGGACAACTAGGGTTAGCGTCAGGACAACTAGGGTTAGCGCCAGGACAACTAGGGTTAGCGCCAGGACAACTAGGGTTAGCGCCAGGACAACTAGGGTTAGCGTCAGGACAACTAGGGTTAGCGCCAGGACAACTAGGGTTAGCGCCAGGACAACTAGGGTTAGCGTCAGGACAACTAGGGTTAGCGTCAGGATAACTAGGGTTAGCGTCAGAACAACTAGGGTTAGCGTCAGGACAACTAGGGTTAGCACCAGGACAACAAGGGTTAGCGTCAGGACAACTAGGGTTAGCGCCAGGACAACTAGGGTTAGCGCCAAGACAACTAGGGTTAGCGCCAAGACAACTAGGGTTAGCGTCAGGACAACTAGGGATAGCGTCAGGACAACTAGGGTTAGCGTCAGGACAACTAGGGTTAGCATCAGGACAACTAGGGTTAGCGTCAGGACAACTAGGGTTAGCGTCAGGACAACTAGGGTTAGCGTCAGGACAACTAGGGTTAGCGCCAGGACAACTAGGGTTAGCGTCAGGACAACTAGGGTTAGCATCAGGACAACTAGGGTTAGCGTCAGGACAACTAGGGTTAGCGTCAGGACAACTAGGGTTAGCGCCAGGACAACTAGGGTTAGCCCCAGGACAACTAGTTTTATCGCCAGGACAACTAGGGTTAGCGCCAGGACAACTAGGGTTAGCGCCAGGACAACTAGGGTTAGCGTCAGGACAACTAGGGTTAGCGCCAGGACAACTAGGGTTAGCGCCAGGACAACTAGGGTTAGCGTCAGGACAACTAGGGTTAGCGTCAGGACAACTAGGGTTAGCGTCAGGACAACTAGGGTTAGCGTCAGGACAACTAGGGTTAGCGTCAGGACAACAATGTTTAGCGTCAGGACAACTAGGGTTAGCGTCAGGACAACTAGGGTTAGCGTTAGGACAACTAGGGTTATCGTCAGGACAACTAGGGTTAGCGTCAGGACAACTAGGGTTAGCGCCAGGACAACTAGGGTTAGCGTCAGGACAACTAGGGATAGCGCCAGGACAACTAGGGTTAGCGTCAGGACAACTAGGGTTAGCGCCAGGACAACTAGGGTTAGCGCCAGGATAACTAGGGTTAGCGCCAGGACAACTAGGGTTAGCGCCAGGACAACTAGGGTTAGCGCCAGGACAACTAGGGTTAGCGTCAGGACAACTAGGGTTAGCGCCAGGACAACTAGGGTTAGCGTCAGGACAACTAGGGTTAGCGTCAGGACAACTAGGGTTAGCGCCAGGACAACTAGGGTTAGCGTCAGGACAACTAGGGTTAGCGTCAGGACAACTAGGGTTAGCATCAGGACAACTAGGGTTAGCGCCAGGACAACTAGGGGTAGCGTCAGGACAACTAGGGTTAGCGCCAGGACAACTAGGGTTAGCGCCAGGACAACTTGGGTTAGCGCCAGGACAACTAGGGTTAGCGCCAGGACAACTAGGGTTAGCGTCAGGACAACTAGGGTTAGCGCCAGGACAACTAGGGTTAGCGTCAGGACAACTAGGGTTAGCGCCAGGACAACTAGGGTTAGCGTCAGGACAACTAGGGTTAGCGTCAGGACAACTAGGGTTAGCGCCAGGACAACTAGGGTTAGCGCCAGGACAGCTAGAGTTAGCGTCAGGACAGCTAGGGTTAGCGTCAGGACAGCTAGGGTTAGCGTCAGGACAACTAGGGTTAGCGTCAGGACAACTACGGTTAGCGTCAGGACAACTAGGGTTAGCGCCAGGACAACTAGGGTTAGCGCCAGGACAACTAGGGTTAGCACCAGGACAACTAGGGTTAGCGCCAGGACAACTAGGGTTAGCGTCAGGACAACTAGGGTTAGCGCCAGGACAACTAGGGTTAGCGCCAGGACAACTAGGGTTAGCGTCAGAACAACTAGGGTTAGCGTCAGGACAACTAGGGTTAGCGTCAGGACAACTAGGGTTAGCGTCAGGACAACTAGGGTTAGAGTCAGGACAACTAGGGTTAGCGTCAGGACAACTAGGGTTAGCTTCAGGACAACTAGGGTTAGCGTCAGGACAACTAGGGTTAGCGCCAGGACAACTAGGGTTAGCGTCAGGACAACTAGGGTTAGCGTCAGGACAACTAGGGTTAGCGTCAGGACAACTAGGGTTAGCGTCAGGACAACTAGGGTTAGCGCCAGGACAACTAGGGTTAGCGCCAGGACAACTAGGGTTAGCGCCAGGACAACTAGGGTTAGCGTCAGGACAACTAGGGTTAGCGCCAGGACAACTAGGGTTAGCGCCAGGACAACTAGGGTTAGCGTCAGGACAACTAGGGTTAGCGTCAGGATAACTAGGGTTAGCGTCAGAACAACTAGGGTTAGCGTCAGGACAACTAGGGTTAGCACCAGGACAACAAGGGTTAGCGTCAGGACAACTAGGGTTAGCGCCAGGACAACTAGGGTTAGCGCCAAGACAACTAGGGTTAGCGTCAGGACAACTAGGGATAGCGTCAGGACAACTAGGGTTAGCGTCAGAACAACTAGGGTTAGCGTCAGGACAACTAGGGTTAGCGTCAGGACAACTAGGGTTAGAGTCAGGACAACTAGGGTTAGCGTCAGGACAACTAGGGTTAGCGTCAGGACAACTAGGGTTAGCGCCAGGACAACTAGGGTTAGCATCAGGATAACTAGGGTTAGCGTCAGGACAACTAGGGTTAGCGTCAGGACAACTAGGGTTAGCGCCAGGACAACTAGGGTTAGCGCCAGGACAACTAGGGTTAGCGCCAGGACAACTAGGGTTAGCGCCAGGACAACTAGGGTTAGCGTCAGGACAACTAGGGTTAGCGCCAGGACAACTAGGGTTAGCGCCAGGACAACTAGGGTTAGCGTCAGGACAACTAGGGTTAGCGTCAGAACAACTAGGGTTAGCATCAGGACAACTAGGGTTAGCACCAGGACAACTAGGGTTAGCGTCAGGACATCTAGGGTTAGCGCCAGGACAACTAGGGTTAGCGCCAGGACAACTAGGGTTAGCGTCAGGACAACTAGGGTTAGCGTCAGGACAACTAGGGTTAGCGTTAGAACAACTAGGGTTAGCGTCAGGACAACTAGGGTTAGCATCAGGACAACTAGGGTTAGCGTCAGGACAACTAGGGTTAGAGTCAGGACAACTAGGGTTAGCGTCAGGACAACTAGGATTAGCATCAGGACAACTAGGGTTAGCGTCAGGACAACTAGGGTTAGCTTCAGGACAACTAGGGTTAGCGTCAGGACAACTAGGGTTAGCGCCAGGACAACTAGGGTTAGCGTCAGGACAACTAGGGTTAGCGTCAGGACAACTAGGGTTAGCGCCAGGACAACTAGGGTTAGCGCCAGGACAACTAGGGTTAGCGCCAGGACAACTAGGGTTAGCGCCAGGACAACTAGGGTTAGCGCCAGGACAACTAGGGTTAGCGCCAGGACAACTAGGGTTAGCGTCAGGACAACTAGGGTTAGCGTCAGGATAACTAGGGTTAGCGTCAGAACAACTAGGGTTAGCGTCAGGACAACTAGGGTTAGCACCAGGACATCTAGGGTTAGCGTCAGGACAACTAGGGTTAGCGCCAGGACAACTAGGGTTAGCGCCAAGACAACTAGGGTTAGCGTCAGGACAACTAGGGATAGCGTCAGGACAACTAGGGTTAGCGTCAGAACAACTAGGGTTAGCGTCAGGACAACTAGGGTTAGCGTCAGGACAACTAGGGTTAGAGTCAGGACAACTAGGGTTAGCGTCAGGACAACTAGGGTTAGCGTCAGGACAACTAAGGTTAGCGCCAGGACAACTAGGGTTAGCATCAGGATAACTAGGGTTAGCGTCAGGACAACTAGGGTTAGCATCAGGACAACTAGGGTTAGCATCAGGACAACTAGGGTTAGCGTCAGGACAACTAGGGTTAGCGTCAGGACAACTAGGGTTAGCGTCAGGACAACTAGGGTTAGCGCCAGGACAACTAGGGTTAGCGTCAGGACAACTAGGGTTAGCATCAGGACAACTAGGGTTAGCGTCAGGACAACTAGGGTTAGCGTCAGGACAACTAGGGTTAGCGCCAGGACAACTAGGGTTAGCCCCAGGACAACTAGTTTTATCGCCAGGACAACTAGGGTTAGCGCCAGGACAACTAGGGTTAGCGCCAGGACAACTAGGGTTAGCGTCAGGACAACTAGGGTTAGCGCCAGGACAACTAGGGTTAGCGCCAGGACAACTAGGGTTAGCGTCAGGACAACTAGGGTTAGCGTCAGGACAACTAGGGTTAGCGTCAGGACAACTAGGGTTAGCGTCAGGACAACAATGTTTAGCGTCAGGACAACTAGGGTTAGCGTCAGGACAACTAGGGTTAGCGTTAGGACAACTAGGGTTATCGTCAGGACAACTAGGGTTAGCGTCAGGACAACTAGGGTTAGCGCCAGGACAACTAGGGTTAGCGTCAGGACAACTAGGGTTAGCGCCAGGACAACTAGGGTTAGCGCCAGGACAACTAGGGTTAGCGCCAGGACAACTAGGGTTAGCGCCAGGATAACTAGGGTTAGCGCCAGGACAACTAGGGTTAGCGCCAGGACAACTAGGGTTAGCGCCAGGACAACTAGGGTTAGCGTCAGGACAACTAGGGTTAGCGCCAGGACAACTAGGGTTAGCGTCAGGACAACTAGGGTTAGCGTCAGGACAACTAGGGTTAGCGCCAGGACAACTAGGGTTAGCGTCAGGACAACTAGGGTTAGCGTCAGGACAACTAGGGTTAGCGTCAGGACAACTAGGGTTAGCGCCAGGACAACTAGGGGTAGCGTCAGGACAACTAGGGTTAGCGCCAGGACAACTAGGGTTAGCGCCAGGACAACTTGGGTTAGCGCCAGGACAACTAGGGTTAGCGCCAGGACAACTAGGGTTAGCGTCAGGACAACTAGGGTTAGCGCCAGGACAACTAGGGTTAGCGTCAGGACAACTAGGGTTAGCGCCAGGACAACTAGGGTTAGCGTCAGGACAACTAGGGTTAGCGTCAGGACAACTAGGGTTAGCGCCAGGACAACTAGGGTTAGCGCCAGGACAGCTAGAGTTAGCGTCAGGACAGCTAGGGTTAGCGTCAGGACAGCTAGGGTTAGCGTCAGGACAACTAGGGTTAGCGTCAGGACAACTACGGTTAGCGTCAGGACAACTAGGGTTAGCGCCAGGACAACTAGGGTTAGCGCCAGGACAACTAGGGTTAGCACCAGGACAACTAGGGTTAGCGCCAGGACAACTAGGGTTAGCGTCAGGACAACTAGGGTTAGCGCCAGGACAACTAGGGTTAGCGCCAGGACAACTAGGGTTAGCGTCAGAACAACTAGGGTTAGCGTCAGGACAACTAGGGTTAGCGTCAGGACAACTAGGGTTAGCGTCAGGACAACTAGGGTTAGAGTCAGGACAACTAGGGTTAGCGTCAGGACAACTAGGGTTAGCTTCAGGACAACTAGGGTTAGCGTCAGGACAACTAGGGTTAGCGCCAGGACAACTAGGGTTAGCGTCAGGACAACTAGGGTTAGCGTCAGGACAACTAGGGTTAGCGTCAGGACAACTAGGGTTAGCGTCAGGACAACTAGGGTTAGCGCCAGGACAACTAGGGTTAGCGCCAGGACAACTAGGGTTAGCGCCAGGACAACTAGGGTTAGCGTCAGGACAACTAGGGTTAGCGCCAGGACAACTAGGGTTAGCGCCAGGACAACTAGGGTTAGCGTCAGGACAACTAGGGTTAGCGTCAGGATAACTAGGGTTAGCGTCAGAACAACTAGGGTTAGCGTCAGGACAACTAGGGTTAGCACCAGGACAACAAGGGTTAGCGTCAGGACAACTAGGGTTAGCGCCAGGACAACTAGGGTTAGCGCCAAGACAACTAGGGTTAGCGTCAGGACAACTAGGGATAGCGTCAGGACAACTAGGGTTAGCGTCAGAACAACTAGGGTTAGCGTCAGGACAACTAGGGTTAGCGTCAGGACAACTAGGGTTAGAGTCAGGACAACTAGGGTTAGCGTCAGGACAACTAGGGTTAGCGTCAGGACAACTAGGGTTAGCGCCAGGACAACTAGGGTTAGCATCAGGATAACTAGGGTTAGCGTCAGGACAACTAGGGTTAGCGTCAGGACAACTAGGGTTAGCGTCAGGACAACTAGGGTTAGCGCCAGGACAACTAGGGTTAGCGCCAGGACAACTAGGGTTAGCGCCAGGACAACTAGGGTTAGCGCCAGGACAACTAGGGTTAGCGCCAGGACAACTAGGGTTAGCGTCAGGACAACTAGGGTTAGCGCCAGGACAACTAGGGTTAGCGCCAGGACAACTAGGGTTAGCGTCAGGACAACTAGGGTTAGCGTCAGAACAACTAGGGTTAGCATCAGGACAACTAGGGTTAGCACCATGACAACTAGGGTTAGCGTCAGGACATCTAGGGTTAGCGCCAGGACAACTAGGGTTAGCGCCAGGACAACTAGGGTTAGCGTCAGGACAACTAGGGTTAGCGTCAGGACAACTAGGGTTAGCGTTAGAACAACTAGGGTTAGCGTCAGGACAACTAGGGTTAGCGTCAGGACAACTAGGGTTAGCGTCAGGACAACTAGGGTTAGAGTCAGGACAACTAGGGTTAGCGTCAGGACAACTAGGATTAGCATCAGGACAACTAGGGTTAGCGTCAGGACAACTAGGGTTAGCTTCAGGACAACTAGGGTTAGCGTCAGGACAACTAGGGTTAGCGTCAGGACAACTAGGATTAGCGTCAGGACAACTAGGGTTAGCGCCAGGACAACTAGGGTTAGCGCCAGGACAACTAGGGTTAGCGCCAGGACAACTAGGGTTAGCGCCAGGACAACTAGGGTTAGCGCCAGGACAACTAGGGTTAGCGTCAGGACAACTAGGGTTAGCGTCAGGATAACTAGGGTTAGCGTCAGAACAACTAGGGTTAGCGTCAGGACAACTAGGGTTAGCACCAGGACATCTAGGGTTAGCGTCAGGACAACTAGGGTTAGCGCCAGGACAACTAGGGTTAGCGCCAAGACAACTAGGGTTAGCGTCAGGACAACTAGGGATAGCGTCAGGACAACTAGGGTTAGCGTCAGAACAACTAGGGTTAGCGTCAGGACAACTAGGGTTAGCGTCAGGACAACTAGGGTTAGAGTCAGGACAACTAGGGTTAGCGTCAGGACAACTAGGGTTAGCGTCAGGACAACTAAGGTTAGCGCCAGGACAACTAGGGTTAGCATCAGGATAACTAGGGTTAGCGTCAGGACAACTAGGGTTAGCATCAGGACAACTAGGGTTAGCGTCAGGACAACTAGGGTTAGCGTCAGGACAACTAGGGTTAGCGCCAGGACAACTAGGGTTAGCGTCAGGACAACTAGGGTTAGCGTCAGGACAACTAGGGTTAGCGTCAGGACAACTAGCGTTAGCATCAGGACAACTAGGGTTAGCGTCAGGACAACTAGGGTTAGCGTCAGGACAACTAGGGTTAGCGTCAGGACAACTAGGGTTAGCGCCAGGACAACTAGGGTTAGCGTCAGGACAACTAGGGTTAGCATCAGGACAACTAGGGTTAGCGTCAGGACAACTAGGGTTAGCGTCAGGACAACTAGGGTTAGCGCCAGGACAACTAGGGTTAGCCCCAGGACAACTAGTTTTATCGCCAGGACAACTAGGGTTAGCGCCAGGACAACTAGGGTTAGCGCCAGGACAACTAGGGTTAGCGTCAGGACAACTAGGGTTAGCGTCAGGACAACTAGGGTTAGCGTCAGGACAACTAGGGTTAGCGTCAGGACAACAAAGTTTAGCGTCAGGACAACTAGGGTTAGCGTCAGGACAACTAGGGTTAGCGTTAGGACAACTAGGGTTATCGTCAGGACAACTAGGGTTAGCGTCAGGACAACTAGGGTTAGCGCCAGGACAACTAGGGTTAGCGTCAGGACAACTAGGGTTAGCAACAGGACAACTAGGGTTAGCGCCAGGACAACTAGGGTTAGCGCCAGGACAACTAGGGTTAGCGCCAGGATAACTAGGGTTAGCGCCAGGACAACTAGGGTTAGCGCCAGGACAACTAGGGTTAGCGCCAGGACAACTAGGGTTAGCGTCAGGACAACTAGGGTAAGCGCCAGGACAACTAGGGTTAGCGTCAGGACAACTAGGGTTAGCATCAGGACAACTAGGGTTAGCGCCAGGACAACTAGGGTTAGCGTCAGGACAACTAGGGTTAGCGTCAGGACAACTAGGGTTAGCGTCAGGACAACTAGGGTTAGCGCCAGGACAACTAGGGGTAGCGTCAGGACAACTAGGGTTAGCGCCAGGACAACTAGGGTTAGCATCAGGACAACTAGGGTTAGCGTCAGGACAACTAGGGTTAGCATCAGGACAACTAGGGTTAGCGTCAGGACAACTAGGGTTAGCGTCAGGACAACTAGGGTTAGCGCCAGGACAACTAGGGTTAGCCCCAGGACAACTAGTTTTATCGCCAGGACAACTAGGGTTAGCGCCAGGAAAACTAGGGTTAGCGCCAGGACAACTAGGGTTAGCGTCAGGACAACTAGGGTTAGCGCCAGGACAACTAGGGTTAGCGCCAGGACAACTAGGGTTAGCGTCAGGACAACTAGGGTTAGCGTCAGGACAACTAGGGTTAGCGTCAGGACAACAAAGTTTAGCGTCAGGACAACTAGGGTTAGCGTCAGGACAACTAGGGTTAGCGTTAGGACAACTAGGGTTATCGTCAGGACAACTAGGGTTAGCGTCAGGACAACTAGGGTTAGCGCCAGGACAACTAGGGTTAGCGTCAGGACAACTAGGGTTAGCAACAGGACAACTAGGGTTAGCGCCAGGACAACTAGGGTTAGCACCAGGACAACTAGGGTTAGCGCCAGGATAACCAGGGTTAGCGCCAGGACAACTAGGGTTAGCGCCAGGACAACTAGGGTTAGCGTCAGGACAACTAGGGTTAGCGCCAGGACAACTAGGGTTAGCGTCAGGACAACTAGGGTTAGCATCAGGACAACTAGGGTTAGCGCCAGGACAACTAGGGTTAGCGTCAGGACAACTAGGGTTAGCGTCAGGACAACTAGGGTTAGCGCCAGGACAACTAGGGGTAGCGTCAGGACAACTACGGTTAGCGCCAGGACAACTAGGGTTAGCGCCAGGACAACTTGGGTTAGCGCCAGGACAACTAGGGTTAGCGCCAGGACAACTAGGGTTAGCGTCAGGACAACTAGGGTTAGCGCCAGGACAACTAGGGTTAGCGTCAGGACAACTAGGGTTAGCGCCAGGACAACTAGGGTTAGCGTCAGGACAACTAGGGTTAGCGTCAGGACAACTAGGGTTAGCGCCAGGACAACTAGGGTTATCGCCAGGACAGCTAGAGTTAGCGTCAGGACAGCTAGGGTTAGCGTCAGGACAGCTAGGGTTAGCGTCAGGACAACTAGGGTTAGCGTCAGGACAACTACGGTTAGCGTCAGGAAAACTAGGGTTAGCGCCAGGACAACTAGGGTTAGCGCCAGGACAACTAGGGTTAGCACCAGGACAACTAGGGTTAGCGCCAGGACAACTAGGGTTAGCGTCAGGACAACTAGGGTTAGCGCCAGGACAACTAGGGTTAGCGCCAGGACAACTAGGGTTAGCGTCAGAACAACTAGGGTTAGCGTCAGGACAACTAGGGTTAGCGTCAGGACAACTAGGGTTAGCGTCAGGACAACTAGGGTTAGAGTCAGGACAACTAGGGTTAGCGTCAGGACAACTAGGGTTAGCTTCAGGACAACTAGGGTTAGCGTCAGGACAACTAGGGTTAGCGCCAGGACAACTAGGGTTAGCGTCAGGACAACTAGGGTTAGCGTCAGGACAACTAGGGTTAGCGTCAGGACAACTAGGGTTAGCGTCAGGACAACTAGGGTTAGCGCCAGGACAACTAGGGTTAGCGCCAGGACAACTAGGGTTAGCGCCAGGACAACTAGGGTTAGCGCCAGGACTACTAGGGTTAGTGTCAGGACAACTTGGGTTAGCATCAGGATAACTAGGGTTAGCGTCAGAACAACTAGGGTTAGCGTCAGGACAACTAGGGTTAGCACCAGGACAACTAGGGTTAGCGTCAGGACAACTAGGGTTAGCGCCAGGACAACTAGGGTTAGCGCCAAGACAACTAGGGTTAGCGTCAGGACAACTAGGGATAGCGTCAGGACAACTAGGGTTAGCGTCAGAACAACTAGGGTTAGCGTCAGGACAACTAGGGTTAGCGTCAGGACAACTAGGGTTAGAGTCAGGACAACTAGGGTTAGCGTCAGGACAACTAGGGTTAGCGTCAGGACAACTAGGGTTAGCGCCAGGACAACTAGGGTTAGCATCAGGATAACTAGGGTTAGCGTCAGGACAACTAGGGTTAGCGTCAGGACAACTAGGGTTAGCGTCAGGACAACTAGGGTTAGCGCCAGGACAACTAGGGTTAGCACCAGGACAACTAGGGTTAGCGCCAGGACAACTAGGGTTAGCGTCAGGACAACTAGGGTTAGCGCCAGGACAACTAGGGTTAGCGCCAGGACAACTAGGGTTAGCGTCAGAACAACTAGGGTTAGCGTCAGGACAACTAGGGTTAGCGTCAGGACAACTAGGGTTAGCGTCAGGACAACTAGGGTTAGAGTCAGGACAACTAGGGTTAGCGTCAGGACAACTAGGGTTAGCTTCAGGACAACTAGGGTTAGCGTCAGGACAACTAGGGTTAGCGCCAGGACAACTAGGGTTAGCGTCAGGACAACTAGGGTTAGCGTCAGGACAACTAGGGTTAGCGTCAGGACAACTAGGGTTAGCGTCAGGACAACTAGGGTTAGCGCCAGGACAACTAGGGTTAGCGCCAGGACAACTAGGGTTAGCGCCAGGACAACTAGGGTTAGCGCCAGGACAACTAGGGTTAGCGCCAGGACTACTAGGGTTAGTGTCAGGACAACTTGGGTTAGCATCAGGATAACTAGGGTTAGCGTCAGAACAACTAGGGTTAGCGTCAGGACAACTAGGGTTAGCACCAGGACAACTAGGGTTAGCGTCAGGACAACTAGGGTTAGCGCCAGGACAACTAGGGTTAGCGCCAAGACAACTAGGGTTAGCGTCAGGACAACTAGGGATAGCGTCAGGACAACTAGGGTTAGCGTCAGAACAACTAGGGTTAGCGTCAGGACAACTAGGGTTAGCGTCAGGACAACTAGGGTTAGAGTCAGGACAACTAGGGTTAGCGTCAGGACAACTAGGGTTAGCGTCAGGACAACTAGGGTTAGCGCCAGGACAACTAGGGTTAGCATCAGGATAACTAGGGTTAGCGTCAGGACAACTAGGGTTAGCGTCAGGACAACTAGGGTTAGCGTCAGGACAACTAGGGTTAGCGCCAGGACAACTAGGGTTAGCGCCAGGACAACTAGGGTTAGCGCCAGGACAACTAGGGTTAGCGCCAGGACAACTAGGGTTAGCGCCAGGACAACTAGGGTTAGCGTCAGGACAACTAGGGTTAGCGCCAGGACAACTAGGGTTAGCGTCAGGACAACTAGGGTTAGCGTCAGAACAACTAGGGTTAGCATCAGGACAAATAGGGTTAGCACCAGGACAACTAGGGTTAGCGTCAGGACATCTAGGGTTAGCGCCAGGACAACTAGGGTTAGCGCCAGGACAACTAGGGTTAGCGTCAGGACAACTAGGGTTAGCGTCAGGACAACTAGGGTTAGCGTTAGAACAACTAGGGTTAGCGTCAGGACAACTAGGGTTAGCATCAGGACAACTAGGGTTAGCGTCAGAACAACTAGGGTTAGAGTCAGGACAACTAGGGTTAGCGTCAGGACAACTAGGATTAGCATCAGGACAACTAGGGTTAGCGTCAGGACAACTAGGGTTAGCTTCAGGACAACTAGGGTTAGCGTCAGGACAACTAGGGTTAGCGCCAGGACAACTAGGGTTAGCGTCAGGACAACTAGGGTTAGCGTCAGGACAACTAGGGTTAGCGTCAGGACAACTAGGGTTAGCGTCAGGACAACTAGGGTTAGCGCCAGGACAACTAGGGTTAGCGCCAGGACAACTAGGGTTAGCGCCAGGACAACTAGGGTTAGCGCCAGGACAACTAGGGTTAGCGCCAGGACAACTAGGGTTAGCGTCAGGACAACTAGGGTTAGCGTCAGGATAACTAGGGTTAGCGTCAGAACAACTAGGGTTAGCGTCAGGACAACTAGGGTTAGCACCAGGACATCTAGGGTTAGCGTCAGGACAACTAGGGTTAGCGCCAGGACAACTAGGGTTAGCGCCAAGACAACTAGGGTTAGCGTCAGGACAACTAGGGATAGCGTCAGGACAACTAGGGTTAGCGTCAGAACAACTAGGGTTAGCGTCAGGACAACTAGGGTTAGCGTCAGGACAACTAGGGTTAGAGTCAGGACAACTAGGGTTAGCGTCAGGACAACTAGGGTTAGCGTCAGGACAACTAAGGTTAGCGCCAGGACAACTAGGGTAAGCATCAGGATAACTAGGGTTAGCGTCAGGACAACTAGGGTTAGCATCAGGACAACTAGGGTTAGCGTCAGGACAACTAGGGTTAGCGTCAGGACAACTAGGGTTAGAGCCAGGACAACTAGGGTTAGCGCCAGGACAACTAGGGTTAGCGCCAGGACAACTAGGGTTAGCGTCAGGACAACTAGGGTTAGCGCCAGGACAACTAGGGTTAGCGTCAGGACAACTAGGGTTAGTGTCAGGACAACTAGGGTTAGAGTCAGGACAACTAGGGTTAGCGCCAGGTCAACTAGGGTTAGCGTCAGGACAACTAGGGTTAGCGCCATTACAACTAGGGTTAGCCCCAGGACAACTAGGGTTAGCGCCAGGACAACTAGGGTTAGCGTCAGGACAACTAGGGTTAGCGTCAGGACAACTAGGGTTAGCGCCAGGACAACTAGGGTTAGCGTCAGTACAACTAGGGTTAGCGTCAGGACAACTAGGGTTAGCGTCAGGACAACTAGGGTTAGCGCCAGGTCAACTAGGGTTAGCGTCAGGACAACTAGGGTTAGCGCCATTACAACTAGGGTTAGCCCCAGGACAACTAGGGTTAGCGCCAGGACAACTAGGGTTAGTGCCAGGACAACTAGGGTTAGCGCCAGGACAACTAGGGTTAGCGCCAGGACAACTAGGGTTAGCGCCAGGACAACTAGGGTTAGCGCCAGGACAACTAGGGTTACCGCCAGGACAACTAGGGTTAGCGTCAGGACAACTAGGGTTAGCGCCAGGACAACTAGGGTTAGCGCCAGGACAACTAGGGTTAGCGTCAGGACAACTAGGGTTAGCGTCAGGACAACTAGGGTTAGCGTCAGGACAACTAGGGTTAGCGTCAGGACAACTAGGGTAAGCGTCAGGACAACTAGGGTTAGCGTCAGGACAACTAAGGTTAGCGTCAGGACAACTAGTGTTAGCGTCAGGACAACTAGGGTTAGCGTCAGGACAACTAGGGTTAGCGTCAGGACAACTAGGGTTAGCGCCAGGACAACTAGGGTTAGCGTCAGGACAAATAGGGTTAGCGTCAGGACAACTAGGGTTAGCGCCAGGACAACTAGGGTTAGCGCCAGGATAACTAGGGTTAGCGCCAGGACAACTAGGGTTAGCGCCAGGACAACTAGGGTTAGGGCCAGGACAACTAGGGTTAGCGCCATTACAACTAGGGTTAGCGCCAGGACAACTAGGGTTAGCGCCAGGACAACTAGGGTTAGCGTCAGGACAACTAGGGTAAGCGTCAGGACAACTAGGGTTAGCGTCAGGACAACTAAGGTTAGCGTCAGGACAACTAGGGTTACCGTCAGGACAACTAGGGTTAGCGTCAGGACAACTAGGGTTAGCGCCAGGACAACTAGGGTTAGCGTCAGGACAACTAGGGTTAGCGTCAGGACAACTAGGGTTAGCGTCAGGACAACTAGGGTTAGCGTCACGACAACTAGGGTTAGCGTCAGGACAACTAGGGTTAGCGTCAGGACAACTAGGGTTAGCATCAGGACAGCTAAGGTTAGCGTCAGGACAACTAGGTTTAGCGTCAGGACAACTAGGGTTAGCGTCAGGACAACTAGGGTTAGCGCCAGGACAACTAGGGTTAGCGCCAGGACAACTAGGGTTAGCACCAGGACAACTAGGGTTAGCGCCAGGACAACTAGGGTTAGCGCCAGGACAACTAGGGTTACCGCCAGGACAACTAGGGTTAGCGCCAGGACAACTAGGGTTAGCGTCAGGACAACTAGGGTTAGCGCCAGGACAACTAGGGTTAGCGCCAGGACAACTAGGGTTAGCGTCAGGACAACTAGGGTTAGCGTCAGGACAACTAGGGTTAGCGTCAGGACAACTAGGGTAAGCGTCAGGACAACTAGGGTTAGCGTCAGGACAACTAAGGTTAGCGTCAGGACAACTAGGGTTAGCGTCAGGACAACTAGGGTTAGCGCCAGGACAACTAGGGTTAGCATCAGGACAACTAGGGTTAGCGTCAGGACAACTAGGGTTAGCGTCAGGACAACTAGGGTTAGCGTCAGGGCAACTAGGGTTAGCGTCAGGACAACTAGGGTTAGCGTCAGGACAACTAGGGTTAGCGTCAGGACAACTAGGGTAAGCACCAGGACAACTAGGGTTAGCGCCAGGACAACTAGGGTTAGCGCCAGGACAACTAGGGTTAGCGCCAGGACAACTAGGGTTAGCACCATTACAACTAGGGTTAGCCCCAGGACAACTAGGGTTAGCGCCAGGACAACTAGGGTTAGCGCCAGGACAACTAGGGTTAGCGCCAGGACAACTAGGGTTAGCGCCAGGACAACAAGGGTTAGCGCAAGGACAACTAGGGTTAGCGCCAGGACAACTAGGGTTAGCGCCAGGACAACTAGGGTTAGCGCCAGGACAACTAGGGTTACCGCCAGGACAACTAGGGTTAGCGTCAGGACAACTAGGGTTAGCGTCAGGACAACTAGGGTTAGCGTCAGGACAACTAGGGTTAGCGCCAGGACAACTAGGGTTAGCGCCAGGACAACTAGGGTTACCGCCAGGACAACTAGGGTTAGCGTCAGGACAACTAGGGTTAGCGTCAGGACAACTAGGGTTAGCGTCAGGACAACTAGGGTTAGCGTCAGGACAACTAGGGTAAGCGTCAGGACAACTAGGGTTAGCGTCAGGACAACTAAGGTTAGCGTCAGGACAACTAGGGTTAGCGTCAGGACAACTAGGGTTAGCGCCAGGACAACTAGGGTTAGCGCCAGGACAACTAGGGTTAGCGCCAGGACAACTAGGGTTAGCGCCAGGACAACTAGGGTTAGCGCCATTACAACTATGGTTAGCGCCAGGACAACTAGGGTTAGCGCCAGGACAACTAGGGTTAGCGCCAGGACAACTAGGGTTAGCGCCAGGACAACTAGGGTTAGCATCAGAACAACTAGGGTTAGCGCCAGGACAACTAGGGTTAGCGTCAGGACAACTAGGGTTAGCGTCAGGACAACTAGGGTTAGCGTCAGAACAACTAGGGTTAGCGTCAGGACAACTAGGGTTAGAGTCAGGACAACTAGGGTTAGCGTCAGGACAACTAGGTTTAGAGTCAGGACAACTAGGGTTAGCGTCAGGACAACTAGGGTTAGCGTCAGGACAACTAGGGTTAGCATCAGAACAACTAGGGTTAGCGTCAGGACAACTAGGGTTAGCATCAGGACAACTAGGGTTAGCGTCAGGACAACTAGGGTTAGCGTCAGGACAACTAGGGTTAGCGTCAGGACAACTACGGTTAGCGTCAGGACAACTAGGGTTAGCGTCACGACAACTAGGGTTAGCGTCACGACAACTAGGGTTAGCGTCAGGACAACTAGGGTTAGCGTCAGGACAACTAGGGTTAGCGTCACGACAACTAGGGTTAGCGTCACGACAACTAGGGTTAGCGCCAGGACAACTAGGGTTAGCGCCAGGACAACTAGGGTTAGCGCCAGTACAACTAGGGTTAGCGCCATTACAACTAGGGTTAGCACCAGGACAACTAGGGTTAGCGCCAGGACAACTAGGGTTGGCGCCAGGACAACTAGGGTTAGACCCAGGACAACTAGGGTTAGCGTCAGGACAACTAGGGTTAGCGTCAGTACAACTAGGGTTAGCGTCAGAACAACTAGGGTTAGCGTCAGGACAACTAGGGTTAGCATCAGGACAACTAGGTTTAGCGTCAGGACAACTAGGGTTAGAGTCAGGACAACTAGGGTTAGCGTCAGGACAACTAGGGTTAGCGTCAGGACAACTAGGGTTAGCGTCACGACAACTAGGGTTAGCGCCAGGACAACTAGGGTTAGCGCCAGGACAACTAGGGTTAGCGCCAGGACAACTAGGGTTAGCGCCATTACAACTAGGGTTAGCACCAGGACAACTAGGGTTAGCGCCAGGACAACTAGGGTTAGCGCCAGGACAACTAGGGTTAGCACCAGGTCAACTAGGGTTAGCGCCAGGACAACTAGGGTTAGTTCCAGGACAACTAGGGTTAGCGCCAGGACAACTAGGGTTAGCGCCAGGACAACTAGGGTTAGCGTCAGGACGACTAGGGTTAGCGCCAGGACAACTAGGGTTAGCGCCAGGACAACTAGGGTTAGCGTCAGGACAACTAGGGTTAGCGTCAGGACAACTAGGGTTAGCGTCAGAACAACTAGGGTTAGCATCAGGACAACTAGGGTTAGCGTCAGGACAACTAGGGTTAGAGTCAGGACAACTAGGGTTAGCGTCAGGACAACTAGGGTTAGCGTCAGGACAACTAGGGTTAACGTCACGACAACTAGGGTTAGCGTCACGACAACTAGGGTTAGCGTCAGGACAACTAGGGTTAGCGTCAGGACAACTAGGATTAGCGTCAGGACAACTAGGGTTAGCGTCAGGACAACTAGGGTTAGCGTCAGGACAACTAGGGTTAGCGTCACGACAACTAGGGTTAGCGCCAGGACAACTAGGGTTAGCGCCAGGACAACCAGGGTTAGCGCCAGGACAACTAGGGTTAGCGCCATTACAACTAGGGTTAGCGCCAGGACAACTAGGGTTAGCGCCAGGACAACTAGGGTTAGCGCCAGGACAACTAGGGTTAGCGCCAGGACAACTAGGGTTAGCGCTAGGACAACTAGGGTTAGCGCCAGGACAACTAGGGTTAGCGCCAGGACAACTAGGGTTAGCGCCAGGACAACTAGGGTTAGCATCAGGACAACTAGGGTTAGCGTCAGGACAACTAGGGTTAGCGTCAGAACAACTAGGGTTAGCGTCAGGACAACTAGGGTTAGCATCAGGACAACTAGGGTTAGCGTCAGGACAACTAGGGTTAGAGTCAGGACAACCAGGGTTAGCGTCAGGACAACTAGGGTTAGCGCCAGGACAACTAGGGTTAGGGCCAGGACAACTAGGGTTAGCGCCAGGACAACTAGGGTTAGCGCCATTACAACTAGGGTTAGCGCCAGGACAACTAGGGTTAGCGCCAGGACAAATAGGGTTAGCGCCAGGACAACTAGGGTTAGCGCCAGGACAACTAGGGTTAGCGCCAGGACAACTAGGGTTACCGCCAGGACAACTAGGGTTAGCGTCAGGACAACTAGGGTTAGCGTCAGGACAACTAGGGTTAGCGTCAGGACAACTAGGGTTAGCGCCAGGACAACTAGGGTTAGCGCCAGGACAACTAGGGTTACCGCCAGGACAACTAGGGTTAGCGTCAGGACAACTAGGGTTAGCGTCAGGACAACTAGGGTTAGCGTCAGGACAACTAGGGTTAGCGTCAGGACAACTAGGGTAAGCGTCAGGACAACTAGGGTTAGCGTCAGGACAACTAAGGTTAGCGTCAGGACAACTAGGGTTAGCGTCAGGACAACTAGGGTTAGCGCCAGGACAACTAGGGTTAGCGCCAGGACAACTAGGGTTAGCACCAGGACAACTAGGGTTAGCGCCAGGACAACTAGGGTTAGCGCCATTACAACTATGGTTAGCGCCAGGACAACTAGGGTTAGCGCCAGGACAACTAGGGTTAGCACCAGTACAACTAGGGTTAGCGCCATTACAACTAGGGTTAGCACCAGGACAACTAGGGTTAGCGCCAGGACAACTAGGGTTGGCGCCAGGACAACTAGGGTTAGACCCAGGACAACTAGGGTTAGCGTCAGGACAACTAGGGTTAGCGTCAGTACAACTAGGGTTAGCGTCAGAACAACTAGGGTTAGCGTCAGGACAACTAGGGTTAGCATCAGGACAACTAGGTTTAGCGTCAGGACAACTAGGGTTAGAGTCAGGACAACTAGGGTTAGCGTCAGGACAACTAGGGTTAGCGTCAGGACAACTAGGGTTAGCGTCAGGACAACTAGGGTTAGCGTCACGACAACTAGGGTTAGCGCCAGGACAACTAGGGTTAGCGCCAGGACAACTAGGGTTAGCGCCAGGACAACTAGGGTTAGCGCCATTACAACTAGGGTTAGCACCAGGACAACTAGGGTTAGCACCAGGTCAACTAGGGTTAGCGCCAGGACAACTAGGGTTAGCTCCAGGACAACTAGGGTTAGCGCCAGGACAACTAGGGTTAGCGCCAGGACAACTAGGGTTAGCGTCAGGACGACTAGGGTTAGCGCCAGGACAACTAGGGTTAGCGCCAGGACAACTAGGGTTAGCGTCAGGACAACTAGGGTTAGCGTCAGGACAACTAGGGTTAGCGTCAGAACAACTAGGGTTAGCGTCAGGACAACTAGGGTTAGCGTCAGGACAACTAGGGTTAGAGTCAGGACAACTAGGGTTAGCGTCAGGACAACTAGGGTTAGCGTCAGGACAACTAGGGTTAACGTCACGACAACTAGGGTTAGCGTCACGACAACTAGGGTTAGCGTCAGGACAACTAGGGTTAGCGTCAGGACAACTAGGATTAGCGTCAGGACAACTAGGGTTAGCGTCAGGACAACTAGGGTTAGCGTCAGGACAACTAGGGTTAGCGTCACGACAACTAGGGTTAGCGCCAGGACAACTAGGGTTAGCGCCAGGACAACCAGGGTTAGCGCCAGGACAACTAGGGTTAGCGCCATTACAACTAGGGTTAGCGCCAGGACAACTAGGGTTAGCGCCAGGACAACTAGGGTTAGCGCCAGGACAACTAGGGTTAGCGCCAGGACAACTAGGGTTAGCGCTAGGACAACTAGGGTTAGCGCCAGGACAACTAGGGTTAGCGCCAGGACAACTAGGGTTAGCGCCAGGACAACTAGGGTTAGCATCAGGACAACTAGGGTTAGCGTCAGGACAACTAGGGTTAGCGTCAGAACAACTAGGGTTAGCGTCAGGACAACTAGGGTTAGCATCAGGACAACTAGGGTTAGCGTCAGGACAACTAGGGTTAGAGTCAGGACAACCAGGGTTAGCGTCAGGACAACTAGGGTTAGCGCCAGGACAACTAGGGTTAGGGCCAGGACAACTAGGGTTAGCGCCAGGACAACTAGGGTTAGCGCCATTACAACTAGGGTTAGCGCCAGGACAACTAGGGTTAGCGCCAGGACAAATAGGGTTAGCGCCAGGACAACTAGGGTTAGCGCCAGGACAACTAGGGTTAGCACCAGGACAACTAGGGTTAGCGCCAGGACAACTAGGGTTAGCGCCAGGACAACTAGGGTTAGCGCCAGGACAACTAGGGTTAGCATCAGGACAACTAGGGTTAGCGTCAGGACAACTAGGGTTAGCGTCAGAACAACTAGGGTTAGCGTCAGGACAACTAGCGTTAGCATCAGGACAACTAGGGTTAGCGTCAGGACAACTAGGGTTAGAGTCAGGACAACCAGGGTTAGCGTCAGGACAACTAGGGTTAGCGCCAGGACAACTAGGGTTAGGGCCAGGACAACTAGGGTTAGCGCCAGGACAACTAGGGTTAGCGCCAGGACAACTAGGGTGAGCGCCAGGACAACTAGGGTTAGCATCAGGACAACTAGGGTTAGCGTCAGGACAACTAGGGTTAGCGTCAGAACAACTAGGGTTAGCGTCAGGACAACTAGGGTTAGCATCAGGACAACTAGGGTTAGCGTCAGGACAACTAGGGTTAGACTCAGGACAACCAGGGTTAGCGTCAGGACAACTAGGGTTAGCGCCAGGACAACTGGGTTTAGGGCCAGGACAACTAGGGTTAGCGCCATTACAACTAGGGTTAGCGCCAGGACAACTAGGGTTAGCGTCAGGACAACTAGGGTTAGCGTCACGACAACTAGGGTTAGCGCCAGGACAACTAGGGTTAGCGCCAGGACAACTAGGGTTAGCGCCATTACAACTAGGGTTAGCGCCAGGACAACTAGGGTTAGCGCCAGGACAACTAGGGTTAGCGCCAGGACAACTAGGGTTAGCGCCAGGACAACTAGGGTTAGCACCAGGACAACTAGGGTTAGCGCCAGGACAACTAGGGTTAGCGCCAGGACAACTAGGGTTAGCGTCAGGACAACTAGGGTTAGCGCCAGGACAACTAGGGTTAGCGCCAGGACAACTAGGGTTAGCGCCAGGACAACTAGGGTTAGCGCCATTACAACTAGGGTTAGCGCCAGGACAACTAGGGTTAGCGCCAGGACAACTAGGGTTAGCGCCAGGACAACTAGGGTTAGCGCCAGGACAACTAGGGTTAGCGCCAGGACAACTAGGGTTAGCGCCAGGACAACTAGGGTTAGCGTCAGAACAACTAGGGTTAGCGTCAGGACAACTAGGGTTAGCATCAGGACAACTAGGGTTAGCGTCAGGACAACTAGGGTTAGAGTCAGGACAACCAGGGTTAGCGTCAGGACAACTAGGGTTAGCGTCAGGACAACTAGGGTTAGCGTCAGGACAACTAGGGTTAGCGTCAGGACAACTAGAGTTAGCGTCGTGACAACTAGGGTTAGCGTCAGGACAACTAGGGTTAGCTTCAGGACAACTAGGGTTAGCGTCAGGACAACTAGGGTTAGCGTCAGGACAACTAGGGTTAGCGTCACGACAACTAGGGTTAGCGTCAGGACAACTAGGGTTAGCGTCAGGACAACTAGGGTTAGCGTCACAACTAGGGTTAGCGTCAGGACAACTAGGGTTAGGGTGACGACAACTAGGGTTAGCGTCAGGACAACTAGGGTTAGCGTCAGGACAACTAGGGTTAGCGTCAGGACAACTAGGGTTAGCGTCACGACAACTAGGGTTAGCGTCAGGACAACTAGGGTTAGCGTCAGGACAACTAGGGTTAGCGCCAGGACAACTAGGGTTAGCGTCAGGACAACTAGGGTTAGCGTCAGAACAACTAGGGTTAGCGTCAGGACAACTAGGGTTAGCGTCAGGACAACTAGGGTTAGAGTCAGGACAACTAGGGTTAGCGTCAGGACAACTAGGGTTAGCATCAGGACAACTAGGTTTAGCGTCAGGACAACTAGGGTTAGCGTCAGGACAACTAGGGTTAGCGTCAGGACAACTAGGGTTAGCGCCAGGACAACTAGGGTTAGCGCCAGGACAACTAGGGTTAGCGCCAGGACAACTAGGGTTAGCGTCAGGACGACTAGGGTTAGCGCCAGGACAACTAGGGTTAGCGCCAGGACAACTAGGGTTAGCGCCAGGACAACTAGGGTTAGCATCAGGACAACTAGGGTTAGCGTCAGGACAACTAGGGTTAGCGTCAGAACAACTAGGGTTAGCGTCAGGACAACTAGGGTTAGCATCAGGACAACTAGGGTTAGCGTCAGGACAACTAGGGTTAGAGTCAGGACAACCAGGGTTAGCGTCAGGACAACTAGGGTTAGCGCCAGGACAACTAGGGTTAGGGCCAGGACAACTAGGGTTAGCGCCATTACAACTAGGGTTAGCGCCAGGACAACTAGGGTTAGCGTCAGGACAACTAGGGTTATCGTCAGAACAACTAGGGTTAGCGTCAGGACAACTAGGGTTAGCGTCAGGACAACTAGGGTTAGAGTCAGGACAACTAGGGTTAGCGTCAGTACAACTAGGGTTAGCATCAGGACAACTAGGTTTAGCGTCAGGACAACTAGGGTTAGCGTCAGGACAACTAGGGTTAGCGTCAGGACAACTAGGGTTTGCGTCACGACAACTAGGGTTAGCGTCAGGACAACTAGGGTTAGCGTCAGGACAACTAGGGTTAGCGTCACAACTATGGTTAGCGTCAGGACAACTAGGGTTAGCGTCACGACAACTAGGGTTAGCGTCAGGACAACTAGGGTTAGCGTCAGGACAACTAGGGTTAGCGTCACGACAACTAGGGTTAGCGTCAGGACAACTAGGGTTAGCGTCAGGACAACTAGGGTTAGCGTCAGGACAACTAGGGTTAGCGTCAGGACAACTAGGGTTAGCGCCAGGACAACTAGGGTTAGCGCCAGGACAACTAGGGTTAGCGCCAGGACAACTAGGGTTAGCGCCATTACAACTAGGGTTAGCGCCATTACAACTAGGGTTAGCGGCAGGACAACTAGGGTTAGCGCCAGGACAACTAGGGTTAGCGCCAGGACAACTAGGGTTAGCGTCAGGACAACTAGGGTTAGCGTCAGGACAACTAGGGTTAGCGCCAGGACAACTAGGGTTAGCGCCAGGACAACTAGGGTTAGCGTCACGACAACTAGGGTTAGCGTCAGGACAACTAGGGTTAGCGTCACGACAACTAGGGTTAGCGTCAGGACAACTAGGGTTAGCGCCAGGACAACTAGGGTTGGCATCAGGACAACTAGGGTTAGCGTCAGGACAACTAGGGTTAGCGTCAGGACAACTAGGGTTAGCGTCAGGACAACTAGGGTTAGCGCCAGGACAACTAGGGTTAGCGCCAGGACAACTAGGGTTAGCGCCAGGACAACTAGGGTTAGCGTCAGGACAACTAGGGTTTGCGTCACGACAACTAGGGTTAGCGTCAGGACAACTAGGGTTAGCGTCAGGACAACTAGGGTTAGCGTCACAACTATGGTTAGCGTCAGGACAACTAGGGTTAGCGTCACGACAACTAGGGTTAGCGTCAGGACAACTAGGGTTAGCGTCAGGACAACTAGGGTTAGCGTCACGACAACTAGGGTTAGCGTCAGGACAACTAGGGTTAGCGTCAGGACAACTAGGGTTAGCGTCAGGACAACTAGGGTTAGCGTCAGGACAACTAGGGTTAGCGCCAGGACAACTAGGGTTAGCGCCAGGACAACTAGGGTTAGCGCCAGGACAACTAGGGTTAGCGCCATTACAACTAGGGTTAGCGCCATTACAACTAGGGTTAGCGGCAGGACAACTAGGGTTAGCGCCAGGACAACTAGGGTTAGCGCCAGGACAACTAGGGTTAGCGTCAGGACAACTAGGGTTAGCGTCAGGACAACTAGGGTTAGCGCCAGGACAACTAGGGTTAGCGCCAGGACAACTAGGGTTAGCGTCACGACAACTAGGGTTAGCGTCAGGACAACTAGGGTTAGCGTCACGACAACTAGGGTTAGCGTCAGGACAACTAGGGTTAGCGCCAGGACAACTAGGGTTGGCATCAGGACAACTAGGGTTAGCGTCAGGACAACTAGGGTTAGCGTCAGGACAACTAGGGTTAGCGCCAGGACAACTAGGGTTAGCGCCAGGACAACTAGGGTTAGCGCCAGGACAACTAGGGTTAGCGCCAGGACAACTAGGGTTAGCGCCATTACAACTAGGGTTAGCGCCAGGACAACTAGGGTTAGCGCCAGGACAACTAGGGTTAGCGCCAGGACAACTAGTGTTAGCGTCACGACAACTAGGGTTAGCGTCAGGACAACTAGGGTTAGCGTCAGGACAACTAGGGTTAGCGCCAGGACAACTAGGGTTAGCACCAGGACAACTAGGGTTAGCGCCAGGACAACTAGGGTTAGCGCCAGGACAACTAGGGTTAGCGTCAGAACAACTAGGGTTAGCGTCAGAACAACTAGGGTTAGCGTCAGGACAACTAGGGTTAGCATCAGGACAACTAGGGTTAGCGTCAGGACAACTAGGGATAGAGTCAGGACAACTTGGGTTAGCGTCAGGACAACTAGGGTTAGCGTCAGGACAACTAGGGTTAGCGCCAGGACAACTAGGGTTGGCATCAGGACAACTAGGGTTAGCGTCAGGACAACTAGGGTTAGCGTCAGGACAACTAGGGTTAGCGTCAGGACAACTAGGGTTAGCGCCAGGACAACTAGGGTTAGCGCCAGGACAACTAGGGTTAGCGCCAGGACAACTAGGGTTAGCGCCATTACAACTAGGGTTAGCGCCATTACAACTAGGATTAGCACCAGGACAACTAGGGTTAGCGCCAGGACAACTAGGGTTAGCACCAAGACAACTAGGGTTAGCAACAGGACAACTAGGGTTAGCGCCATTACAACTAGGGTTAGCGCCAGGACAACTAGGGTTAGCGCCAGGACAACTCGGGTTAGCGCCAGGACAACTAGGGTTAGCGGCAGGACAACTAGGGTTAGCGCCAGGAAACTAGGGTTA
This sequence comes from Phyllobates terribilis, assembly GCF_046119375.1. NCBI lineage: Eukaryota > Metazoa > Chordata > Amphibia > Anura > Dendrobatidae > Phyllobates > Phyllobates terribilis. The sequence goes on from NW_027363148.1 coordinate 762,986, forward strand.
GCGCCAGGACAACTAGGGTTAGCGCCAGGACTACTAGGGTTAGCGCCAGGACAACTAGGGTTAGCGCCAGGACAACTAGGGTTAGCGCCAGGACAACTAGGGTTAGCGTCAGAACAACTAGGGTTAGCATCAGAACAACTAGGGTTAGCGTCAGGACAACTAGGGTTAGCGTCAGGACAACTAGGGTTAGAGTCAGAACAACTAGGGTTAGCGTCAGAACAACTAGGGTTAGCTTCAGGACAACTAGGGTTAGCGTCAGGACAACTAGGGTTAGCGTCAGGACAACTAGGGTTAGCAACACGACAACTAGGGTTAGCATCAGGACAACTAGGGATAGCGTCAGGACAACTAGGGTTAGCGTCAGGACAACTAGGGTTAGCGTCACAACTAGGGTTAGCGTCAGGACAACTAGGGTTAGCGTCACGACAACTAGGGTTAGCGTCAGGACAACTAGGGTTAGCGTCAGGACAACTAGGGTTAGCGTCAGGACAACTAGGGTTAGCGTCACGACAACTAGGGTTAGCGCCAGGACAACTAGGGTTAGCGCCAGGACAACTAGGGTTAGTGTCAGGACAACTAGGGTTAGCGTCAGGACAACTAGGGTTAGCGTCAGAACAACTAGGGTTAGCGTCAGGACAACTAGGGTTAGCATCAGGACAACTAGGTTTAGCGTCAGGACAACTAGGGTTAGCGTCAGGACAACTAGGGTTAGCGTCAGGACAACTAGGGTTAGCATCAGGACAACTAGGGTTAGCATCACGACAACTAGGGTTAGCGTCAGAACAACTAGGGTTAGCGTCAGGACAACTAGGGTTTTCGTCAGGACAACTAGGGTTAGCGTCACAACTAGGAATAGCGTCAGGACAACTAGGGTTAGCGTCACGACAACTAGGGTTAGCACCAGGACAACTAGGGTTAGCGTCAGGACAACTAGGGTTAGCGTCATTACAACTAGGGTTAGCGCCAGGACAACTAGGGTTAGCGTCAGGACAACTAGGGTTAGCGTCAGGACAACTAGTGTTAGCGTCAGAACAACTAGGGTTAGCGTCAGGACAACCAGGGTTAGCGTCAGGAGAACTAGGTTTAGCGTCAGTACAACTAGGGTTAGAGTCAGGACAACTAGGGTTAGCGTCAGGACAACTAGGGTTAGCGTCAGGACAACTAGGGTTAGCGTCAGGACAACTAGGGTTAGCGTCACGACAACTAGGGTTAGCGTCAGGACAACTAAGGTTAGCGTCACGACAACTAGGGTTAGCGTCAGGACAACTAGGGTTAGCGTCACGACAACTAGGGTTAGCGTCAGGACAACTAGGGTTAGCGTCAGGACAACTAGGGTTAGCGTCACGACAACTAGGGTTAGCGTCAGGACAACTAGGATTAGCGTCAGGACAACTAGGGTTAGCGTCACGACAACTAGGGTTAGCGTCAGGACAACTAGGGTTAGCGCCAGGACAACTAGGGTTAGCGCCAGGACAACTAGGGTTAGCGCCAGGACAACTAGGGTTAGCGCCATTACAACTAGGGTTAGCGCCATTACAACTAGGGTTAGCGCCAGGACAACTAGGGTTAGCGCCAGGACAACTAGGGTTAGCGCCAGGACAACTAGGGTTAGCACCAAGACAACTAGGGTTAGCAACAGGACAACTAGGGTTAGCGCCATTACAACTAGGGTTAGCGCCAGGACAACTAGGGTTAGCGCCAGGACAACTAGGGTTAGCGCCAGGACAACTAGGGTTAGCGTCACGACAACTAGGGTTAGCGTCAGGACAACTAGGGTTAGCGTCACGACAACTAGGGTTAGCGTCAGGACAACTAGGGTTAGCGTCAGGACAACTAGTGTTAGCGTCACGACAACTAGGGTTGGCGTCAGGACAACTAGGGTTAGCGTCAGGACAACTAGGGTTAGCGCCAGGACAACTAGGGTTAGCACCAGGACAACTAGGGTTAGCGCCAGGACAACTAGGGTTAGCGCCAGGACAACTAGGGTTAGCGTCAGAACAACTAGGGTTAGCGTCAGAACAACTAGGGTTAGCGTCAGGACAACTAGGGTTAGCATCAGGACAACTAGGGTTAGCGTCAGGACAACTAGGGTTAGAGTCAGGACAACTTGGGTTAGCGTCAGGACAACTAGGGTTAGCGTCAGGACAACTAGGGTTAGCGCCAGGACAACTAGGGTTGGCATCAGGACAACTAGGGTTAGCGTCAGGACAACTAGGGTTAGCGTCAGGACAACTAGGGTTAGCGTCAGGACAACTAGGGTTAGCGTCAGGACAACTAGGGTTAGCGCCAGGACAACTAGGGTTGGCATCAGGACAACTAGGGTTAGCGTCAGGACAACTAGGGTTAGCGCCATTACAACTAGGATTAGCACCAGGACAACTAGGGTTAGCGCCAGGACAACTAGGGTTAGCACCAAGACAACTAGGGTTAGCAACAGGACAACTAGGGTTAGCGTCACAACTAGGGTTAGCGTCAGGACAACTAGGGTTAGCGTCACGACAACTAGGGTTAGCGTCAGGACAACTAGGGTTAGCGTCAGGACAACTAGGGTTAGCGTCACGACAACTAGGGTTAGCGCCAGGACAACTAGGGTTAGCGCCAGGACAACTAGGGTTAGTGTCAGGACAACTAGGGTTAGCGTCAGGACAACTAGGGTTAGCGTCAGAACAACTAGGGTTAGCGTCAGGACAACTAGGGTTAGCATCAGGACAACTAGGTTTAGCGTCAGGACAACTAGGGTTAGCGTCAGGACAACTAGGGTTAGCGTCAGGACAACTAGGGTTAGCATCAGGACAACTAGGGTTAGCATCACGACAACTAGGGTTAGCGTCAGAACAACTAGGGTTAGCGTCAGGACAACTAGGGTTATCGTCAGGACAACTAGGGTTAGCGTCACAACTAGGAATAGCGTCAGGACAACTAGGGTTAGCGTCACGACAACTAGGGTTAGCACCAGGACAACTAGGGTTAGCGTCAGGACAACTAGGGTTAGCGTCATTACAACTAGGGTTAGCGCCAGGACAACTAGGGTTAGCGTCAGGACAACTAGGGTTAGCGTCAGGACAACTAGTGTTAGCGTCAGAACAACTAGGGTTAGCGTCAGGACAACCAGGGTTAGCGTCAGGAGAACTAGGTTTAGCGTCAGTACAACTAGGGTTAGAGTCAGGACAACTAGGGTTAGCGTCAGGACAACTAGGGTTAGCGTCAGGACAACTAGGGTTAGCGTCAGGACAACTAGGGTTAGCGTCACGACAACTAGGGTTAGCGTCAGGACAACTAAGGTTAGCGTCACGACAACTAGGGTTAGCGTCAGGACAACTAGGGTTAGCGTCACGACAACTAGGGTTAGCGTCAGGACAACTAGGGTTAGCGTCAGGACAACTAGGGTTAGCGTCACGACAACTAGGGTTAGCGTCAGGACAACTAGGATTAGCGTCAGGACAACTAGGGTTAGCGTCACGACAACTAGGGTTAGCGTCAGGACAACTAGGGTTAGCGCCAGGACAACTAGGGTTAGCGCCAGGACAACTAGGGTTAGCGCCAGGACAACTAGGGTTAGCGCCATTACAACTAGGGTTAGCGCCATTACAACTAGGGTTAGCGCCAGGACAACTAGGGTTAGCGCCAGGACAACTAGGGTTAGCGCCAGGACAACTAGGGTTAGCACCAAGACAACTAGGGTTAGCAACAGGACAACTAGGGTTAGCGCCATTACAACTAGGGTTAGCGCCAGGACAACTAGGGTTAGCGCCAGGACAACTAGGGTTAGCGCCAGGACAACTAGGGTTAGCGTCACGACAACTAGGGTTAGCGTCAGGACAACTAGGGTTAGCGTCACGACAACTAGGGTTAGCGTCAGGACAACTAGGGTTAGCGTCAGGACAACTAGTGTTAGCGTCACGACAACTAGGGTTGGCGTCAGGACAACTAGGGTTAGCGTCAGGACAACTAGGGTTAGCGCCAGGACAACTAGGGTTAGCACCAGGACAACTAGGGTTAGCGCCAGGACAACTAGGGTTAGCGCCAGGACAACTAGGGTTAGCGTCAGAACAACTAGGGTTAGCGTCAGAACAACTAGGGTTAGCGTCAGGACAACTAGGGTTAGCATCAGGACAACTAGGGTTAGCGTCAGGACAACTAGGGTTAGAGTCAGGACAACTTGGGTTAGCGTCAGGACAACTAGGGTTAGCGTCAGGACAACTAGGGTTAGCGCCAGGACAACTAGGGTTGGCATCAGGACAACTAGGGTTAGCGTCAGGACAACTAGGGTTAGCGTCAGGACAACTAGGGTTAGCGTCAGGACAACTAGGGTTAGCGTCAGGACAACTAGGGTTAGCGCCAGGACAACTAGGGTTGGCATCAGGACAACTAGGGTTAGCGTCAGGACAACTAGGGTTAGCGCCATTACAACTAGGATTAGCACCAGGACAACTAGGGTTAGCGCCAGGACAACTAGGGTTAGCACCAAGACAACTAGGGTTAGCAACAGGACAACTAGGGTTAGCGCCATTACAACTAGGGTTAGCGCCAGGACAACTAGGGTTAGCGCCAGGACAACTCGGGTTAGCGCCAGGACAACTAGGGTTAGCGGCAGGACAACTAGGGTTAGCGCCAGGAAACTAGGGTTAGCGCCAGGACAACTAGGGTTAGCGCCAGGACTACTAGGGTTAGCGCCAGGACAACTAGGGTTAGCGCCAGGACAACTAGGGTTAGCGCCAGGACAACTAGGGTTAGCGTCAGAACAACTAGGGTTAGCATCAGAACAACTAGGGTTAGCGTCAGGACAACTAGGGTTAGCGTCAGGACAACTAGGGTTAGAGTCAGAACAACTAGGGTTAGCGTCAGAACAACTAGGGTTAGCTTCAGGACAACTAGGGTTAGCGTCAGGACAACTAGGGTTAGCGTCAGGACAACTAGGGTTAGCAACACGACAACTAGGGTTAGCATCAGGACAACTAGGGATAGCGTCAGGACAACTAGGGTTAGCGTCAGGACAACTAGGGTTAGCGTCACAACTAGGGTTAGCGTCATGACAACTAGGGTTAGCGTCACGACAACTAGGGTTAGCGTCAGGACAACTAGGGTTAGCGTCAGGACAACTAGGGTTAGCGTCAGGACAACTAGGGTTAGCGTCACGACAACTAGGGTTAGCGCCAGGACAACTAGGGTTAGCGCCAGGACAACTAGGGTTAGTGTCAGGACAACTAGGGTTAGCGTCAGGACAACTAGGGTTAGCGTCAGAACAACTAGGGTTAGCGTCAGGACAACTAGGGTTAGCATCAGGACAACTAGGTTTAGCGTCAGGACAACTAGGGTTAGCGTCAGGACAACTAGGGTTAGCGTCAGGACAACTAGGGTTAGCATCAGGACAACTAGGGTTAGCATCACGACAACTAGGGTTAGCGTCAGAACAACTAGGGTTAGCGTCAGGACAACTAGGGTTATCGTCAGGACAACTAGGGTTAGCGTCACAACTAGGAATAGCGTCAGGACAACTAGGGTTAGCGTCACGACAACTAGGGTTAGCACCAGGACAACTAGGGTTAGCGTCAGGACAACTAGGGTTAGCGTCATTACAACTAGGGTTAGCGCCAGGACAACTAGGGTTAGCGTCAGGACAACTAGGGTTAGCGTCAGGACAACTAGTGTTAGCGTCAGAACAACTAGGGTTAGCGTCAGGACAACCAGGGTTAGCGTCAGGAGAACTAGGTTTAGCGTCAGTACAACTAGGGTTAGAGTCAGGACAACTAGGGTTAGCGTCAGGACAACTAGGGTTAGCGTCAGGACAACTAGGGTTAGCGTCAGGACAACTAGGGTTAGCGTCACGACAACTAGGGTTAGCGTCAGGACAACTAAGGTTAGCGTCACGACAACTAGGGTTACCGTCAGGACAACTAGGGTTAGCGTCACGACAACTAGGGTTAGCGTCAGGACAACTAGGGTTAGCGTCAGGACAACTAGGGTTAGCGTCACGACAACTAGGGTTAGCGTCAGGACAACTAGGGTTAGCGTCAGGACAACTAGGGTTAGCGTCACGACAACTAGGGTTAGCGTCAGGACAACTAGGGTTAGCGTCACGACAACTAGGGTTAGCGTCAGGACAACTAGGGTTAGCGTCAGGACAACTAGGGTTAGCGTCAGGACAACTAGGGTTAGCGTCAGGACAACTAGGGTTAGCGTCAGGACAACTATGGTTAGCGCCAGGACAACTAGGGTTAGCGCCAGGACAACTAGGGTTAGCGCCAGGACAACTAGGGTTAGCGCCATTACAACTAGGGTTAGCGCCAGGACAACTAGGGTTAGCTCCATTACAACTAGGGTTAGCGCCAGGACAACTAGGGTTAGCGCCAGGACAACTAGGGTTACCGCCAGGACAACTAGGGTTAGCGCCAGGACAACTAGGGTTAGCGCCAGGACAACTAGGGTTAGCGCCATTACAACTAGGGTTAGCGCCAGGACAACTAGGGTTAGCACCAGGAAAACTAGGGTTAGCGCCAGGACAACTAGGGTTAGCGCCAGGACAACTAGGGTTAGCGCCAGGACAACTAGGGTTACCGCCAGGACAACTAGGGTTAGCGCCAGGACAACTAGGGTTAGCGCCAGGACAACTAGGGTTAGCGCCAGGACAACTAGGGTTAGCGCCAGGACAACTAGGGTTAGCATCAGGACAACTAGGGTTAGCGTCAGGACAATTAGGGTTAGCATCAGGACAACTAGGGTTAGCGTCAGGACAACTAGGGTTAGCTTCAGGACAACTAGGGTTAGCGTCAGGACAACTAGGGTTAGCGTCAGGACAACTAGGGTTAGCATCACTACAACTAGGGCTAGCGTCAGGACAACTAGGGTTAGCGCCAGGACAACTAGGGTTAGCGCCAGGACAACTAGGGTTAGCGCCAGGACAACTAGGGTTAGCGCCATTACAACTAGGGTTAGCGCCAGGACAAGTAGGGTTAGCGTCAGGACAACTAGGGTTAGCGTCAGGACAACTAGGGTTAGCGTCACGACAACTAGGGTTAGCTCCAGGACAACTAGGGTTAGCGTCAGGACAACTAGGGTTAGCGTCAGGACAACTAGGGTTAGCGCCAGGACAACTAGGGTTAGCGTCAGGACAACTAGGGTTAGCGTCAGGACAACTAGGGTTAGCATCAGGACAACTAGGTTTAGCGTCAGGACAACTAGCGTTAGAGTCAGGACAACTAGGGTTAGCGTCAGGACAACTAGGGTTAGCGTCAGGACAACTAGGTTTAGCGTCAGGACAACTAGGGTTAGCGTCAGGACAACTAGGGTTAGCGTCAGGACAAATAGGGTTAGCATCAGGACAACTAGGGTTAGCGTCAGGACAACTAGGGTTAGCGTCAGAACAACTAGGGTTAGCATCAGGACAACTAGGGTTAGCATCAGGACAACTAGGGTTAGCGTCAGGACAACTAGGGTTAGAGTCAGGACAACTAGGGTTAGCGTCAGGACAACTAGGGTTAGCGTCAGGACAACTAGGGTTAGCGTCAGGACAACTAGGGTTAACTTCAGGACAACTAGGGTTAGAGTCAGGACAACTAGGGTTAGCGTCAGGACAACTAGGGTTAGCATCACGACAACTAGGGTTAGCGTCAGGACAACTAGGGTTAGCGTCAGGACAACTAGGGTTAGCGTCACAACTAGGGTTAGCGTCAGGACAACTAGGGTTAGCGTCACGACAACTAGGGTAAGCGTCAGGACAACTAGGGTTAGCGTCAGGACAACTAGCGTTAGCGCCATTACAACTAGGGTTAGCGCCAGGACAACTAGGGTTAGCGCCAGGACAACTAGGGTTAGCGCCAGGACAACTAGGGTTAGAGTCAGGACAACTAGGGTTAGCGTCAGGACAACTAGGGTTAGCGTCAGGACAACTAGGGTTAGCGTCAGGACAACTAGGGTTAGCTTCAGGACAACTAGGGTTAGAGTCAGGACAACTAGGGTTAGCGTCAGGACAACTAGGGTTAGCATCACGACAACTAGGGTTAGCGTCAGGACAACTAGGGTTAGCGTCAGGACAACTAGGGTTAGCGTCACAACTAGGGTTAGCGTCAGGACAACTAGGGTTAGCGTCACGACAACTAGGGTAAGCGTCAGGACAACTAGGGTTAGCGTCAGGACAACTAGGGTTAGCGCCATTACAACTAGGGTTAGCGCCAGGACAACTAGGGTTAGCGCCAGGACAACTAGGGTTAGCACCAGGACAACTAGGGTTAGAGCCATTACAACTAGGGTTAGCGCCAGGACAACTAGGGTTAGTGCCAGGACAACTAGGGTTAGCGCCAGGACAACTAGGGTTAGCGGCAGGACAACTAGGGTTAGCGCCAGGACAACTAGGGTTAGCGCCAGGACAACTAGGGTTAGCTCCAGGACAACTAGGGTTAGCGCCAGGACAACTAGGGTTAGCATCAGGACAACTAGGGTTAGAGTCAGGACAACTAGGGTTAGCATCAGGACAACTAGGGTTAGCGTCAGGACAACTAGGGTTAGCTTCAGGACAACTAGGGTTAGCGTCAGGACAACTAGGGTTAGCGTCAGGACAACTAGGGTTAGCATCACGACAACTAGGGTTAGCGTCAGGACAACTAGGGTTAGCGTCAGGACAACTAGGGTTAGCGTCAGGACAACTAGGGTTAGCGTCACAACTAGGGTTAGCGTCAGGACAACTAGGGTTAGCGTCACGACAACTAGGGTTAGCGTCAGGACAACTAGGGTTAGCGTCAGGACAACTAGGGTTAGCGTCAGGACAACTAGGGTTAGCGTCACGACAACTAGGGTTAGCTCCAGGACAACTAGGGTTAGCGTCAGGACAACTAGGGTTAGCGTCAGGACAACTAGGGTTAGCGCCAGGACAACTAGGGTTAGCGTCAGGACAACTAGGGTTAGCGTCAGGACAACTAGGGTTAGCATCAGGACAACTAGGTTTAGCGTCAGGACAACTAGGGTTAGAGTCAGGACAACTAGGGTTAGCGTCAGGACAACTAGGGTTAGCGTCAGGACAACTAGGTTTAGCGTCAGGACAACTAGGGTTAGCGTCAGGACAACTAGGGTTAGCGTCAGGACAAATAGGGTTAGCATCAGGACAACTAGGGTTAGCGTCAGGACAACTAGGGTTAGCGTCAGAACAACTAGGGTTAGCATCAGGACAACTAGGGTTAGCATCAGGACAACTAGGGTTAGCGTCAGGACAACTAGGGTTAGAGTCAGGACAACTAGGGTTAGCGTCAGGACAACTAGGGTTAGCGTCAGGACAACTAGGGTTAGTGTCAGGACAACTAGAGTTAACTTCAGGACAACTAGGGTTAGAGTCAGGACAACTAGGGTTAGCGTCAGGACAACTAGGGTTAGCGTCAGGACAACTAGGGTTAGCGTCACAACTAGGGTTAGCGTCAGGACAACTAGGGTTAGCGTCACGACAACTAGGGTTAGCGTCAGGACAACTAGGGTTAGCGTCAGGACAACTAGGGTTAGCGTCAGGACAACTAGGGTTAGCGTCACGACAACTAGGGTTAGCTCCAGGACAACTAGGGTTAGCGTCAGGACAACTAGGGTTAGCGTCAGGACAACTAGGGTTAGCGCCAGGACAACTAGGGTTAGCGTCAGGACAACTAGGGTTAGCGTCAGGACAACTAGGGTTAGCATCAGGACAACTAGGTTTAGCGTCAGGACAACTAGGGTTAGAGTCAGGACAACTAGGGTTAGCGTCAGGACAACTAGGGTTAGCGTCAGGACAACTAGGTTTAGCGTCAGGACAACTAGGGTTAGCGTCAGGACAACTAGGGTTAGCGTCAGGACAAATAGGGTTAGCATCAGGACAACTAGGGTTAGCGTCAGGACAACTAGGGTTAGCATCAGGACAACTAGGGTTAGCGTCAGGACAACTAGGGTTAGAGTCAGGACAACTAGGGTTAGCGTCAGGACAACTAGGGTTAGCGTCAGGACAACTAGGGTTAGCGTCAGGACAACTAGAGTTAACTTCAGGACAACTAGGGTTAGAGTCAGGACAACTAGGGTTAGCGTCAGGACAACTAGGGTTAGCATCACGACAACTAGGGTTAGCGTCAGGACAACTAGGGTTAGCGTCAGGACAACTAGGGTTAGCGTCACAACTAGGGTTAGCGTCAGGACAACTAGGGTTAGCGTCAGGACAACTAGAGTTAACTTCAGGACAACTAGGGTTAGAGTCAGGACAACTAGGGTTAGCGTCACAACTAGGGTTAGCGTCAGGACAACTAGGGTTAGCATCACGACAACTAGGGTTAGCGTCAGGACAACTAGGGTTAGCGTCAGGACAACTAGGGTTAGCGTCACAACTAGGGTTAGCGTCAGGACAACTAGGGTTAGCGTCACGACAACTAGGGTAAGCGTCAGGACAACTAGGGTTAGCGTCAGGACAACTAGGGTTAGCGCCATTACAACTAGGGTTAGCGCCAGGACAACTAGGGTTAGCGCCAGGACAACTAGGGTTAGCGCCAGGACAACTAGGGTTAGCACCAGGACAACTAGGGTTAGCGCCATTACAACTAGGGTTAGCGCCAGGACAACTAGGGTTAGTGCCAGGACAACTAGGGTTAGCGCCAGGACAACTAGGGTTAGTGGCAGGACAACTAGGGTTAGCGCCAGGACAACTAGGGTTAGCGCCAGGACAACTAGGGTTAGAGTCAGGACAACTAGGGTTAGCGTCAGGACAACTAGGGTTAGCGTCAGGACAACTAGGGTTAGAGTCAGGACAACTAGGGATAGCGTCAGGACAACTAGGGTTAGCGTCAGGACAACTAGGTTTAGCGTCAGGACAACTAGGGTTAGCGTCAGGACAACTAGGGTTAGCGTCAGGACAACTAGGGTTAGCATCAGGACAACTAGGGTTAGCGTCAGGACAACTAGGGTTAGCGTCACGACAACTAGGGTTAGCGTCAGGACAACTACAGTTAGCGTCAGGACAACTAGGGTTAGAGTCAGGACAACTAGGGTTAGCACCAGGACAACTAGGGTTAGCGTCAGGACAACTAGGGTTAGCGTCAGGACAACTAGGGTTAGCGCCAGGACAACTAGGGTTAGCGTCAGGACAACTAGGGTTAGCGTCAGGACAACTAGGGTTAGCGTCAGAACAACTAGGGTTAGCGTCAGGACAACTAGGGTTAGCATCAGGACAACTAGGTTTAGCGTCAGGACAACTAGGGTTAGAGTCAGGACAACTAGGGTTAGCGTCAGGACAACTAGGGTTAGCGTCAGGACAACTAGGGTTAGTGTCAGGACAACTAGGGTTAGCATCAGGACAACTAGGGTTAGTGCCAGGACAACTAGGGTTAGCGGCAGGACAACTAGGGTTAGCGCCAGGACAACTAGGGTTAGCGCCAGGACAACTAGGGTTAGCGCCAGGACAACTAGGGTTAGCATCAGGACAACTAGGGTTAGAGTCAGGACAACTAGGGTTAGCATCAGGACAACTAGGGTTAGCGTCAGGACAACTAGGGTTAGCTTCAGGACAACTAGGGTTAGCGTCAGGACAACTAGGGTTAGCGTCAGGACAACTAGGGTTAGCATCACGACAACTAGGGTTAGCGTCAGGACAACTAGGGTTAGCGTCAGGACAACTAGGGTTAGCGTCAGGACAACTAGGGTTAGCGTCACAACTAGGGTTAGCGTCAGGACAACTAGGGTTAGCGTCACGACAACTAGGGTTAGCGTCACGACAACTAGGGTTAGCGTCAGGACAACTAGGGTTAGCGTCAGGACAACTAGGGTTAGCGTCACGACAACTAGGGTTAGCGCCAGGACAACTAGGGTTAGCGTCAGGACAACTAGGGTTAGCGTCAGGACAACTAGGGTTAGCGCCAGGACAACTAGGGTTAGCGTCAGGACAACTAGGGTTAGCGTCAGGACAACTAGGGTTAGCATCAGGACAACTAGGTTTAGCGTCAGGACAACTAGGGTTAGAGTCAGGACAACTAGGGTTAGCGTCAGGACAACTAGGGTTAGCGTCAGGACAACTAGGTTTAGCGTCAGGACAACTAGGGTTAGCGTCAGGACAACTAGGGTTAGCATCAGGACAACTAGGGTTAGCGTCAGGACAACTAGGGTTAGCGTCACGACAACTAGGGTTAGCGTCAGGACAACTACAGTTAGCGTCAGGACAACTAGGGTTAGAGTCAGGACAACTAGGGTTAGCACCAGGACAACTAGGGTTAGCGTCAGGACAACTAGGGTTAGCGTCAGGACAACTAGGGTTAGCGCCAAGACAACTAGGGTTAGCGTCAGGACAACTAGGGTTAGCGTCAGGACAACTAGGGTTAGCGTCAGAACAACTAGGGTTAGCGTCAGGACAACTAGGGTTAGCATCAGGACAACTAGGTTTAGCGTCAGGACAACTAGGGTTAGAGTCAGGACAACTAGGGTTAGCGTCAGGACAACTAGGGTTAGCGTCAGGACAACTAGGGTTAGTGTCAGGACAACTAGGGTTAGTGTCAGGACAACTAGGGTTAGCGTCAGGACAACTAGGGTTAGCATCAGGACAACTAGGGTTAGCGTCAGGACAACTAGGGTTAGCGTCAGGACAACTAGGGTTAGCGTCACGACAACTAGGGTTAGCGTCACGACAACTAGGGTTAGCGTCAGGACAACTAGGGTTAGCATCACGACAACTAGTGTTAGCGTCAGGACAACTAGGGTTAGCGTCAGGACAACTAGGGTTAGCTTCAGGACAACTAGGGTTAGAGTCAGGACAACTAGGGTTAGCGTCAGGACAACTAGGGTTAGCATCACGACAACTAGGGTTAGCGTCAGGACAACTAGGGTTAGCGTCAGGACAACTAGGGTTAGCGTCACAACTAGGGTTAGCGTCAGGACAACTAGGGTTAGCGTCACGACAACTAGGGTAAGCGTCAGGACAGCTAGGGTTAGCGTCAGGACAACTAGGGTTAGCGTCAGGACAACTAGGGTTAGCGTCACGACAACTAGGGTTAGCGCCAGGACAACTAGGGTTAGCGTCAGGACAACTAGGGTTAGCGTCAGGACAACTAGGGTTAGCGTCAGGACAACTAGGGTTAGCATCAGGACAACTAGGGTTAGCGTCAGGACAACTAGGGTTAGCGTCAGGACAACTAGGGTTAGCGTCACGACAACTAGGGTTAGCGTCAGGACAACTAGGGTTAGCGTCAGGACAACTAGGGTTAGCGCCAGGACAACTAGGGTTAGCGCCAGGACAACTAGGGTTAGCGCCAGGACAACTAGGGTTAGCGCCAGGACAACTAGGGTTAGCACCAGGACAACTAGGGTTAGCGCCATTACAACTAGGGTTAGCGCCATTACAACTAGGGTTAGCGCCAGGACAACTAGGGTTAGCGCCAGGACAACTAGGGTTAGCGTCACGACAACTAGGGTTAGCGTCAGGACAACTAGGGTTAGCGTCAGGACAACTAGGGTTAGCGCCAGGACAACTAGGGTTAGCGCCAGGACAACTAGGGTTAGCGCCAGGACAACTAGGGTTAGCGCCAGGACAACTAGGGTTAGCACCAGGACAACTAGGGTTAGCGCCATTACAACTAGGGTTAGCGCCATTACAACTAGGGTTAGCGCCAGGACAACTAGGGTTAGCGCCAGGACAACTAGGGTTAGCACCAGGACAACTAGAATTAGCGCCATTACAACTAGGGTTAGCGCCAGGACAACTAGGGTTAGCGCCAGGACAACTAGGGTTAGCGGCAGGACAACTAGGGTTAGCACCAGGACAACTAGGGTTAGCGTCAGGACAACTAGGGTTAGCGTCAGGACAACTAGGGTTAGCGTCACAACTAGGGTTAGCGTCAGGACAACTAGGGTTAGCGTCACGACAACTAGGGTAAGCGTCAGGACAACTAGGGTTAGCGTCAGGACAACTAGGGTTAGCGCCATTACAACTAGGGTTAGCGCCAGGACAACTAGGGTTAGCGCCAGGACAACTAGGGTTAGCGCCAGGACAACTAGGGTTAGCACCAGGACAACTAGGGTTAGCGCCATTACAACTAGGGTTAGCGCCAGGACAACTAGGGTTAGTGCCAGGACAACTAGGGTTAGCGCCAGGACAACTAGGGTTAGCGGCAGGACAACTAGGGTTAGCGCCAGGACAACTAGGGTTAGCGCCAGGACAACTAGGGTTAGCTCCAGGACAACTAGGGTTAGCGCCAGGACAACTAGGGTTAGCATCAGGACAACTAGGGTTAGAGTCAGGACAACTAGGGTTAGCATCAGGACAACTAGGGTTAGCGTCAGGACAACTAGGGTTAGCTTCAGGACAACTAGGGTTAGCGTCAGGACAACTAGGGTTAGCGTCAGGACAACTAGGGTTAGCATCACGACAACTAGGGTTAGCGTCAGGACAACTAGGGTTAGCGTCAGGACAACTAGGGTTAGCGTCAGGACAACTAGGGTTAGCGTCACAACTAGGGTTAGCGTCAGGACAACTAGGGTTAGCGTCACGACAACTAGGGTTAGCGTCAGGACAACTAGGGTTAGCGTCAGGACAACTAGGGTTAGCGTCAGGACAACTAGGGTTAGCGTCACGACAACTAGGGTTAGCTCCAGGACAACTAGGGTTAGCGTCAGGACAACTAGGGTTAGTGTCAGGACAACTAGGGTTAGCGCCAGGACAACTAGGGTTAGCGTCAGGACAACTAGGGTTAGCGTCAGGACAACTAGGGTTAGCATCAGGACAACTAGGGTTAACTTCAGGACAACTAGGGTTAGAGTCAGGACAACTAGGGTTAGCGTCAGGACAACTAGGGTTAGCATCACGACAACTAGGGTTAGCGTCAGGACAACTAGGGTTAGCGTCAGGACAACTAGGGTTAGCGTCACAACTAGGGTTAGCGTCAGGACAACTAGGGTTAGCGTCACGACAACTAGGGTAAGCGTCAGGACAACTAGGGTTAGCGCCATTACAACTAGGGTTAGCGCCAGGACAACTAGGGTTAGCGCCAGGACAACTAGGGTTAGCGCCAGGACAACTAGGGTTAGCACCAGGACAACTAGGGTTAGCGCCATTACAACTAGGGTTAGCGCCAGGACAACTAGGGTTAGTGCCAGGACAACTAGGGTTAGCGCCAGGACAACTAGGGTTAGCGGCAGGACAACTAGGGTTAGCGCCAGGACAACTAGGGTTAGCGCCAGGACAACTAGGGTTAGAGTCAGGACAACTAGGGTTAGCGTCAGGACAACTAGGGTTAGCGTCAGGACAACTAGGGTTAGAGTCAGGACAACTAGGGTTAGCGTCAGGACAACTAGGGTTAGCGTCAGGACAACTAGGTTTAGCGTCAGGACAACTAGGGTTAGCGTCAGGACAACTAGGTTTAGCGTCAGGACAACTAGGGTTAGCGTCAGGACAACTAGGGTTAGCATCAGGACAACTAGGGTTAGCGTCAGGACAACTAGGGTTAGCGTCAGGACAACTAGGGTTAGAGTCAGGACAACTAGGGTTAGCGTCAGGACAACTAGGGTTAGAGTCAGGACAAATAGGGTTAGCACCAGGACAACTAGGGTTAGCGTCAGGACAACTAGGGTTAGCGTCAGGACAACTAGGGTTAGCGCCAGGACAACTAGGGTTAGCGTCAGGACAACTAGGGTTAGCGTCAGGACAACTAGGGTTAGCGTCAGAACAACTAGGGTTAGCGTCAGGACAACTAGGGTTAGCATCAGGACAACTAGGTTTAGCGTCAGGACAACTAGGGTTAGAGTCAGGACAACTAGGGTTAGCGTCAGGACAACTAGGGTTAGCGTCAGGACAACTAGGGTTAGCGTCAGGACAACTAGGGTTAGCATCAGGACAACTAGGGTTAGTGCCAGGACAACTAGGGTTAGCGGCAGGACAACTAGGGTTAGCGCCAGGACAACTAGGGTTAGCGCCAGGACAACTAGGGTTAGCGCCAGGACAACTAGGGTTAGCATCAGGACAACTAGGGTTAGAGTCAGGACAACTAGGGTTAGCATCAGGACAACTAGGGTTAGCGTCAGGACAACTAGGGTTAGCTTCAGGACAACTAGGGTTAGCGTCAGGACAACTAGGGTTAGCGTCAGGACAACTAGGGTTAGCATCACGACAACTAGGGTTAGCGTCAGGACAACTAGGGTTAGCGTCAGGACAACTAGGGTTAGCGTCAGGACAACTAGGGTTAGCGTCACAACTAGGGTTAGCGTCAGGACAACTAGGGTTAGCGTCACGACAACTAGGGTTAGCGTCAGGACAACTAGGGTTAGCGTCAGGACAACTAGGGTTAGCGTCAGGACAACTAGGGTTAGCGTCACGACAACTAGGGTTAGCGCCAGGACAACTAGGGTTAGCGTCAGGACAACTAGGGTTAGCGTCAGGACAACTAGGGTTAGCGCCAGGACAACTAGGGTTAGCGTCAGGACAACTAGGGTTAGCGTCAGGACAACTTGGGTTAGCATCAGGACAACTAGGTTTAGCGTCAGGACAACTAGGGTTAGAGTCAGGACAACTAGGGTTAGCGTCAGGACAACTAGGGTTAGCGCCAGGACAACTAGGGTTAGCGCCAGGACAACTAGGGTTAGCGCCAGGACAACTAGGGTTAGCGCCAGGACAACTATGGTTAGCGCGAGGACAACTAGGGTTAGCGCCAGGACAACTAGGGTTAGCGCCAGGACAACTAGGGTTAGCACCAGGACAACTAGGGTTAGCACCATTACAACTAGGGTTAGCGCCAGGACAACTAGGGTTAGTGCCAGGACAACTAGGGTTAGCGCCAGGACAACTAGGGTTAGCGGCAGGACAACTAGGGTTAGCGCCAGGACAACTAGGGTTAGCGCCAGGACAACTAGGGTTAGAGTCAGGACAACTAGGGTTAGCGTCAGGACAACTAGGGTTAGCGTCAGGACAACTAGGGTTAGAGTCAGGACAACTAGGGTTAGCGTCAGGACAACTAGGGTTAGAGTCAGGACAACTAGGGTTAGCACCAGGACAACTAGGGTTAGCGTCAGGACAACTAGGGTTAGCGTCAGGACAACTAGGGTTAGCGCCAGGACAACTAGGGTTAGCGTCAGGACAACTAGGGTTAGCGTCAGGACAACTAGGGTTAGCGTCAGAACAACTAGGGTTAGCGTCAGGACAACTAGGGTTAGCATCAGGACAACTAGGTTTAGCGTCAGGACAACTAGGGTTAGAGTCAGGACAACTAGGGTTAGCGTCAGGACAACTAGGGTTAGCGTCAGGACAACTAGGGTTAGTGTCAGGACAACTAGGGTTAGCATCAGGACAACTAGGGTTAGTGCCAGGACAACTAGGGTTAGCGGCAGGACAACTAGGGTTAGCGCCAGGACAACTAGGGTTAGCGCCAGGACAACTAGGGTTAGCGCCAGGACAACTAGGGTTAGCATCAGGACAACTAGGGTTAGAGTCAGGACAACTAGGGTTAGCATCAGGACAACTAGGGTTAGCGTCAGGACAACTAGGGTTAGCTTCAGGACAACTAGGGTTAGCGTCAGGACAACTAGGGTTAGCATCAGGACAACTAGGGTTAGCGTCAGGACAACTAGGGTTAGCGTCACGACAACTAGGGTTAGCGTCAGGACAACTACAGTTAGCGTCAGGACAACTAGGGTTAGAGTCAGGACAACTAGGGTTAGCACCAGGTCAACTAGGGTTAGCGTCAGGACAACTAGGGTTAGCGTCAGGACAACTAGGGTTAGCGCCAGGACAACTAGGGTTAGCGTCAGGACAACTAGGGTTAGCGTCAGAACAACTAGGGTTAGCGTCAGGACAACTAGGGTTAGCATCAGGACAACTAGGGTTAGCGTCAGGACAACTAGGGTTAGAGTCAGGACAACTAGGGTTAGCGTCAGGACAACTAGGGTTAGCGTCAGGACAACTAGGGTTAGTGTCAGGACAACTAGGGTTAGTGTCAGGACAACTAGGGTTAGCGTCAGGACAACTAGGGTTAGCATCAGGACAACTAGGGTTAGCGTCAGGACAACTAGGGTTAGCGTCAGGACAACTAGGGTTAGCGTCACGACAACTAGGGTTAGCGTCACGACAACTAGGGTTAGCGTCAGGACAACTAGGGTTAGCGTCACGACAACTAGTGTTAGCGTCAGGACAACTAGGGTTAGCGTCAGGACAACTAGGGTTAGCATCACGACAACTAGGGTTAGCGTCAGGACAACTAGGGTTAGCGTCAGGACAACTAGGGTTAGCGTCACAACTAGGGTTAGCGTCAGGACAACTAGGGTTAGCGTCACGACAACTAGGGTAAGCGTCAGGACAGCTAGGGTTAGCGTCAGGACAACTAGGGTTAGCGTCAGGACAACTAGGGTTAGCGTCACGACAACTAGGGTTAGCGCCAGGACAACTAGGGTTAGCGTCAGGACAACTAGGGTTAGCGTCAGGACAACTAGGGTTAGCGTCAGGACAACTAGGGTTAGCATCAGGACAACTAGGGTTAGCGTCAGGACAACTAGGGTTAGCGTCAGGACAACTAGGGTTAGCGTCACGACAACTAGGGTTAGCGTCAGGACAACTAGGGTTAGCGTCAGGACAACTAGGGTTAGCGCCAGGACAACTAGGGTTAGCGCCAGGACAACTAGGGTTAGCGCCAGGACAACTAGGGTTAGCGCCAGGACAACTAGGGTTAGCGCCATTACAACTAGGGTTAGCGCCATTACAACTAGGGTTAGCGCCAGGACAACTAGGGTTAGCACCAGGACAACTAGGGTTAGCACCAGGACAACTAGAATTAGCGCCATTACAACTAGGGTTAGCGCCAGGACAACTAGGGTTAGCGCCAGGACAACTAGGGTTAGCGGCAGGACAACTAGGGTTAGCGCCAGGACAACTAGGGTTAGCGCCAGGACAACTAGGGTTAGCGCCAGGACAACTAGGGTTAGCGCCAGGACAACTAGGGTTAGCATCAGGACAACTAGGGTTAGCGTCAGGACACCTAGGGTGAGCATCAGGACAACTAGGGTTAGCGTCAGGACAACTAGGGTTAGCTTCAGGACAACTAGGGTTAGCGTCAGGACAACTAGGGTTAGCGTCAGGACAACTAGGGTTAGCATCACGACAACTAGGGTTAGCGTCAGGACAACTAGGGTTAGCGTCACGACAACTAGGGTAAGCGTCAGGACAACTAGGGTTAGCGTCAGGACAACTAGGGTTAGCGTCAGGACAACTAGGGTTAGCGTCACGACAACTAGGGTTAGCGCCAGGACAACTAGGGTTAGCGTCAGGACAACTAGGGTTAGCGTCAGCACAACTAGGGTTAGCGTCAGGACAACTAGGGTTAGCGTCACGACAACTAGGGTTAGCGTCAGGACAACTAGGGTTAGCGTCAGGACAACTAGGGTTAGCGCCAGGACAACTAGGGTTAGAGCCAGGACAACTAGGGTTAGCGCCAGGACAACTAGGGTTAGCGCCAGGACAACTAAGGTTAGCGCCAGGACAACTAGGGTTAGCGCCATTACAACTAGGGTTAGCGCCATTACAACTAGGGTTAGCGCCAGGACAATTAGGGTTAGCGCCAGGACAACTAGGGTTAGCGCCAGGACAACTAGGGTTAGCGCCATTACAACTAGGGTTAGCGCCATTACAACTAGGGTTAGCGCCAGGACAACTAGGGTTAGCGCCAGGACAACTAGGGTTAGCGCCAGGACAACTAGGGTTAGCACCAGGACAACTAGGGTTAGCGCCATTACAACTAGGGTTAGCGCCAGGACAACTAGGGTTAGCGCCAGGACAACTAGGTTTAGCGCCAGGACAACTAGGGTTAGCGGCAGGACAAATAGGGTTAGCGGCAGGACAACTAGGGTTAGCGCCAGGACAACTAGGGTTAGCGCCAGGACAACTAGGGTTAGCGCCAGGACAACTAGGGTTAGCGCCAGGACAACTAGGGTTAGCGTCAGGACAACTAGGGTTAGCATCAGGACAACTAGGGTTAGCGTCAGGACAACTAGGGTTAGCTTCAGGACAACTAGGGTTAGCGTCAGGACAACTAGGGTTAG
The DNA here is from genome assembly GCF_046119375.1 of Phyllobates terribilis. Taxonomy (NCBI): domain Eukaryota; kingdom Metazoa; phylum Chordata; class Amphibia; order Anura; family Dendrobatidae; genus Phyllobates; species Phyllobates terribilis. Next base: position 782,981 of record NW_027363148.1, read on the forward strand.
AGTCAGGACAACTAGGGTTAGCGTCAGGACAACTAGGGTTAGCATCACGACAACTAGGGTTAGCGTCAGGACAACTAGGGTTAGCGTCAGGACAACTAGGGTTAGCGTCACAACTAGGGTTAGCGTCAGGACAACTAGGGTTAGCGTCACGACAACTAGGGTAAGCGTCAGGACAACTAGGGTTAGCGTCAGGACAACTAGGGTTAGCGTCAGGACAACTAGGGTTAGCGTCACGACAACTAGGGTTAGCGCCAGGACAACTAGGGTTAGCGTCAGGACAACTAGGGTTAGCGTCAGGACAACTAGGGTTAGCGTCAGGACAACTAGGGTTAGCGTCAGGACAACTAGGGTTAGCGTCACGACAACTAGGGTTAGCGTCAGGACAACTAGGGTTAGCGTCAGGACAACTAGGGTTAGCGCCAGGACAACTAGGGTTAGCGCCAGGACAACTAGGGTTAGCGCCAGGACAACTAAGGTTAGCGCCAGGACAACTAGGGTTAGCACCATTACAACTAGGGTTAGCGCCATTACAACTAGGGTTAGCGCCAGGACAACTAGGGTTAGCGCCAGGACAACTAGGGTTAGCGCCAGGACAACTAGGGTTAGCACCAGGACAACTAGGGTTAGCGCCATTACAACTAGGGTTAGCGCCAGGACAACTAGGGTTGGCGCCAGGACAACTAGGGTTAGCGCCAGGACAACTAGGGTTAGCGGCAGGACAACTAGGGTTAGCGCCAGGACAACTAGGGTTAGCGCCAGGACAACTAGGGTTAGCGCCAGGACAACTAGGGTTAGCGCCAGGACAACTAGGGTTAGCGCCAGGACAACTAGGGTTAGCATCAGGACAACTAGGGTTAGCGTCAGGACAACTAGGGTTAGCATCAGGACAACTAGGGTTAGCGTCAGGACAACTAGGGTTAGCTTCAGGACAACTAGGGTTAGCGTCAGGACAACTAGGGTTAGCATCAGGACAACTAGGGTTAGCATCACGACAACTAGGGTTAGCGTCAGGACAACTAGGGTTAGCATCAGGACAACTAGGGTTAGCGTCAGGACAACTAGGGTTAGCGTCACAACTAGGGTTAGCGTCAGGACAACTAGGGTTAGCGTCACGACAACTAGGGTTAGCGTCAGGACAACTAGGGTTAGCGTCAGGACAACTAGGGTTAGCGTCACGACAACTAGGGTTAGCGTCACGACAACTAGGGTTAGCGCCAGGACAACTAGGGTTAGCGTCAGGACAACTAGGGTTAGCGTCAGGACAACTAGGGTTAGCGTCACGACAACTAGGGTTAGCGTCAGGACAACTAGGGTTAGCGTCAGGACAACTAGGGTTAGCGCCAGGACAACTAGGGTTAGCGCCAGGACAACTAGGGTTAGCGCCAGGACAACTAGGGTTAGCGCCAGGACAACTAAGGTTAGCGCCAGGACAACTAGGGTTAGCGCCATTACAACTAGGGTTAGCGTCAGGACAAGTAGGGTTAGCGTCGGGACAAGTAGGGTTAGCGTCAGGACATCTAGGGTTAGCGTCAGAACAACTAGGGTTAGCGTCAGGACAACTAGGGTTAGCATCAGGACAACTAGGGTTAGCGTCAGGACAACTAGGGTTAGAGTCAGGACAACTAGGGTTAGCGTCAGGACAACTAGGGTTAGCGTCAGGACAACTAGGGTTAGCGTCAGGACAACTAGGGTTAGCTTCAGGACAACTAGGGTTAGAGTCAGGACAACTAGGGTTAGCGTCAGGACAACTAGGGTTAGCATCACGACAACTAGGGTTAGCGTCAGGACAACTAGGGTTAGCGTCAGGACAATTAGGGTTAGCGTCACAACTAGGGTTAGCGTCAGGAAAACTAGGGTTAGCGTCACGACATCTAGGGTAAGCGTCAGGACAACTAGGGTTAGCGTCAGGACAACTAGGGTTAGCGTCAGGACAACTAGGGTTAGCGTCACGACAACTAGGGTTAGCGCCAGGACAACTAGGGTTAGCGTCAGGACAACTAGGGTTAGCGTCATGACATCTAGGGTTAGCGTCAGGACAACTAGGGTTAGCATCAGGACAACTAGGGTTAGCGTCAGGACAACTAGGGTTAGCGTCACGACAACTAGGGTTAGCGCCAGGACAACTAGGGTTAGCGTCAGGACAACTAGGGTTAGCGCCAGGACAACTAGGGTTAGCGCCAGGACAACTAGGGTTAGCGCCAGGACAACTAAGGTTAGCGCCAGGACAACTAGGTTTAGCGCCATTACAACTAGGGTTAGCGCCATTACAACTAGGGCTAGCGCCAGGACAACTAGGGTTAGCGCCAGGACAACTAGGGTTAGCGCCAGGACAACTAGGGTTAGCACCAGGACAACTAGGGTTAGCGCCATTACCACTAGGGTTAGCGCCAGGACAACTAGGGTTAGCGCCAGGACAACTAGGGTTATCGCCAGGACAACTAGGGTTAGCGCCAGGACAACTAGGGTTAGCATCAGGACAACTAGGGTTAGCGTCAGGACAACTAGGGTTAGCATCAGGACAACTAGGGTTAGCGTCAGGACAACTAGGGTTAGCTTCAGGACAACTAGGGTTAGCGTCAGGACAACTAGGGTTAGAGTCAGGACAACTAGGGTTAGCGTCAGGACAACTAGGGTTAGCATCACGACAACTAGGGTTAGCGTCAGGACAACTAGGGTTAGCGTCAGTACAACTAGGGTTAGCGTCACAACTAGGGTTAGCGTCAGGACAACTAGGGTTAGCGTCACGACAACTAGGGTAAGCGTCAGGACAACTAGGGTTAGCGTCAGGACAACTAGGGTTAGCGTCAGGACAACTAGGGTTAGCGTCACGACAACTAGGGTTAGCGCCAGGACAACTAGGGTTAGCGTCAGGACAACTAGGGTTAGCGTCAGGACAACTAGGGTTAGCGTCAGGACAACTAGGGTTAGCATCAGGACAACTAGGGTTAGCGTCAGGACAACTAGGGTTAGCGTCAGGACAACTAGGGTTAGCGTCACGACAACTAGGGTTAGCGTCAGGACAACTAGGGTTAGCGTCAGGACAACTAAGGTTAGCGCCAGGACAACTAGGGTTTGCGCCAGGACAACTAGGGTTAGCGCCAGGACAACTAGGGTTAGCGCAAGGACAACTAAGGTTAGCGCCAGGACAACTAGGGTTAGCGCCATTACAACTAGGGTTAGCGCCATTTCAACTAGGGTTAGCGCCAGGACAACTAGGGTTAGCGCCAGGACAACTAGGGTTAGCGCCAGGACAACTAGGGTTAGCACCAGGACAACTAGGGTTAGCGCCATTACAACTAGGGTTAGCGCCAGGACAACTAGGGTTAGCGCCAGGACAACTAGGGTTTGCGCCAGGACAACTAGGGTTAGCGGCAGGACAACTAGGGTTAGCGCCAGGACAACTAGGGTTAGCGCCAGGACAACTAGGGTTAGCGCCAGGACAACTAGGGTTAGCGCCAGGACAACTAGGGTTAGCATCAGGACAACTAGGGTTAGCGTCAGGACAACTAGGGTTAGCATCAGGACAACTAGGGTTAGCGTTAGGACAACTAGGGTTAGCTTCAGGACAACTAGGGTTAGCGTCAGGACAACTAGGGTTAGCATCAGGACAACTAGGTTTAGCGTCAGGACAACTAGGGTTAGAGTCAGGACAACTAGGGTTAGCGTCAGGACAACTAGGGTTAGCGTCAGGACAACTAGCTTTAGCGTCAGGACAACTAGGGTTAGCGTCAGGACAACTAGGGTTAGCGTCAGGACAACTAGGGTTAGCATCAGGACAACTAGGGTTAGCGTCAGGACAACTAGGGTTAGCGTCACGACAACTAGGGTTAGCGTCAGGACAACTAGGGTTAGCGTCAGGACAACTAGGGTTAGCGTCACAACTAGGGTTAGCGTCAGGACAACTAGGGTTAGCGTCAGGACAACTAGGGTTAGCGTCACGACAACTAGGGTTAGCACCAGTACAACTAGGGTTAGCGTCAGGACAACTAGGGTTAGCGTCAGGACAACTAGGGTTAGCGCCAGGACAACTAGGGTTAGCGTCAGGACAACTAGGGTTAGCGTCAGGACAACTAGGGTTAGCGTCAGGACAACTAGGGTAAGCATCAGGACAACTAGGTTTAGCGTCAGGACAACTAGGGTTAGAGTCAGGACAACTAGGGTTAGCGTCAGGACAACTAGGGTTAGCGTCAGGACAACTAGGGTTAGCGTCAGGACAACTAGGGTTAGCGTCAGGACAACTAGGGTTAGCATCAGGAGAACTAGGGTTAGCGCCAGGATAACTAGGGTTAGCGCCAGGACAACTAGGGTTAGCGCCAGGACAACTAGGGTTAGCGCCATTACAACTAGGGTTAGCGCCAGGACAACTAGGGTTAGCGCCAGGACAACTAGGGTTAGCGCCAGGACAACTAGGGTTAGCATCAGGACAACTAGGGTTAGCGTCAGGACAACTAGGGTTAGCGTCACGACAACTAGGGTTAGCGTCAGGACAACTAGGGTTAGCGTCAGGACAACTAGGGTTAGCGTCACAACTAGGGTTAGCGTCAGGACAACTAGGGTTAGCGTCAGGACAACTAGGGTTAGCGTCACGACAACTAGGGTTAGCACCAGGACAACTAGGGTTAGCGTCAGGACAACTAGGGTTAGCGCCAGGACAACTAGGGTTAGCGTCAGGACAACTAGGGTTAGCGTCAGGACAACTAGGGTTAGCGTCACAACTAGGGTTAGCGTCAGGACAACTAGGGTTAGCGTCACGACAACTAGGGTAAGCGTCAGGACAACTAGGGTTAGCGTCAGGACAACTAGGGTTAGCGTCAGGACAACTAGGGTTAGCGTCATGACAACTAGGGTTACCGCCAGGACAACTAGGGTTAGCGTCAGGACAACTAGGGTTAGCGTCAGGACAACTAGGGTTAGCGTCAGGACAACTAGGGTTAGCGTCAGGACAACTAGGGTTAGCGTCACGACAACTAGGGTTAGCGTCAGGACAACTAGGGTTAGCGTCAGGACAACTAGGGTTAGCGCCAGGACAACTAGGGTTAGCGCCAGGACAACTAGGGTTAGCGCCAGGACAACTAGGGTTAGCATCAGGACAACTAGGTTTAGCGTCAGGACAACTAGGGTTAGAGTCAGGACAACTAGGGTTAGCGTCAGGACAACTAGGGTTAGCGTCAGGACAACTAGGGTTAGCGTCAGGACAACTAGGGTTAGCATCAGGACAACTAGGGTTAGCGCCAGGACAACTAGGGTTAGCGCCAGGACAACTAGGGTTAGCGTCATTACAACTAGGGTTAGCGCCAGGACAACTAGGGTTAGCGCCAGGACAACTAGGGTTAGCGCCAGGACAACTAGGGTTAGCATCAGGACAACTAGGGTTAGCGTCAGGACAACTAGGGTTAGCGTCACGACAACTAGGGTTAGCGTCAGGACAACTAGGGTTAGCGTCAGGACAACTAGGGTTAGCGTCACAACTAGGGTTAGCGTCAGGACAACTAGGGTTAGCGTCAGGACAACTAGGGTTAGCGTCACGACAACTAGGGTTAGCACCAGGACAACTAGGGTTAGCGTCAGGACAACTAGGGTTAGCGCCAGGACAACTAGGGTTAGCGTCAGGACAACTAGGGTTAGCGTCACGACAACTAGGGTTAGCACCAGGACAACTAGGGTTAGCGTCAGGACAACTAGGGTTAGCGTCAGGACAACTAGGGTTAGCGTCAGGACAACTAGGGTTAGCGTCACGACAACTAGGGTTAGCACCAGGACAACTAGGGTTAGCGTCAGGACAACTAGGGTTAGCGCCAGGACAACTAGGGTTAGCGTCAGGACAACTAGGGTTAGCGTCAGGACAACTAGGGTTAGCGCCAGGACAACTAGGGTTAGCGTCAGGACAACTAGGGTTAGCGTCACAACTAGGGTTAGCGTCAGGACAACTAGGGTTAGCGTCACGACAACTAGGGTAAGCGTCAGGACAACTAGGGTTAGCGTCAGGACAACTAGGGTTAGCGTCAGGACAACTAGGGTTAGCGTCATGACAACTAGGGTTAGCGCCAGGACAACTAGGGTTAGCGTCAGGACAACTAGGGTTAGCGTCAGGACAACTAGGGTTAGCGTCAGGACAACTAGGGTTAGCGTCAGGACAACTAGGGTTAGCGTCACGACAACTAGGGTTAGCGTCAGGACAACTAGGGTTAGCGTCAGGACAACTAGGGTTAGCGCCAGGACAACTAGGGTTAGCGCCAGGACAACTAGGGTTAGCGCCAGGACAACTAGGGTTAGCGCCAGGACAACTAGGGTTAGCATCAGGACAACAAGGTTTAGCGTCAGGACAACTAGGGTTAGAGTCAGGACAACTAGGGTTAGCGTCAGGACAACTAGGGTTAGCGTCAGGACAACTAGGGTTAGCATCAGGACAACTAGGGTTAGCGCCAGGACAACTAGGGTTAGCGCCAGGACAACTAGGGTTAGCGTCATTACAACTAGGGTTAGCGCCAGGACAACTAGGGTTAGCGCCAGGACAACTAGGGTTAGCGCCAGGACAACTAGGGTTAGCATCAGGACAACTAGGGTTAGCGTCAGGACAACTAGGGTTAGCGTCACGACAACTAGGGTTAGCGTCAGGACAACTAGGGTTAGCGTCAGGACAACTAGGGTTAGCGTCACAACTAGGGTTAGCGTCAGGACAACTAGGGTTAGCGTCAGGACAACTAGGGTTAGCGTCACGACAACTAGGGTTAGCACCAGGACAACTAGGGTTAGCGTCAGGACAACTAGGGTTAGCGCCAGGACAACTAGGGTTAGCGTCAGGACAACTAGGGTTAGCGTCAGGACAACTAGGGTTAGCGTCACAACTAGGGTTAGCGTCAGGACAACTAGGGTTAGCGTCACGACAACTAGGGTAAGCGTCAGGACAACTAGGGTTAGCGTCAGGACAACTAGGGTTAGCGTCAGGACAACTAGGGTTAGCGTCACGACAACTAGGGTTAGCGCCAGGACAACTAGGGTTAGCGTCAGGACAACTAGGGTTAGCGTCACGACAACTAGGGTTAGCACCAGGACAACTAGGGTTAGCGTCAGGACAACTAGGGTTAGCGCCAGGACAACTAGGGTTAGCGTCAGGACAACTAGGGTTAGCGTCAGGACAACTAGGGTTAGCGTCACAACTAGGGTTAGCGTCAGGACAACTAGGGTTAGTGTCACGACAACTAGGGTAAGCGTCAGGACAACTAGGGTTAGCGTCAGGACAACTAGGGTTAGCGTCAGGACAACTAGGGTTAGCGTCACGACAACTAGGGTTAGCGCCAGGACAACTAGGGTTAGCGTCAGGACAACTAGGGTTAGCGCCAGGACAACTAGGGTTAGCGCCAGGACAACTAGGGTTAGCACCAGGACAACTAGGGTTAGCGCCATTACAACTAGGGTTAGCGCCATTACAACTAGGGTTAGCGCCAGGACAACTAGGGTTAGCGCCAGGACAACTAGGGTTAGCACCAGGACAACTAGGGTTAGCACCAGGACAACTAGAATTAGCGCCATTACAACTAGGGTTAGCGCCAGGACAACTAGGGTTAGCGCCAGGACAACTAGGGTTAGCGGCAGGACAACTAGGGTTAGCGCCAGGACAACTAGGGTTAGCGCCAGGACAACTAGGGTTAGCGCCAGGACAACTAGGGTTAGCGCCAGGACAACTAGGGTTAGCGCCAGGACAACTAGGGTTAGCATCAGGACAACTAGGGTTAGCGTCAGGACAACTAGGGTTAGCATCAGGACAACTAGGGTTAGCGTCAGGACAACTAGGGTTAGCTTCAGGACAACTAGGGTTAGCGTCAGGACAACTAGGGTTAGCGTCAGGACAACTAGGGTTAGCATCACGACAACTAGGGTTAGCGTCAGGACAACTAGGGTTAGCGTCACGACAACTAGGGTAAGCGTCAGGACAACTAGGGTTAGCGTCAGGACAACTAGGGTTAGCGTCAGGACAACTAGGGTTAGCGTCACGACAACTAGGGTTAGCGCCAGGACAACTAGGGTTAGCGTCAGGACAACTAGGGTTAGCGTCAGGACAACTAGGGTTAGCGTCAGGACAACTAGTGTTAGCGTCACGACAACTAGGGTTAGCGTCAGGACAACTAGGGTTAGCGTCAGGACAACTAGGGTTAGAGCCAGGACAACTAGGGTTAGCGCCAGGACAACTAGGGTTAGCGCCAGGACAACTAAGGTTAGCGCCAGGACAACTAGGGTTAGCGCCATTACAACTAGGGTTAGCGCCATTACAACTAGGGTTAGCGCCAGGACAATTAGGGTTAGCGCCAGGACAACTAGGGTTAGCGCCAGGACAACTAGGGTTAGCGCCATTACAACTAGGGTTAGCGCCATTACAACTAGGGTTAGCGCCAGGACAACTAGGGTTAGCGCCAGGACAACTAGGGTTAGCGCCAGGACAACTAGGGTTAGCACCAGGACAACTAGGGTTAGCGCCATTACAACTAGGGTTAGCGCCAGGACAACTAGGGTTAGCGCCAGGACAACTAGGTTTAGCGCCAGGACAACTAGGGTTAGCGGCAGGACAACTAGGGTTAGCGGCAGGACAACTAGGGTTAGCGCCAGGACAACTAGGGTTAGCGCCAGGACAACTAGGGTTAGCGCCAGGACAACTAGGGTTAGCGTCAGGACAACTAGGGTTAGCATCAGGACAACTAGGGTTAGCGTCAGGACAACTAGGGTTAGCTTCAGGACAACTAGGGTTAGCGTCAGGACAACTAGGGTTAGAGTCAGGACAACTAGGGTTAGCGTCAGGACAACTAGGGTTAGCATCACGACAACTAGGGATAGCGTCAGGACAACTAGGGTTAGCGTCAGGACAACTAGGGTTAGCGTCACAACTAGGGTTAGCGTCAGGACAACTAGGGTTAGCGTCACGACAACTAGGGTAAGCGTCAGGACAACTAGGGTTAGCGTCAGGACAACTAGGGTTAGCGTCAGGACAACTAGGGTTAGCGTCACGACAACTAGGGTTAGCGCCAGGACAACTAGGGTTAGCGTCAGGACAACTAGGGTTAGCGTCAGCACAACTAGGGTTAGCGTCAGGACAACTAGGGTTAGCGTCAGGACAACTAGGGTTAGCGTCACGACAACTAGGGTTAGCGTCAGGACAACTAGGGTTAGCGTCAGGACAACTAGGGTTAGCGTCACGACAACTAGGGTTAGCGTCACGACAACTAGGGTTAGCGCCAGGACAACTAGGGTTAGCGTCAGGACAACTAGGGTTAGCGTCAGGACAACTAGGGTTAGCGTCACGACAACTAGGGTTAGCGTCAGGACAACTAGGGTTAGCGTCAGGACAACTAGGGTTAGCGCCAGGACAACTAGGGTTAGCGCCAGGACAACTAGGGTTAGCGCCAGGACAACTAGGGTTAGCGCCAGGACAACTAAGGTTAGCGCCAGGACAACTAGGGTTAGCGCCATTACAACTAGGGTTAGCGTCAGGACAAGTAGGGTTAGCGTCAGGACAAGTAGGGTTAGCGTCAGGACATCTAGGGTTAGCGTCAGAACAACTAGGGTTAGCGTCAGGACAACTAGGGTTAGCATCAGGACAACTAGGGTTAGCGTCAGGACAACTAGGGTTAGAGTCAGGACAACTAGGGTTAGCGTCAGGACAACTAGGGTTAGCGTCAGGACAACTAGGGTTAGCGTCAGGACAACTAGGGTTAGCTTCAGGACAACTAGGGTTAGAGTCAGGACAACTAGGGTTAGCGTCAGGACAACTAGGGTTAGCATCACGACAACTAGGGTTAGCGTCAGGACAACTAGGGTTAGCGTCAGGACAACTAGGGTTAGCGTCACAACTAGGGTTAGCGTCAGGACAACTAGGGTTAGCGTCACGACAACTAGGGTAAGCGTCAGGACAACTAGGGTTAGCGTCAGGACAACTAGGGTTAGCGTCAGGACAACTAGGGTTAGCGTCACGACAACTAGGGTTAGCGCCAGGACAACTAGGGTTAGCGTCAGGACAACTAGGGTTAGCGTCATGACATCTAGGGTTAGCGTCAGGACAACTAGGGTTAGCATCAGGACAACTAGGGTTATCGTCAGGACAACTAGGGTTAGCGTCACGACAACTAGGGTTAGCGTCAGGACAACTAGGGTTAGCGTCAGGACAACTAGGGTTAGCGCCAGGACAACTAGGGTTAGCGCCAGGACAACTAGGGTTAGCGCCAGGACAACTAAGGTTAGCGCCAGGACAACTAGGGTTAGCGCCATTACAACTAGGGTTAGCGCCATTACAACTAGGGCTAGCGCCAGGACAACTAGGGTTAGCGCCAGGACAACTAGGGTTAGCGCCAGGACAACTAGGGTTAGCACCAGGACAACTAGGGTTAGCGCCATTACCACTAGGGTTAGCGCCAGGACAACTAGGGTTAGCGCCAGGACAACTAGGGTTATCGCCAGGACAACTAGGGTTAGCGCCAGGACAACTAGGGTTAGCATCAGGACAACTAGGGTTAGCGTCAGGACAACTAGGGTTAGCATCAGGACAACTAGGGTTAGCGTCAGGACAACTAGGGTTAGCTTCAGGACAACTAGGGTTAGCGTCAGGACAACTAGGGTTAGAGTCAGGACAACTAGGGTTAGCGTCAGGACAACTAGGGTTAGCATCACGACAACTAGGGTTAGCGTCAGGACAACTAGGGTTAGCGTCAGTACAACTAGGGTTAGCGTCACAACTAGGGTTAGCGTCAGGACAACTAGGGTTAGCGTCACGACAACTAGGGTAAGCGTCAGGACAACTAGGGTTAGCGTCAGGACAACTAGGGTTAGCGTCAGGACAACTAGGGTTAGCGTCACGACAACTAGGGTTAGCGCCAGGACAACTAGGGTTAGCGTCAGGACAACTCGGGTTAGCGTCAGGACAACTAGGGTTAGCGCCAGGACAACTAGGGTTAGCGCCAGGACAACTAAGGTTAGCGCCAGGACAACTAGGGTTAGCGCCATTACAACTAGGGTTAGCGTCAGGACAAGTAGGGTTAGCGTCAGGACAAGTAGGGTTAGCGTCAGGACATCTAGGGTTAGCGTCAGAACAACTAGGGTTAGCGTCAGGACAACTAGGGTTAGCATCAGGACAACTAGGGTTAGCGTCAGGACAACTAGGGTTAGAGTCAGGACAACTAGGGTTAGCGTCAGGACAACTAGGGTTAGCGTCAGGACAACTAGGGTTAGCTTCAGGACAACTAGGGTTAGAGTCAGGACAACTAGGGTTAGCGTCAGGACAACTAGGGTTAGCATCACGACAACTAGGGTTAGCGTCAGGACAACTAGGGTTAGCGTCAGGACAACTAGGGTTAGCGTCACAACTAGGGTTAGCGTCAGGACAACTAGGGTTAGCGTCACGACAACTAGGGTAAGCGTCAGGACAACTAGGGTTAGCGTCAGGACAACTAGGGTTAGCGTCAGGACAACTAGGGTTAGCGTCACGACAACTAGGGTTAGCGCCAGGACAACTAGGGTTAGCGTCAGGACAACTAGGGTTAGCGTCATGACATCTAGGGTTAGCGTCAGGACAACTAGGGTTAGCATCAGGACAACTAGGGTTATCGTCAGGACAACTAGGGTTAGCGTCACGACAACTAGGGTTAGCGTCAGGACAACTAGGGTTAGCGTCAGGACAACTAGGGTTAGCGCCAGGACAACTAGGGTTAGCGCCAGGACAACTAGGGTTAGCGCCAGGACAACTAAGGTTAGCGCCAGGACAACTAGGGTTAGCGCCATTACAACTAGGGTTAGCGCCATTACAACTAGGGCTAGCGCCAGGACAACTAGGGTTAGCGCCAGGACAACTAGGGTTAGCGCCAGGACAACTAGGGTTAGCACCAGGACAACTAGGGTTAGCGCCATTACCACTAGGGTTAGCGCCAGGACAACTAGGGTTAGCGCCAGGACAACTAGGGTTATCGCCAGGACAACTAGGGTTAGCGCCAGGACAACTAGGGTTAGCATCAGGACAACTAGGGTTAGCGTCAGGACAACTAGGGTTAGCATCAGGACAACTAGGGTTAGCGTCAGGACAACTAGGGTTAGCTTCAGGACAACTAGGGTTAGCGTCAGGACAACTAGGGTTAGAGTCAGGACAACTAGGGTTAGCGTCAGGACAACTAGGGTTAGCATCACGACAACTAGGGTTAGCGTCAGGACAACTAGGGTTAGCGTCAGTACAACTAGGGTTAGCGTCACAACTAGGGTTAGCGTCAGGACAACTAGGGTTAGCGTCACGACAACTAGGGTAAGCGTCAGGACAACTAGGGTTAGCGTCAGGACAACTAGGGTTAGCGTCAGGACAACTAGGGTTAGCGTCACGACAACTAGGGTTAGCGCCAGGACAACTAGGGTTAGCGTCAGGACAACTAGGGTTAGCGTCAGGACAACTAGGGTTAGCGTCAGGACAACTAGGGTTAGCATCAGGACAACTAGGGTTAGCGTCAGGACAACTAGGGTTAGCGTCAGGACAACTAGGGTTAGCGTCACGACAACTAGGCTTAGCGTCAGGACAACTAGGGTTAGCGTCAGGACAACTAGGGTTAGCGCCAGGACAACTAGGGTTTGCGCCAGGACAACTAGGGTTAGCGCCAGGACAACTAGGGTTAGCGCAAGGACAACTAAGGTTAGCGCCAGGAAAACTAGGGTTAGCGCCATTACAACTAGGGTTAGCGCCATTTCAACTAGGGTTAGCGCCAGGACAACTAGGGTTAGCGCCAGGACAACTAGGGTTAGCGCCAGGACAACTAGGGTTAGCACCAGGACAACTAGGGTTAGCGCCATTACAACTAGGGTTAGCGCCAGGACAACTAGGGTTAGCGCCAGGACAACTAGGGTTAGCTCCAGGACAACTAGGGTTAGCGGCAGGACAACTAGGGTTAGCGCCAGGACAACTAGGGTTAGCGCCAGGACAACTAGGGTTAGCGCCAGGACAACTAGGGTTAGCGCCAGGACAACTAGGGTTAGCGCCAGGACAACTAGGGTTAGCATCAGGACAACGAGGGTTAGCGTCAGGACAACTAGGGTTAGCATCAGGACAACTAGGGTTAGCGTTAGGACAACTAGGGTTAGCTTCAGGACAACTAGGGTTAGCGTCAGGACAACTAGGGTTAGCATCAGGACAACTAGGTTTAGCGTCAGGACAACTAGGGTTAGAGTCAGGACAACTAGGGTTAGCGTCAGGACAACTAGGGTTAGCGTCAGGACAACTAGGTTTAGCGTCAGGACAACTAGGGTTAGCGTCAGGACAACTAGGGTTAGCGTCAGGACAACTAGGGTTAGCGTCAGGACAACTAGGGTTAGCATCAGGACAACTAGGGTTAGCGTCAGGACAACTAGGGTTAGCGTCACGACAACTAGGGTTAGCGTCAGGACAACTAGGGTTAGCGTCAGGACAACTAGGGTTAGCGTCACAACTAGGGTTAGCGTCAGGACAACTATGGTTAGCGTCAGGACAACTAGGGTTAGCGTCACGACAACTAGGGTTAGCACCAGTACAACTAGGGTTAGCGTCAGGACAACTAGGGTTAGCGTCAGGACAACTAGGGTTAGCGCCAGGACAACTAGGGTTAGCGTCAGGACAACTAGGGTTAGCGTCAGGACAACTAGGGTTAGCGTCAGGACAACTAGGGTTAGCATCAGGACAACTAGGTTTAGCGTCAGGACAACTAGGGTTAGAGTCAGGACAACTAGGGTTAGCGTCAGGACAACTAGGGTTAGCGTCAGGACAACTAGGGTTAGCGTCAGGACAACTAGGGTTAGCATCAGGAGAACTAGGGTTAGCGCCAGGATAACTAGGGTTAGCGCCAGGACAACTAGGGTTAGCGCCAGGACAACTAGGGTTAGCGCCATTACAACTAGGGTTAGCGCCAGGACAACTAGGGTTAGCGCCAGGACAACTAGGGTTAGCGCCAGGACAACTAGGGTTAGCATCAGGACAACTAGGGTTAGCGTCAGGACAACTAGGGTTAGCGTCACGACAACTAGGGTTAGCGTCAGGACAACTAGGGTTAGCGTCAGGACAACTAGGGTTAGCGTCACAACTAGGGTTAGCGTCAGGACAACTAGGGTTAGCGTCAGGACAACTAGGGTTAGCGTCACAACAACTAGGGTTAGCACCAGGACAACTAGGGTTAGCGTCAGGACAACTAGGGTTAGCGCCAGGACAACTAGGGTTAGCGTCAGGACAACTAGGGTTAGCGTCAGGACAACTAGGGTTAGCGTCACAACTAGGGTTAGCGTCAGGACAACTAGGGTTAGCGTCACGACAACTAGGGTAAGCGTCAGGACAACTAGGGTTAGCGTCAGGACAACTAGGGTTAGCATCACGACAACTAGGGTTAGCGTCAGGACAACTAGGGTTAGCGTCAGTACAACTAGGGTTAGCGTCACAACTAGGGTTAGCGTCAGGACAACTAGGGTTAGCGTCACGACAACTAGGGTAAGCGTCAGGACAACTAGGGTTAGCGTCAGGACAACTAGGGTTAGCGTCAGGACAACTAGGGTTAGCGTCACGACAACTAGGGTTAGCGCCAGGACAACTAGGGTTAGCGTCAGGACAACTAGGGTTAGCGTCAGGACAACTAGGGTTAGCGTCAGGACAACTAGGGTTAGCATCAGGACAACTAGGGTTAGCGTCAGGACAACTAGGGTTAGCGTCAGGACAACTAGGGTTAGCGTCACGACAACTAGGCTTAGCGTCAGGACAACTAGGGTTAGCGTCAGGACAACTAGGGTTAGCGCCAGGACAACTAGGGTTTGCGCCAGGACAACTAGGGTTAGCGCCAGGACAACTAGGGTTAGCGCAAGGACAACTAAGGTTAGCGCCAGGAAAACTAGGGTTAGCGCCATTACAACTAGGGTTAGCGCCATTTCAACTAGGGTTAGCGCCAGGACAACTAGGGTTAGCGCCAGGACAACTAGGGTTAGCGCCATGACAACTAGGGTTAGCACCAGGACAACTAGGGTTAGCGCCATTACAACTAGGGTTAGCGCCAGGACAACTAGGGTTAGCGCCAGGACAACTAGGGTTAGCTCCAGGACAACTAGGGTTAGCGGCAGGACAACTAGGGTTAGCGCCAGGACAACTAGGGTTAGCGCCAGGACAACTAGGGTTAGCGCCAGGACAACTAGGGTTAGCGCCAGGACAACTAGGGTTAGCGCCAGGACAACTAGGGTTAGCATCAGGACAACGAGGGTTAGCGTCAGGACAACTAGGGTTAGCATCAGGACAACTAGGGTTAGCGTTAGGACAACTAGGGTTAGCTTCAGGACAACTAGGGTTAGCGTCAGGACAACTAGGGTTAGCATCAGGACAACTAGGTTTAGCGTCAGGACAACTAGGGTTAGAGTCAGGACAACTAGGGTTAGCGTCAGGACAACTAGGGTTAGCGTCAGGACAACTAGGTTTAGCGTCAGGACAACTAGGGTTAGCGTCAGGACAACTAGGGTTAGCGTCAGGACAACTAGGGTTAGCGTCAGGACAACTAGGGTTAGCATCAGGACAACTAGGGTTAGCGTCAGGACAACTAGGGTTAGCGTCACGACAACTAGGGTTAGCGTCAGGACAACTAGGGTTAGCGTCAGGACAACTAGGGTTAGCGTCACAACTAGGGTTAGCGTCAGGACAACTATGGTTAGCGTCAGGACAACTAGGGTTAGCGTCACGACAACTAGGGTTAGCACCAGTACAACTAGGGTTAGCGTCAGGACAACTAGGGTTAGCGTCAGGACAACTAGGGTTAGCGCCAGGACAACTAGGGTTAGCGTCAGGACAACTAGGGTTAGCGTCAGGACAACTAGGGTTAGCGTCAGGACAACTAGGGTTAGCATCAGGACAACTAGGTTTAGCGTCAGGACAACTAGGGTTAGAGTCAGGACAACTAGGGTTAGCGTCAGGACAACTAGGGTTAGCGTCAGGACAACTAGGGTTAGCATCAGGAGAACTAGGGTTAGCGCCAGGATAACTAGGGTTAGCGCCAGGACAACTAGGGTTAGCGCCAGGACAACTAGGGTTAGCGCCATTACAACTAGGGTTAGCGCCAGGACAACTAGGGTTAGCGCCAGGACAACTAGGGTTAGCGCCAGGACAACTAGGGTTAGCATCAGGACAACTAGGGTTAGCGTCAGGACAACTAGGGTTAGCGTCACGACAACTAGGGTTAGCGTCAGGACAACTAGGGTTAGCGTCAGGACAACTAGGGTTAGCGTCACAACTAGGGTTAGCGTCAGGACAACTAGGGTTAGCGTCAGGACAACTAGGGTTAGCGTCACAACAACTAGGGTTAGCACCAGGACAACTAGGGTTAGCGTCAGGACAACTAGGGTTAGCGCCAGGACAACTAGGGTTAGCGTCAGGACAACTAGGGTTAGCGTCAGGACAACTAGGGTTAGCGTCACAACTAGGGTTAGCGTCAGGACAACTAGGGTTAGCGTCACGACAACTAGGGTAAGCGTCAGGACAACTAGGGTTAGCGTCAGGACAACTAGGGTTAGCGTCAGGACAACTAGGGTTAGCGTCATGACAACTAGGGTTAGCGCCAGGACAACTAGGGTTAGCGTCAGGACAACTAGGGTTAGCGTCAGGACAACTAGGGTTAGCGTCAGGACAACTAGGGTTAGCGTCAGGACAACTATGGTTAGCGTCACGACAACTAGGGTTAGCGTCAGGACAACTAGGGTTAGCGTCAGGACAACTAGGGTTAGCGCCAGGACAACTAGGGTTAGTGCCAGGACAACTAGGGTTAGCGCCAGGACAACTAGGGTTAGCGCCAGGACAACTAGGGTTAGCATCAGGACAACTAGGTTTAGCGTCAGGACAACTAGGGTTAGAGACAGGACAACTAGGGTTAGCGTCAGGACAACTAGGGTTAGCGTCAGGACAACTAGGGTTAGCGTCAGGACAACTAGGGTTAGCGTCAGGACAACTAGGGTTAGCGTCACGACAACTAGGGTTAGCACCAGGACAACTAGGGTTAGCGTCAGGACAACTAGGGTTAGCGCCAGGACAACTAGGGTTAGCGTCAGGACAACTAGGGTTAGCGTCAGGACAACTAGGGTTAGCGTCACAACTAGGGTTAGCGTCAGGACAACTAGGGTTAGCGTCACGACAACTAGGGTAAGCGTCAGGACAACTAGGGTTAGCGTCAGGACAACTAGGGTTAGCGTCAGGACAACTAGGGTTAGCGTCACGACAACTAGGGTTAGCGCCAGGACAACTAGGGTTAGCGTCAGGACAACTAGGGTTAGCGTCAGGACAACTAGGGTTAGCGTCAGGACAACTAGGGTTAGCGTCAGGACAACTAGGGTTAGCTTCACGACAACTAGGGTTAGCGTCAGGACAACTAGGGTTAGCGTCAAGACAACTAGGGTTAGCGTCAGGACAACTAGGGTTAGGGTCAGGACAACTAGGGTTAGCATCAGGACAACTAGGGTTAGCGCCAGGATAACTAGGGTTAGCGCCAGGACAACTAGGGTTAGCGCCAGGACAACTAGGGTTAGCGCCATTACAACTAGGGTTAGCGCCAGGACAACTAGGGTTAGCGCCAGGACAACTAGGGTTAGCGCCAGGACAACTAGGGTTAGCATCAGGACAACTAGGGTTAGCATCAGGACAACTAGGGTTAGCGTCACGACATCTAGGGTTAGCGTCAGGACAACTAGGGTTAGCGTCAGGACAACTAGGGTTAGCGTCACAACTAGGGTTAGCGTCAGGACAACTAGGGTTAGCGTCAGGACAACTAGGGTTAGCGTCACGACAACTAGGGTTAGCACCAGGACAACTAGGGTTAGCGTCAGGACAACTAGGGTTAGCGCCAGGACAACTAGGGTTAGCGTCAGGACAACTAGGGTTAGCGTCACAACTAGGGTTAGCGTAAGGACAACTAGGGTTAGCGTCACGACAACTAGGGTAAGCGTCAGGACAACTAGGGTTAGCGTCAGGACAACTAGGGTTAGCGTCAGGACAACTAGGGTTAGCGTCACGACAACTAGGGTTAGCGCCAGGACAACTAGGGTTAGCGTCAGGACAACTAGGGTTAGCGTCAGGACAACTAGGGTTAGCGTCAGGACAACTAGGGTTAGCGTCAGGACAACTAGGGTTAGCGTCACGACAACTAGGGTTAGCGTCAGGACAACTAGGGTTAGCGTCAGGACAACTAGAGTTAGCGCCAGGACAACTAGGGTTAGCGCCAGGACAACTAGGGTTAGCGCCAGGACAACTAGGGTTAGCGCCAGGACAACTAGGGTTAGCATCAGGACAACTAGGTTTAGCGTCAGGACAACTAGGGTTAGAGTCAGGACAACTAGGGTTAGCGTCAGGACAACTAGGGTTAGCGTCAGGACAACTAGGGTTAGCGTCAGGACAACTAGGGTTAGCATCAGGACAACTAGGGTTAGCGCCAGGACAACTAGGGTTAGCGCCAGGACAACTAGGGTTAGCGCCATTACAACTAGGGTTAGCGCCAGGACAACTAGGGTTAGCACCAGGACAACTAGGGTTAGCGCCAGGACAACTAGGGTTAGCATCAGGACAACTAGGGTTAGCGTCAGGACAACTAGGGTTAGCGTCACGACAACTAGGGTTATCGTCAGGACAACTAGGGTTAGCGTCAGGACAACTAGGGTTAGCGTCACAACTAGGGTTAGCGTCAGGACAACTAGGGTTAGCGTCAGGACAACTAGGGTTAGCGTCACGACAACTAGGGTTAGCACCAGGACAACTAGGGTTAGCGTCAGGACAACTAGGGTTAGCGCCAGGACAACTAGGGATAGCGTCAGGACAACTAGGGTTAGCGTCAGGACAACTAGGGTTAGCGTCACAACTAGGGTTAGCGTCAGGACAACTAGGGTTAGCGTCACGACAACTAGGGTAAGCGTCAGGACAACTAGGGTTAGCGTCAGGACAACTAGGGTTAGCGTCAGGACAACTAGGGTTAGCGTCACGACAACTAGGGTTAGCGCCAGGACAACTAGGGTTAGCGTCAGGACAACTAGGGTTAGCGTCAGGACAACTAGGGTTAGCGTCAGGACAACTAGGGTTAGCGTCAGGACAACTAGGGTTAGCTTCACGACAACTAGGGTTAGCATCAGGACAACTAGGGTTAGCGTCAGGACAACTAGGGTTAGCGCCAGTACAACTAGGGTTAGCGCCAGGACAACTAGGGTTAGCGCCAGGACAACTAGGGTTAGCACCAGGACAACTAGGGTTAGCGCCATTACAACTAGGGTTAGCGCCAGGACAACTAGGGTTAGCGCCAGGACAACTAGGGTTAGCGCCAGGACAACTAGGGTTAGCGGCAGGACAACTAGGGTTAGCGCCAGGACAACTGGGGTTAGCGCCAGGACAACTAGGGTTAGCGCCAGGACAACTAGGGTTAGCGCCAGGACAACTAGGGTTAGCGCCAGGACAACTAGGGTTAGCATCAGGACAACTAGGGTTAGCGTCAGGACAACTAGGGTTAGCATCAGGACAACTAGGGTTAGCGTCAGGACAACTAGGGTTAGCTTCAGGACAACTAGGGTTAGCGTCAGGACAACTAGGGTTAGCGTCAGGACAACTAGGGTTAGCATCACGACAACTAGGGTTAGCGTCAGGACAACTAGGGTTAGCGTCAGGACAACTAGGGTTAGCGTCAGGACAACTAGGGTTAGCGTCACAACTAGGGTTAGCGTCAGGACAACTAGGGTTAGCGTCACGACAACTAGGGTTAGCGTCAGGACAACTAGGGTTAGCGTCAGGACAACTAGGGTTAGCGTCACGACAACTAGGGTTAGCGTCACGACAACTAGGGTTAGCGCCAGGACAACTAGGGTTAGCGTCAGGACAACTAGGGTTAGCGTCAGGACAACTAGGGTTAGCGTCACGACAACTAGGGTTAGCGTCAGGACAACTAGGGTTAGCGTCAGGACAACTAGGGTTAGCGCCAGGACAACTAGGGTTAGCGCCAGGACAACAAGGGTTAGCGCCAGGACAATTAGGGTTAGGGCCAGGACAACTAAGGTTAGCGCCAGGACAACTAGGGTTAGCGCCATTACAACTAGGGTTAGCGTCAGGACAAGTAGGGTTAGCGTCAGGACAAGTAGGGTTAGCGTCAGGACATCTAGGGTTAGCGTCAGAACAACTAGGGTTAGCGTCAGGACAACTAGGGTTAGCATCAGGACAACTACGGTTAGCGTCAGGACAACTAGGGTTAGAGTCAGGACAACTAGGGTTAGCGTCAGGACAGCTAGGGTTAGCGTCAGGACAACTAGGGTTAGCGTCAGGACAACTAGGGTTTGCTTCAGGACAACTAGGGTTAGAGTCAGGACAACTAGGGTTAGCGTCAGGACAACTAGGGTTAGCATCACGACAACTAGGGTTAGCGTCAGGACAACTAGGGTTAGCGTCAGGACAACTAGAGTTAGCGTCACAACTAGGGTTAGCGTCAGGACAACTAGGGTTAGCGTCACGACAACTAGGGTAAGCGTCAGGACAACTAGGGTTAGCGTCAGGACAACTAGGGTTAGCGTCACGACAACTAGGGTTAGCGCCAGGACAACTAGGGTTAGCGTCAGGACAACTAGGGTTAGCCTCAGGACAACTAGGGTTAGCGTCAGGACAACTAGGGTTAGCGTCACGACAACTAGGGTTAGCGTCAGGACAACTAGGGTTAGCGTCAGGACAACTAGGGTTAGCGTCAGGACAACTAGGGTTAGCGCCAGGACAACTAGGGTTAGGGCCAGGACAACTAAGGTTAGCGCCAGGACAACTAGGGTTAGCGCCATTACAACTAGGGTTAGCGCCATTACAACTAGGGCTAGCGCCAGGACAACTAGGGTTAGCGCCATTACAACTATGGTTAGCGCCATTACAACTAGGGCTAGCGCCAGGACAACTAGGGTTAGCGCCAGTACAACTAGGGTTAGCGCCAGGACAACTAGGGTTAGCACCAGGACAACTAGGGTTAGCGCCATTACAACTAGGGTTAGCGCCAGGACAACTAGGGTTAGCGCCAGGACAACTAGGGTTAGCGCCAGGACAACTAGGGTTAGCGCCAGGACAACTAGGGTTAGCGCCAGGACAACTAGGGTTAGCATCAGGACAACTAGGGTTAGCGTCAGGACAACTAGGGTTAGCATCAGGACAACTAGGGTTAGCGTCAGGACAACTAGGGTTAGCTTCAGGACAACTAGGGTTAGCGTCAGGACAACTAGGGTTAGAGTCAGGACAACTAGGGTTAGCGTCAGGACAACTAGGGTTAGCATCACGACAACTAGGGTTAGCGTCAGGACAACTAGGGTTAGCGTCAGGACAACTAGGGTTAGCGTCACAACTAGGGTTAGCGTCAGGACAACTAGGGTTAGCGTCAGGACAACTAGGGTTAGCTTCACGACAACTAGGGTTAGCATCAGGACAACTAGGGTTAGCGTCAGGACAACTAGGGTTAGCGCCAGTACAACTAGGGTTAGCGCCAGGACAACTAGGGTTAGCGCCAGTACAACTAGGGTTAGCGCCAGGACAACTAGGGTTAGCGCCAGGACAACTAGGGTTAGCACCAGGACAACTAGGGTTAGCGCCATTACAACTAGGGTTAGCGCCAGGACAACTAGGGTTAGCACCAGGACAACTAGGGTTAGCGCCAGGACAACTAGGGTTAGCGGCAGGACAACTAGGGTTAGCGCCAGGACAACTGGGGTTAGCGCCAGGACAACTAGGGTTAGCGCCAGGACAACTAGGGTTAGCGCCAGGACAACTAGGGTTAGCGCCAGGACAACTAGGGTTAGCATCAGGACAACTAGGGTTAGCGTCAGGACAACTAGGGTTAGCATCAGGACAACTAGGGTTAGCGTCAGGACAACTAGGGTTAGCTTCAGGACAACTAGGGTTAGCGTCAGGACAACTAGGGTTAGCGTCAGGACAACTAGGGTTAGCATCACGACAACTAGGGTTAGCGTCAGGACAACTAGGGTTAGCGTCAGGACAACTAGGGTTAGCGTCAGGACAACTAGGGTTAGCGTCACAACTAGGGTTAGCGTCAGGACAACTAGGGTTAGCGTCACGACAACTAGGGTTAGCGTCAGGACAACTAGGGTTAGCGTCAGGACAACTAGGGTTAGCGTCACGACAACTAGGGTTAGCGTCACGACAACTAGGGTTAGCGCCAGGACAACTAGGGTTAGCGTCAGGACAACTAGGGTTAGCGTCAGGACAACTAGGGTTAGCGTCACGACAACTAGGGTTAGCGTCAGGACAACTAGGGTTAGCGTCAGGACAACTAGGGTTAGCGCCAGGACAACTAGGGTTAGCGCCAGGACAACAAGGGTTAGCGCCAGGACAATTAGGGTTAGGGCCAGGACAACTAAGGTTAGCGCCAGGACAACTAGGGTTAGCGCCATTACAACTAGGGTTAGCGTCAGGACAAGTAGGGTTAGCGTCAGGACAAGTAGGGTTAGCGTCAGGACATCTAGGGTTAGCGTCAGAACAACTAGGGTTAGCGTCAGGACAACTAGGGTTAGCATCAGGACAACTACGGTTAGCGTCAGGACAACTAGGGTTAGAGTCAGGACAACTAGGGTTAGCGTCAGGACAACTAGGGTTAGCGTCAGGACAACTAGGGTTAGCGTCAGGACAACTAGGGTTTGCTTCAGGACAACTAGGGTTAGAGTCAGGACAACTAGGGTTAGCGTCAGGACAACTAGGGTTAGCATCACGACAACTAGGGTTAGCGTCAGGACAACTAGGGTTAGCGTCAGGACAACTAGAGTTAGCGTCACAACTAGGGTTAGCGTCAGGACAACTAGGGTTAGCGTCACGACAACTAGGGTAAGCGTCAGGACAACTAGGGTTAGCGTCAGGACAACTAGGGTTAGCGTCACGACAACTAGGGTTAGCGCCAGGACAACTAGGGTTAGCGTCAGGACAACTAGGGTTAGCCTCAGGACAACTAGGGTTAGCGTCAGGACAACTAGGGTTAGCGTCACGACAACTAGGGTTAGCGTCAGGACAACTAGGGTTAGCGTCAGGACAACTAGGGTTAGCGTCAGGACAACTAGGGTTAGCGCCAGGACAACTAGGGTTAGGGCCAGGACAACTAAGGTTAGCGCCAGGACAACTAGGGTTAGCGCCATTACAACTAGGGTTAGCGCCATTACAACTAGGGCTAGCGCCAGGACAACTAGGGTTAGCGCCATTACAACTATGGTTAGCGCCATTACAACTAGGGCTAGCGCCAGGACAACTAGGGTTAGCGCCAGTACAACTAGGGTTAGCGCCAGGACAACTAGGGTTAGCACCAGGACAACTAGGGTTAGCGCCATTACAACTAGGGTTAGCGCCAGGACAACTAGGGTTAGCGCCAGGACAACTAGGGTTAGCGCCAGGACAACTAGGGTTAGCGCCAGGACAACTAGGGTTAGCGCCAGGACAACTAGGGTTAGCATCAGGACAACTAGGGTTAGCGTCAGGACAACTAGGGTTAGCATCAGGACAACTAGGGTTAGCGTCAGGACAACTAGGGTTAGCTTCAGGACAACTAGGGTTAGCGTCAGGACAACTAGGGTTAGAGTCAGGACAACTAGGGTTAGCGTCAGGACAACTAGGGTTAGCATCACGACAACTAGGGTTAGCGTCAGGACAACTAGGGTTAGCGTCAGGACAACTAGGGTTAGCGTCACAACTAGGGTTAGCGTCAGGACAACTAGGGTTAGCGTCACGACAACTAGGGTAAGCGTCAGGACAACTAGGGTTAGCGTCAGGACAACTAGGGTTAGCGTCAGGACAACTAGGGTTAGCGTCACGACAACTAGGGTTAGCGCCAGGACAACTAGGGTTAGCGTCAGGACAACTTGGGTTAGCGTCAGGACAACTAGGGTTAGCGTCAGGACAACTAGGGTTAGCGTCAGGACAACTAGGGTTAGCATCAGGACAACTAGGGTTAGCGTCAGGACAACTAGGGTTAGCGTCAGGACAACTAGGGTTAGCGTCACGACAACTAGGGTTAGCGTCAGGACAACTAGGGTTAGCGTCAGGACAACTAGGGTTAGCGCCAGGACAACTAGGGTTTGCGCCAGGACAACTAGGGTTAGCGCCAGGACAACTAGGGTTAGCGCCAGGACAACTAAGGTTAGCGCCAGGACAACTAGGGTTAGCGCCATTACAACTAGGGTTAGCGCCATTACAACTAGGGTTAGCGCCAGGACAACTAGGGTTAGCGCCAGGACAACTAGGGTTAGTGCCAGGACAACTAGGGTTAGCACCAGGACAACTTGGGTTAGCGCCATTACAACTAGGGTTAGCGCCAGGACAACTAGGGTTAGCGCCAGGACAACTAGGGTTTGCTTCAGGACAACTAGGGTTAGAGTCAGGACAACTAGGGTTAGCGTCAGGACAACTAGGGTTAGCATCACGACAACTAGGGTTAGCGTCAGGACAACTAGGGTTAGCGTCAGGACAACTAGAGTTAGCGTCACAACTAGGGTTAGCGTCAGGACAACTAGGGTTAGCGTCACAACAACTAGGGTAAGCGTCAGGACAACTAGGGTTAGCGTCAGGACAACTAGGGTTAGCGTCAGGACAACTAGGGTTAGCGTCACGACAACTAGGGTTAGCGCCAGGACAACTAGGGTTAGCGTCAGGACAACTAGGGTTAGCATCAGGACAACTAGGGTTAGCGTCAGGACAACTAGGGTTAGCGTCACGACAACTAGGGTTAGCGTCAGGACAACTAGGGTTAGCGTCAGGACAACTAGGGTTAGCGCCAGGACAACTAGGGTTAGCATCAGGACAACTAGGGTTAGCGCCAGGACAACTAGGGTTAGGGCCAGGACAACTAAGGTTAGCGCCAGGACAACTAGGGTTAGCGCCATTACAACTAGGGTTAGCGCCATTACAACTAGGGCTAGCGCCAGGACAACTAGGGTTAGCGCCAGGACAACTAGGGTTAGCGCCAGGACAACTAGGGTTAGCACCAGGACAACTAGGGTTAGCGCCATTACAACTAGGGTTAGCGCCAGGACAACTAGGGTTAGCGCCAGGACAACTAGGGTTAGCGCCAGGACAACTAGGGTTAGCGCCAGGACAACTAGGGTTAGCGCCAGGACAACTAGGGTTAGCATCAGGACAACTAGGGTTAGCGTCAGGACAACTAGGGTTAGCATCAGGACAACTAGGGTTAGCGTCATAACAACTAGGGTTAGCTTCAGGACAACTAGGGTTAGCGTCAGGACAACTAGGGTTAGAGTCAGGACAACTAGGGTTAGCGTCAGGACAACTAGGGTTAGCATCACGACAACTAGGGTTAGCGTCAGGACAACTAGGGTTAGCGTCAGGACAACTAGGGTTAGCGTCACAACTAGGGTTAGCGTCAGGACAACTAGGGTTAGCGTCACGACAACTAGGGTAAGCGTCAGGACAACTAGGGTTAGCGTCAGGACAACTAGGGTTAGCGTCAGGACAACTAGGGTTAGCGTCACGACAACTAGGGTTAGCGCCAGGACAACTAGGGTTAGCGTCAGGACAACTTGGGTTAGCGTCAGGACAACTAGGGTTAGCGTCAGGACAACTAGGGTTAGCGTCAGGACAACTAGGGTTAGCATCAGGACAACTAGGGTTAGCGTCAGGACAACTAGGGTTAGCGTCAGGACAACTAGGGTTAGCGTCACGACAACTAGGGTTAGCGTCAGGACAACTAGGGTTAGCGTCAGGACA
Organism: Phyllobates terribilis; assembly: GCF_046119375.1. NCBI lineage: Eukaryota > Metazoa > Chordata > Amphibia > Anura > Dendrobatidae > Phyllobates > Phyllobates terribilis. The sequence goes on from NW_027363148.1 coordinate 808,689, forward strand.
ACTAGGGTTAGCGCCAGGACAACTAGGGTTTGCGCCAGGACAACTAGGGTTAGCGCCAGGACAACTAGGGTTAGCGCCAGGACAACTAAGGTTAGCGCCAGGACAACTAGGGTTAGCGCCATTACAACTAGGGTTAGCGCCATTACAACTAGGGTTAGCGCCAGGACAACTAGGGTTAGCGCCAGGACAACTAGGGTTAGTGCCAGGACAACTAGGGTTAGCACCAGGACAACTTGGGTTAGCGCCATTACAACTAGGGTTAGCGCCAGGACAACTAGGGTTAGCGCCAGGACAACTAGGGTTAGCGGCAGGACAACTTGGGTTAGCGCCATTACAACTAGGGTTAGCGCCAGGACAACTAGGGTTAGCGCCAGGACAACTAGGGTTAGCGGCAGGACAACTAGGGTTAGCACCAGGACAACTAGGGTTAGCGTCAGGACAACTAGGGTTAGCGCCAGGACAACTAGGGTTAGCGTCAGGACAACTAGGGTTAGCGTCAGGACAACTAGGGTTAGCGTCACAACTAGGGTTAGCGTCAGGACAACTAGGGTTAGCGTCACGACAACTAGGGTAAGCGTCAGGACAACTAGGGTTAACGTCAGGACAACTAGGGTTAGCGTCAGGACAACTAGGGTTAGCGTCATGACAACTAGGGTTAGCGCCAGGACAACTAGGGTTAGCGTCAGGACAACTAGGGTTAGCGTCAGGACAACTAGGGTTAGCGTCAGGACAACTAGGGTTAGCGTCAGGACAACTAGGGTTAGCGTCAGGACAACTAGGGTTAGCGTCATGACAACTAGGGTTAGCGTCAGGACAACTAGGGTTAGCGTCAGGACAACTAGGGTTAGCGCCAGGACAACTAGGGTTAGCGCCAGGACAACTAGGGTTAGCGCCAGGACAACTAGGGTTAGCGCCAGGACAACTAGGGTTAGCATCAGGACAACTAGGTTTAGCGTCAGGACAACTAGGGTTAGAGTCAGGACAACTAGGGTTAGCGTCAGGACAACTAGGGTTAGCGTCAGGACAACTAGGGTTAGCGTCAGGACAACTAGGGTTAGCATCAGGACAACTAGGGTTAGCGCCAGGACAACTAGGGTTAGCGCCAGGACAACTAGGGTTAGCGTCATTACAACTAGGGTTAGCGCCAGGACAACTAGGGTTAGCGCCAGGACAACTAGGGTTAGCGCCAGGACAACTAGGGTTAGCATCAGGACAACTAGGGTTAGCGTCAGGACAACTAGGGTTAGCGTCACGACAACTAGGGTTAGCGTCAGGACAACTAGGGTTAGCGTCAGGACAACTAGGGTTAGCGTCACAACTAGGGTTAGCGTCAGGACAACTAGGGTTAGCGTCAGGACAACTAGGGTTAGCGTCACGACAACTAGGGTTAGCACCAGGACAACTAGGGTTAGCGTCAGGACAACTAGGGTTAGCGCCAGGACAACTAGGGTTAGCGTCAGGACAACTAGGGTTAGCGTCAGGACAACTAGGGTTAGCGTCACAACTAGGGTTAGCGTCAGGACAACTAGGGTTAGCGTCACGACAACTAGGGTAAGCGTCAGGACAACTAGGGTTAGCGTCAGGACAACTAGGGTTAGCGTCAGGACAACTAGGGTTAGCGTCACGACAACTAGGGTTAGCGCCAGGACAACTAGGGTTAGCGTCAGGACAACTAGGGTTAGCGTCAGGACAACTAGGGTTAGCGTCAGGACAACTAGGGTTAGCGTCAGGACAACTAGGGTTAGCTTCACGACAACTAGGGTTAGCGTCAGGACAACTAGGGTTAGCGTCAGGACAACTAGGGTTAGCGTCAGGACAACTAGGGTTAGCGTCAGGACAACTAGGGTTAGCATCAGGACAACTAGGGTTAGCGCCAGGATAACTAGGGTTAGCGCCAGGACAACTAGGGTTAGCGCCAGGACAACTAGGGTTAGCGCCATTACAACTAGGGTTAGCGCCAGGACAACTAGGGTTAGCGCCAGGACAACTAGGGTTAGCGCCAGGACAACTAGGGTTAGCATCAGGACAACTAGGGTTAGCATCAGGACAACTAGGGTTAGCGTCACGACAACTAGGGTTAGCGTCAGGACAACTAGGGTTAGCGTCAGGACAACTAGGGTTAGCGTCACAACTAGGGTTAGCGTCAGGACAACTAGGGTTAGCGTCAGGACAACTAGGGTTAGCGTCACGACAACTAGGGTTAGCACCAGGACAACTAGGGTTAGCGTCAGGACAACTAGGGTTAGCGCCAGGACAACTAGGGTTAGCGTCAGGACAACTAGGGTTAGCGTCACAACTAGGGTTAGCGTCAGGACAACTAGGGTTAGCGTCACGACAACTAGGGTAAGCGTCAGGACAACTAGGGTTAGCGTCAGGACAACTAGGGTTAGCGTCAGGACAACTAGGGTTAGCGTCACGACAACTAGGGTTAGCGCCAGGACAACTAGGGTTAGCGTCAGGACAACTAGGGTTAGCGTCAGGACAACTAGGGTTAGCGTCAGGACAACTAGGGTTAGCGTCAGGACAACTAGGGTTAGCGTCACGACAACTAGGGTTAGCGTCAGGACAACTAGGGTTAGCGTCAGGACAACTAGGGTTAGCGCCAGGACAACTAGGGTTAGCGCCAGGACAACTAGGGTTAGCGCCAGGACAACTAGGGTTAGCGCCAGGACAACTAGGGTTAGCATCAGGACAACTAGGTTTAGCGTCAGGACAACTAGGGTTAGAGTCAGGACAACTAGGGTTAGCGTCAGGACAACTAGGGTTAGCGTCAGGACAACTAGGGTTAGCGTCAGGACAACTAGGGTTAGCGTCAGGACAACTAGGGTTAGCATCAGGACAACTAGGGTTAGCGCCAGGACAACTAGGGTTAGCGCCAGGACAACTAGGGTTAGCGCCATTACAACTAGGGTTAGCGCCAGGACAACTAGGGTTAGCGCCAGGACAACTAGGGTTAGCGCCAGGACAACTAGGGTTAGCATCAGGACAACTAGGGTTAGCGTCAGGACAACTAGGGTTAGCGTCACGACAACTAGGGTTATCGTCAGGACAACTAGGGTTAGCGTCAGGACAACTAGGGTTAGCGTCACAACTAGGGTTAGCGTCAGGACAACTAGGGTTAGCGTCAGGACAACTAGGGTTAGCGTCACGACAACTAGGGTTAGCACCAGGACAACTAGGGTTAGCGTCAGGACAACTAGGGTTAGCGCCAGGACAACTAGGGATAGCGTCAGGACAACTAGGGTTAGCGTCAGGACAACTAGGGTTAGCGTCACAACTAGGGTTAGCGTCAGGACAACTAGGGTTAGCGTCACGACAACTAGGGTAAGCGTCAGGACAACTAGGGTTAGCGTCAGGACAACTAGGGTTAGCGTCAGGATAACTAGGGTTAGCGTCACGACAACTAGGGTTAGCGCCAGGACAACTAGGGTTAGCGTCAGGACAACTAGGGTTAGCGTCAGGACAACTAGGGTTAGCGTCAGGACAACTAGGGTTAGCGTCAGGACAACTAGGGTTAGCTTCACGACAACTAGGGTTAGCGTCAGGACAACTAGGGTTAGCGTCAGGACAACTAGGGTTAGCGCCAGTACAACTAGGGTTAGCGCCAGGACAACTAGGGTTAGCGCCAGGACAACTAGGGTTAGCACCAGGACAACTAGGGTTAGCGCCATTACAACTAGGGTTAGCGCCAGGACAACTAGGGTTAGCGCCAGGACAACTAGGGTTAGCGCCAGGACAACTAGGGTTAGCGGCAGGACAACTAGGGTTAGCGCCAGGACAACTGGGGTTAGCGCCAGGACAACTAGGGTTAGCGCCAGGACAACTAGGGTTAGCGCCAGGACAACTAGGGTTAGCGCCAGGACAACTAGGGTTAGCGCCAGGACAACTAGGGTTAGCATCAGGACAACTAGGGTTAGCGTCAGGACAACTAGGGTTAGCATCAGGACAACTAGGGTTAGCGTCAGGACAACTAGGGTTAACTTCAGGACAACTAGGGTTAGCGTCAGGACAACTAGGGTTAGCGTCAGGACAACTAGGGTTAGCATCACGACAACTAGGGTTAGCGTCAGGACAACTAGGGTTAGCGTCAGGACAACTAGGGTTAGCGTCAGGACAACTAGGGTTAGCGTCACAACTAGGGTTAGCGTCAGGACAACTAGGGTTAGCGTCACGACAACTAGGGTTAGCGTCAGGACAACTAGGGTTAGCGTCAGGACAACTAGGGTTAGCGTCACGACAACTAGGGTTAGCGTCACGACAACTAGGGTTAGCGCCAGGACAACTAGGGTTAGCGTCAGGACAACTAGGGTTAGCGTCAGGACAACTAGGGTTAGCGTCACGACAACTAGGGTTAGCGTCAGGACAACTAGGGTTAGCGTCAGGACAACTAGGGTTAGCGCCAGGACAACTAGGGTTAGCGCCAGGACAACTAGGGTTAGCGCCAGGACAATTAGGTTTAGGGCCAGGACAACTAAGGTTAGCGCCAGGACAACTAGGGTTAGCGCCATTACAACTAGGGTTAGCGTCAGGACAAGTAGGGTTAGCGTCAGGACAAGTAGGGTTAGCGTCAGGACATCTAGGGTTAGCGTCAGAACAACTAGGGTTAGCGTCAGGACAACTAGGGTTAGCATCAGGACAACTAGGGTTAGCGTCAGGACAACTAGGGTTAGAGTCAGGACAACTAGGGTTAGCGTCAGGACAACTAGGGTTAGCGTCAGGACAACTAGGGTTAGCGTCAGGACAACTAGGGTTTGCTTCAGGACAACTAGGGTTAGAGTCAGGACAACTAGGGTTAGCGTCAGGACAACTAGGGTTAGCATCACGACAACTAGGGTTAGCGTCAGGACAACTAGGGTTAGCGTCAGGACAACTAGAGTTAGCGTCACAACTAGGGTTAGCGTCAGGACAACTAGGGTTAGCGTCACGACAACTAGGGTAAGCGTCAGGACAACTAGGGTTAGCGTCAGGACAACTAGGGTTAGCGTCAGGACAACTAGGGTTAGCGTCACGACAACTAGGGTTAGCGCCAGGACAACTAGGGTTAGCGTCAGGACAACTAGGGTTAGCATCAGGACAACTAGGGTTAGCGTCAGGACAACTAGGGTTAGCGTCACGACAACTAGGGTTAGCGTCAGGACAACTAGGGTTAGCGTCAGGACAACTAGGGTTAGCGCCAGGACAACTAGGGTTAGCGTCAGGACAACTAGGGTTAGCTTCAGGACAACTAGGGTTAGCGTCAGGACAACTAGGGTTAGAGTCAGGACAACTAGGGTTAGCGTCAGGACAACTAGGGTTAGCATCACGACAACTAGGGTTAGCGTCAGGACAACTAGGGTTAGCGTCAGGACAACTAGGGTTAGCGTCACAACTAGGGTTAGCGTCAGGACAACTAGGGTTAGCGTCACGACAACTAGGGTAAGCGTCAGGACAACTAGGGTTAGCGTCAGGACAACTAGGGTTAGCGTCAGGACAACTAGGGTTAGCTTCAGGACAACTAGGGTTAGCGCCAGGACAACTAGGGTTTGCGCCAGGACAACTAGGGTTAGCGCCACGACAACTAGGGTTAGCGCCAGGACAACTAAGGTTAGCGCCAGGACAACTAGGGTTAGCGCCATTACAACTAGGGTTAGCGCCATTACAACTAGGGTTAGCGCCAGGACAACTAGGGTTAGCGCCAGGACATCTAGGGTTAGTGCCAGGACAACTAGGGTTAGCACCAGGACAACTTGGGTTAGCGCCATTACAACTAGGGTTAGCGCCAGGACAACTAGGGTTAGCGCCAGGACAACTAGGGTTAGCGGCAGGACAACTAGGGTTAGCGCCAGGAAAACTAGGGTTAGCGCCAGGACAACTAGGGTTAGCGCCAGGACAACTAGGGTTAGCGCCAGGACAACTAGGGTTAGCATCAGGACAACTAGGGTTAGCGTCAGGACAACTAGGGTTAGCATCAGGACAACTAGGGTTAGCGTCAGGACAACTAGGGTTAGCTTCAGGACAACTAGGGTTAGCGTCAGGACAACTAGGGTTAGCGTCAGGACAACTAGGGTTAGCATCACGACAACTAGGGTTAGCGTCAGGACAACTAGGGTTAGCGTCAGGACAACTAGGGTTAGCGTCAGGACAACTAGGGTTAGCGTCACAACTAGGGTTAGCGTCAGGACAACTAGGGTTAGCGTCACGACAACTAGGGTTAGCGTCAGGACAACTAGGGTTAGCGTCAGGACAACTAGGGTTAGCGTCACGACAACTAGGGTTAGCGCCAGGACAACTAGGGTTAGCGTCAGGACAACTAGGGTTAGCGTCAGGACAACTAGGGTTAGCGCCAGGACAACTAGGGTTAGCGTCAGGACAACTAGGGTTAGCGTCAGGACAACTAGGGTTAGCGTCAGGACAACTAGGGTTAGCATCAGGACAACTAGGTTTAGCGTCAGGACAACTAGGGTTAGAGTCAGGACAACTAGGGTTAGCGTCAGGACAACTAGGGTTAGCGTCAGGACAACTAGGTTTAGCGTCAGGACAACTAGGGTTAGCGTCAGGACAACTAGGGTTAGCGCCAGGACAACTAGGGTTAGCATCAGGACAACTAGGGTTAGGGCCAGGACAACTAAGGTTAGCGCCAGGACAACTAGGGTTAGCGCCATTACAACTAGGGTTAGCGCCATTACAACTAGGGCTAGCGCCAGGACAACTAGGGTTAGCGCCAGGACAACTAGGGTTAGCACCAGGACAACTAGGGTTAGCGCCATTACAACTAGGGTTAGCGCCAGGACAACTAGGGTTAGCGCCAGGACAACTAGGGTTAGCGCCAGGACAACTAGGGTTAGCGCCAGGACAACTAGGGTTAGCGCCAGGACAACTAGGGTTAGCATCAGGACAACTAGGGTTAGCGTCAGGACAACTAGGGTTAGCATCAGGACAACTAGGGTTAGCGTCAGGACAACTAGGGTTAGCTTCAGGACAACTAGGGTTAGCGTCAGGACAACTAGGGTTAGAGTCAGGACAACTAGGGTTAGCGTCAGGACAACTAGGGTTAGCATCACGACAACTAGGGTTAGCGTCAGGACAACTAGGGTTAGCGTCAGGACAACTAGGGTTAGCGTCACAACTAGGGTTAGCGTCAGGACAACTAGGGTTAGCGTCACGACAACTAGGGTAAGCGTCAGGACAACTAGGGTTAGCGTCAGGACAACTAGGGTTAGCGTCAGGACAACTAGGGTTAGCGCCAGGACAACTAGGGTTAGCGTCAGGACAACTTGGGTTAGCGTCAGGACAACTAGGGTTAGCGTCAGGACAACTAGGGTTAGCGTCAGGACAACTAGGGTTAGCATCAGGACAACTAGGGTTAGCGTCAGGACAACTAGGGTTAGCGTCACGACAACTAGGGTTAGCGTCACGACAACTAGGGTTAGCGTCAGGACAACTAGGGTTAGCTTCAGGACAACTAGGGTTAGCGCCAGGACAACTAGGGTTTGCGCCAGGACAACCAGGGTTAGCGCCACGACAACTAGGGTTAGCGCCAGGACAACTAAGGTTAGCGCCAGGACAACTAGGGTTAGCGCCATTACAACTAGGGTTAGCGCCATTACAACTAGGGTTAGCGCCAGGACAACTAGGGTTAGCGCCAGGACAACTAGGGTTAGCGCCAGGACAACTAGGGTTAGTGCCAGGACAACTAGGGTTAGCACCAGGACAACTTGGGTTAGCGCCATTACAACTAGGGTTAGCGCCAGGACAACTAGGGTTAGCGCCAGGACAACTAGGGTTAGCGGCAGGACAACTAGGGTTAGCGCCAGGACAACTAGGGTTAGCGCCAGGACAACTAGGGTTAGCGCCAGGACAACTAGGGTTAGCGCCAGGACAACTAGGGTTAGCATCAGGACAACTAGGGTTAGCGTCAGGACAACTAGGGTTAGCATCAGGACAACTAGGGTTAGCGTCAGGACAACTAGGGTTAGCTTCAGGACAACTAGGGTTAGCGTCAGGACAACTAGGGTTAGCGTCAGGACAACTAGGGTTAGCATCACGACAACTAGGGTTAGCGTCAGGACAACTAGGGTTAGCGTCAGGACAACTAGGGTTAGCGTCAGGACAACTAGGGTTAGCGTCACAACTAGGGTTAGCGTCAGGACAACTAGGGTTAGCGTCACGACAACTAGGGTTAGCGTCAGGACAACTAGGGTTAGCGTCAGGACAACTAGGGTTAGCGTCACGACAACTAGGGTTAGCGCCAGGACAACTAGGGTTAGCGTCAGGACAACTAGGGTTAGCGTCAGGACAACTAGGGTTAGCGCCAGGACAACTAGGGTTAGCGTCAGGACAACTAGGGTTAGCGTCAGGACAACTAGGGTTAGCGTCAGGACAACTAGGGTTAGCATCAGGACAACTAGGTTTAGCGTCAGGACAACTAGGGTTAGAGTCAGGACAACTAGGGTTAGCGTCAGGACAACTAGGGTTAGCGTCAGGACAACTAGGTTTAGCGTCAGGACAACTAGGGTTAGCGTCAGGACAACTAGGGTTAGCGTCAGGACAACTAGGGTTAGCGCCAGGACAACTAGGGTTAGCGCCAGGACAACTAGGGTTAGCATCAGGACAACTAGGGTTAGCGTCAGGACAACTAGGGTTAGCATCAGGACAACTAGGGTTAGCGTCAGGACAACTAGGGTTAGCTTCAGGACAACTAGAGTTAGCGTCAGGACAACTAGGGTTAGAGTCAGGACAACTAGGGTTAGCGTCAGGACAACTAGGGTTAGCATCACGACAACTAGGGTTAGCGTCAGGACAACTAGGGTTAGCGTCAGGACAACTAGGGTTAGCGTCACAACTAGGGTTAGCGTCAGGACAACTAGGGTTAGCGTCACGACAACTAGGGTAAGCGTCAGGACAACTAGGGTTAGCGTCAGGACAACTAGGGTTAGCGTCAGGACAACTAGGGTTAGCGTCACGACAACTAGGGTTAGCGCCAGGACAACTAGGGTTAGCGTCAGGACAACTAGGGTTAGCGTCAGGACAACTAGGGTTAGCGTCAGAACAACTAGGGTTAGCATCAGGACAACTAGGGTTAGCGTCAGGACAACTAGGGTTAGCGTCAGAACAACTAGGGTTAGCGTCACGACAACTAGGGTTAGCGTCAGGACAACTAGGGTTAGCGTCAGGACAACTAGGGTTAGCGCCAGGACAACTAGGGTTTGCGCCAGGACAACTAGGGTTAGCGCCAGGACAACTAGGGTTAGCGCCAGGACATCTAAGGTTAGCGCCAGGACAACTAGGGTTAGCGCCATTACAACTAGGGTTAGCGCCATTACAACTAGGGTTAGCGCCATTACAACTAGGGTTAGCGCCAGGACAACTAGGGTTAGCGCCAGGACAACTAGGGTTAGTGCCAGGACAACTAGGGTTAGCACCAGGACAACTTGGGTTAGCGCCATTACAACTAGGGTTAGCGCCAGGACAACTAGGGTTAGCGCCAGGACAACTAGGGTTAGCGCCAGGACAACTAGGGTTAGCGCCAGGACAACTAGGGTTAGCGCCAGGACAACTAGGGTTAGCGCCAGGACAACTAGGGTTGACGCCAGGACAACTAGGGTTAGCATCAGGACAACTAGGGTTAGCGTCAGGACAACTAGGGTTAGCATCAGGACAACTAGGGTTAGCGTCAGGACAACTAGGGTTAGCTTCAGGACAACTAGGGTTAGCGTCAGGACAACTAGGGTTAGCGTCAGGACAACTAGGGTTAGCATCACGACAACTAGGGTTAGCGTCAGGACAACTAGGGTTAGCGTCAGGACAACTAGGGTTAGCGTCAGGATAACTAGGGTTAGAATCAGGACAACTAGGGTTAGCGTCAGGACAACTAGGGTTAGCGTCAGGACAACTAGGTTTAGCGTCAGGACAACTAGGGTTAGCGTCAGGACAACTAGGGTTAGCGTCAGGACAACTAGGGTTAGCGTCAGGACAACTAGGGTTAGCATCAGGACAACTAGGGTTAGCGTCAGGACAACTAGGGTTAGCGTCACGACAACTAGGGTTAGCGTCAGGACAACTAGGGTTAGCGTCAGGACAACTAGGGTTAGCGTCACAACTAGGGTTAGCGTCAGGACAACTAGGGTTAGCGTCAGGACAACTAGGGTTAGCGTCACGACAACTAGGGTTAGCACCAGGACAACTAGGTTTAGCGTCAGGACAACTAGGGTTAGCGTCAGGACAACTAGGGTTAGCGCCAGGACAACTAGGGTTAGCGTCAGGACAACTAGGGTTAGCGTCAGGACAACTAGGGTTAGCGTCAGAACAACTAGGGTTAGCGTCAGGACAACTAGGGTTAGCACCAGGACAACTAGGTTTAGCGTCAGGACAACTAGGGTTAGAGTCAGGACAACTAGGGTTAGCGTCAGGACAACTAGGGTTAGCGTCAGGACAACTAGGGTTAGCATCAGGACAACTAGGGTTAGCGCCAGGACAACTAGGGTTAGCGCCAGGACAACTAGGGTTAGCACCATTACAACTAGGGTTAGCGCCAGGACAACTAGGGTTAGCGCCAGGACAACTAGGGTTAGCGTCAGGACAACTAGGGTTAGCATCAGGACAACTAGGGTTAGCGCCAGGACAACTAGGGTTAGCGCCAGGACAACGAGGGTTAGCGCCATTACAACTAGGGTTAGCGCCAGGACAACTAGGGTTAGCGCAAGGACAACTAGGGTTAGCGCCAGGACAACTAGGGTTAGCGCCAGGACAACTAGGGTTAGAGGCAGGACAACTAGGGTTAGCGCCAGGACAACTAGGGTTAGCGCCAGGACAACTAGGGTTAGCGCCAGGACAACTAGGGTTAGCGCCAGGACAACTAGGGTTAGCGCCAGGACAACTAGGGTTAGCATCAGGACAACTAGGGTTAGCGTCAGGACAACTAGGGTTAGCATCAGGACAACTAGGGTTAGCGTCAGGACAACTAGGGTTAGCTTCAGGACAACTAGGGTTAGCGTCAGGACAACTAGGGTTAGCGTCAGGACAACTAGGGTTAGCATCATGACAACTAGGGTTAGCGTCAGGACAACTAGGGTTAGCGCCAGGACAACTAGGGTTAGCGCCATTACAACTAGGGTTAGCACCAGGACAACTAGGGTTAGCACCAGGAAAACTAGGGTTAGCGCCAGGACAACTAGGGTTAGCGCCAGGACAACTAGGGTTACCGCCAGGACAACTAGGGTTAGCGCCAGGACAGCTAGGGTTAGCGCCAGGACAACTAGGGTTAGCGCCAGGACAACTAGGGTTAGCGCCAGGACAACTAGGGTTTGCATCAGGACGACTAGGGTTAGCGCCAGGACAACTAGGGTTAGCGCCAGGACAACTAGGGTTAGCGTCAGGACAACTAGGGTTAGCGTCAGGACATCTAGGGTTAGCGTCAGAACAACAAGGGTTAGCGCCAGGACAACTAGGGTTAGAGCCAGGACAACTAGGGTTAGCGTCACAACTAGGGTTAGCGTCAGGACAACTAGGGTTAGCGTCACGACAACTAGGGTAAGCGTCAGGACAACTAGGGTTAGCGTCAGGACAACTAGGGTTAGCGCCATTACAACTAGGGTTAGCGCCAGGACAACTAGGGTTAGCGCCAGGACAACTAGGGTTAGCGCCAGGACAACTAGGGTTAGCACCAGGACAACTAGGGTTAGCGCCATTACAACTAGGGTTAGCGCCAGGACAACTAGGGTTAGCGCCAGGACAACTAGGGTTAGCGCCAGGACAACTAGGGTTAGCGGCAGGACAACTAGGGTTAGCGCCAGGACAACTAGGGTTAGCGCCAGGACAACTAGGGTTAGCGTCAGGACAACTAGGGTTAGCGCCAGGACAACTAGGGTTAGAGCCAGGACAACTAGGGTTAGCGCCAGGACAACTAGGTTTAGCGCCATTACAACTAGGGTTAGCACCAGGACAACTAGGGTTAGCACCAGGAAAACTAGGGTTAGCGCCAGGACAACTAGGGTTAGCGCCAGGACAACTAGAGTTACCGCCAGGACAACTAGGGTTAGCGCCAGGACAGCTAGGGTTAGCGCCAGGACAACTAGGGTTAGCGCCAGGACAACTAGGGTTAGCGCCAGGACAACTAGGGTTTGCATCAGGACGACTAGGGTTAGCGCCAGGACAACTAGGGTTAGCGCCAGGACAACTAGGGTTAGCGTCAGGACAACTAGGGTTAGCGTCAGGACATCTAGGGTTAGCGTCAGAACAACAAGGGTTAGCGTCAGGACAACTAGGGTTAGCATCAGGACAACTAGGGTTAGCGTCAGGACAACTAGGGTTAGAGTCAGGACAACTAGGGTTAGCGTCAGGACAACTAGGGTTAGCGTCAGGACAACTAGGGTTAGCGTCAGGACAACTAGGGTTAGGTTCAGGACAACTAGGGTTAGAGTCAGGACAACTAGGGTTAGCGTCAGGACAACTAGGGTTAGCATCACGACAACTAGGGTTAGCGTCAGGACAACTAGGGTTAGCGTCAGGACAACTAGGGTTAGCGTCACAACTAGGGTTAGCGTCAGGACAACTAGGGTTAGCGTCACGACAACTAGGGTAAGCGTCAGGACAACTAGGGTTAGCGTCAGGACAACTAGGGTTAGCGCCATTACAACTATGGTTAGCGCCAGGACAACTAGGGTTAGCGCCAGGACAACTAGGGTTAGCGCCAGGACAACTAGGGTTAGCGCCAGGACAACTAGGGTTAGCGCCAGGACAACTAGGGTTAGCGCCAGGACAACTAGGGTTAGCGCCAGGACAACTAGGGTTAGCATCAGGACAACTAGGGTTAGCGTCAGTACAACTAGGGTTAGCATCAGGACAACTAGGGTTAGCGTCAGGACAACTAGGGTTAGCTTCAGGACAACTAGGGTTACCGTCAGGACAACTAGGGTTAGCGTCAGGACAACTAGGGTTAGCATCACGACAACTAGGGTTAGCGTCAGGACAACTAGGGTTAGCGTCAGGACAACTAGGGTTAGCGTCAGGACAACTAGGGTTAGCGTCACAACTAGGGTTAGCATCAGGACAACTAGGGTTAGCGTCACGACAACTAGGGTTAGCGTCAGGACAACTATGGTTAGCGTCAGGACAACTAGGGTTAGCGTCAGGACAACTAGGGTTAGCGTCACGACAACTAGGGTTAGCGCCAGGACAACTAGGGTTAGCGTCAGGACAACTAGGGTTAGCGCCAGGACAACTAGGGTTAGCGTCAGGACAACTAGGGTTAGCGTCAGGACAACTAGGGTTAGCGTCAGGACAACTAGGGTTAGCATCAGGACAACTAGGTTTAGCGTCAGGACAACTAGGGTTAGAGTCAGGACAACTAGGGTTAGCGTCAGGACAACTTGGGTTAGCGTCAGGACAACTAGGTTTAGCGTCAGGACAACTAGGGTTAGCGTCAGGACAACTAGTGTTAGCATCAGGACAACTAGGGTTAGCGTCAGGACAACTAGGGTTAGCGTCACGACAACTAGGGTTAGCGTCAGGACAACTAGGGTTAGCGTCAGGACAACTAGGGTTAGCGTCACAACTAGGGTTAGCGTCAGGACAACTAGGGTTAGCGTCAGGACAACTAGGGTTAGCGTCACGACAACTAGGGTTAGCACCAGGACAACTAGGGTTAGCGTCAGGACAACTAGGGTTAGCGTCAGGACAACTAGGGTTAGCGCCAGGACAACTAGGGTTAGCGTCAGGACAACTAGGGTTAGCGTCAGGACAACTAGGGTTAGCGTCAGAACAACTAGGGTTAGCGTCAGGACAACTAGGTTTAGCGTCAGGACAACTAGGGTTAGAGTCAGGACAACTAGGGTTAGCGTCAGGACAACTAGGGTTAGCGTCAGGACAACTAGGGTTAGCGTCAGGACAACTAGGGTTAGCGTCAGGACAACTAGGGTTAGCATCAGGACAACTAGGGTTAGCGTCAGGACAACTAGGGTTAGCGTCAGGACAACTAGGGTTAGCGTCACGACAACTAGGGTTAGCGTCACGACAACTAGGGTTAGCGTCAGGACAACTAAGGTTAGCGTCACGACAACTAGTGTTAGCATCAGGACAACTAGGGTTAGCGTCAGGACAACTAGGGTTAGCTTCAGGACAACTAGGGTTAGAGTCAGGACAACTAGGGTTAGCGTCAGGACAACTAGGCTTAGCATCACGACAACTAGGGTTAGCGTCAGGACAACTAGGGTTAGCGTCAGGACAACTAGGGTTAGCGTCACAACTAGGGTTAGCGTCAGGACAACTAGGGTTAGCGTCACGACAACTAGGGTAAGCGTCAGGACAACTAGGGTTAGCGTCAGGACAACTAGGGTTAGCGTCAGGACAACTAGGGTTAGCGTCACGACAACTAGGGTTAGCGCCAGGACAACTAGGGTTAGCATCAGGACAACTAGGTTTAGCGTCAGGACAACTAGGGTTAGCGTCAGGACAACTAGGGTTAGCATCAGGACAACTAGGGTTAGCGTCAGGACAAGTAGGGTTAGCGTCAGGACAACTAGGGTTAGCGTCACGACAAGTAGGGTTAGCGTCAGGACAACTAGGGTTAGCGTCAGGACAACTAGGGTTAGCGCCAGGACAACGAGGGTTAGCGCGAGGACAACTAGGGTTAGCACCAGGACAACTAGGGTTAGCGCCATTACAACTAGGGTTAGCGCCATTACAACTAGGGTTTGCGCCATTACAACTAGGGTTTGCGCCAGGACAACTAGGGTTAGCGCCAGGACAACTAGGGTTAGCGCAAGGACAACTAGGGTTAGCACCAGGACAACTAGGGTTAGCGCCATTACAACTAGGGTTAGCGCCAGGACAACTAGGGTTAGCGCCAGGACAACTAGGGTTAGCGCCAGGACAACTAGGGTTAGCGGCAGGACAACTAGGGTTAGCGCCAGGACAACTAGGGTTAGCGCCAGGACAACTAGGGTTAGCGCCAGGACAACTAGGGTTAGCGCCAGGACAACTAGGGTTAGCGCCAGGACAACTAGGGTTAGCATCAGGACAACTAGGGTTAGCGTCAGGACAACTAGGGTTAGCATCAGGACAACTAGGGTTTGCATCAGGACAACTAGGGTTAGCTTCAGGACAACTAGGGTTAGCGTCAGTACAACTAGGGTTAGCGTCAGGACAACTAGGGTTAGCATCACGACAACTAGGGTTAGCGTCAGGACAACTAGGGTTAGCGTCACGACAACTAGGGTAAGCGTCAGGACAACTAGGGTTAGCGTCAGGACAACTAGGGTTAGCGTCAGGACAACTAGGGTTAGCGTCACGACAACTAGGGTTAGCGCCAGGACAACTAGGGTTAGCGTCAGGACAACTAGGGTTAGCGTCAGTACAACTAGGGTTAGCGTCAGGACAACTAGGGTTAGCGTCAGGACAACTAGGGTTAGCATCAGGACAACTAGTGTTAGCGTCATGACAACTAGGGTTAGCGTCAGGACAACTAGGGTTAGCGTCACGACAACTAGGGTTAGCGCCAGGACAACTAGGGTTAGCGCCAGGACAACTAGGGTTAGCGCCAGGACAACTAGGGTTAGCGCCAGGACAACTAAGGTTAGCGCCAGGACAACTAGGGTTAGCGCCATTACAACTAGGGTTAGCGCCATTACAACTAGGGTTAGCGCCAGGACAACTAGGGTTAGCGCCAGGACAACTAGGGTTAGCGCCAGGACAACTAGGGTTAGCACCAGGACAACTAGGGTTAGCGCCATTACAACTAGGGTTAGCGCCAGGACAACTAGGGTTAGCGCCAGGACAACTAGGGTTAGCGGCAGGACAACTAGAGTTAGCGCCAGGACAACTAGGGTTAGCGCCAGGACAACTAGGGTTAGCGCCAGTACAACTAGGGTTAGAATCAGGACAACTAGGGTTAGCGTCAGGAGAACTAGGGTTAGCATCAGGACAACTAGGGTTAGCGTCAGGACAACTAGGGTTAGCTTCAGGACAACTAGGGTTAGCGTCAGGACAACTAGGGTTAGAGTCAGGACAACTAGGGTTAGCGTCAGGACAACTAGGGTTAGCATCACGACAACTAGGGTTAGCGTCAGGACAACTAGGGTTAGCGTCAGGACAACTAGGGTTAGCGTCACAACTAGGGTTAGCGTCAGGACAACTAGGGTTAGCGTCACGACAACTAGGGTAAGCGTCAGGACAACTAGGGTTAGCGTCAGGACAACTAGGGTTAGCGTCAGGACAACTAGGGTTAGCGTCACGACAACTAGGGTTAGCGCCAGGACAACTAGGGTTAGCGTCAGGACAACTAGGGTTAGCGTCAGGACAACTAGGGTTAGCGTCAGGACAACTAGGGTTAGCATCAGGACAACTAGGGTTAGCGTCAGGACAAATAGGGTTAGCGTCAGGACAACTAGGGTTAGCGTCACGACAACTAGGGTTAGCGTCAGGACAACTAGGGTTAGCGCCAGGACAACTAGGGTTAGCGCCAGGACAACTAGGGTTAGCGCCAGGACAACTAAGGTTAGCGCCAGGACAACTAGGGTTAGCGCCATTACAACTAGGGTTAGCGCCATTACAACTAGGGTTAGCGCCAGGACAACTAGGGTTAGCGCCAGGACAACTAGGGTTAGCGCCAGGACAACTAGGGTTAGCACCAGGACAACTAGGGTTAGCGCCATTACAACTAGGGTTAGCGCCAGGACAACTAGGGTTAGCGCCAGGACAACTAGGGTTAGCGCCAGGACAACTAGGGTTAGCGGCAGGACAACTAGGGTTAGCGAAAGGACATCTAGGGTTAGCGCCAGGACAACTAGGGTTAGCGCCAGGACAACTAGGGTTAGCGCCAGGACAACTAGGGTTAGCGCCAGGACAACTAGGGTTAGCATCAGGACAACTAGGGTTAGCGTCAGGACAACTAGGGTTAGCATCAGGACAACTAGGGTTAGCGTCAGGACAACTAGGGTTAGCTTCAGGACAACTAGGGTTAGCGTCAGGACAACTAGGGTTAGCGTCAGGACAACTAGGGTTAGCATCACGACAACTAGGGTTAGCGTCAGGACAACTAGGGTTAGCGTCAGGACAACTAGGGTTAGCGTCAGGACAACTAGGGTTAGCGGCACAACTAGGGTTAGCGTCAGGACAACTAGGGTTAGCGTCAGGACAACTAGGGTTAGCGTCACGACAACTAGGGTTAGCGCCAGGACAACTAGGGTTAGCGTCAGGACAACTAGGGTTAGCGTCAGGACAACTAGGGTTAGCGTCACGACAACTAGGGTTAGCGTCAGGACAACTAGGGTTAGCGCCAGGACAACTAGGGTTAGCGCCAGGACAACTAGGGTTAGCGCCAGGACAACTAGGGTTAGCGCCAGGACAACTAGGGTTAGCGCCAGGACAACTAGGGTTAGCGCCATTACAACTAGGGTTAGCGTCAGGACAAGTAGGGTTAGCGTCAGGACAAGTAGGGTTAGCGTCAGGACATCTAGGGTTAGCGTCAGAACAACTAGGGTTAGCGTCAGGACAACTAGGGTTAGCATCAGGACAACTAGGGTTAGCGTCAGGACAACTAGGGTTAGAGTCAGGACAACTAGGGTTAGCGTCAGGACAACTAGGGTTAGCGTCAGGACAACTAGGGTTAGCGTCAGGACAACTAGGGTTAGCTTCAGGACAACTAGGGTTAGAGTCAGGACAACTAGGGTTAGCGTCAGGACAACTAGGGTTAGCATCACGACAACTAGGGTTAGCGTCAGGACAACTAGGGTTAGCGTCAGGACAACTAGGGTTAGCGTCACAACTAGGGTTAGCGTCAGGACAACTAGGGTTAGCGTCACGACAACTAGGGTAAGCGTCAGGACAACTAGGGTTAGCGCCAGGACAACTAGGGTTAGCGTCAGTACAACTAGGGTTAGCGTCACGACAACAAGGGTTAGCACCAGGACAACTAGGGTTAGCGTCAGGACAACTAGGGTTAGCGTCAGGACAACTAGGGTTAGCGTCAGGACAACTAGGGTTAGCGTCAGGACAACTAGGGTTAGCATCAGGACAACTAGGGTTAGCATCAGGACAACTAGGGTTAGCATCACGACAACTAGGGTTAGCGTCAGGACAACTAGGGTTAGCGTCAGGACAACTAGGGTTAGCGCCAGGACAACTAGGGTTAGCGCCAGGACAACTAGGGTTAGCATCACGACAACTAGGGTTAGCGTCAGGACAACTAGGGTTAGCGCCAGGACAACTAGGGTTAGCGCCAGGACAACTAGGGTTAGCGCCATTACAACTAGGGTTAGCGCCAGGACAACTAGGGTTAGCACCAGGAAAACTAGGGTTAGCGCCAGGACAACTAGGGTTAGCGCCAAGACAACTAGGGTTAGCGTCAGGACAACTAGGGTTAGCGTCAGGACAACTAGGGTTAGCGTCAGGACAACTAGGGTTAGCATCAGGACAACTAGGTTTAGCGTCAGGACAACTAGGGTTAGAGTCAGGACAACTAGGGTTAGCGTCAGGACAACTAGGGTTAGCGTCAGGACAACTAGGGTTAGCGTCAGGACAACTAGGGTTAGCGTCAGGACAACTAGGGTTAGCGTCAGGACAACTAGGGTTAGCATCACGACAACTAGGGTTAGCGTCAGGACAACTAGGGTTAGCGTCAGGACAACTAGGGTTAGCGTCACAACTAGGGTTAGCATCAGGACAACTAGGGTTAGCGTCAGGACAACTAGGGTTAGCGTCACGACAACTAGGGTTAGCACCAGGACAACTAGGGTTAGCGTCAGGACAACTAGGGTTAGCGTCAGGACAACTAGGCTTAGCGCCAGGACAACTAGGGTTAGCGTCAGGACAACTAGGGTTAGCGTCAGAACAACTAGGGTTAGCGTCAGGACAACTAGGGTTAGCATCAGGACAACTAGGTTTAGCGTCAGGACAACTAGGGTTAGAGTCAGGACAACTAGGGTTAGCGTCAGGACAACTAGGGTTAGCTTCAGGACAACTAGGGTTAGCGTCAGGACAACTAGGGTTAGAGTCAGGACAACTAGGGTTAGCGTCAGGACAACTAGGGTTAGCATCACGACAACTAGGGTTAGCGTCAGGACAACTAGGGTTAGCGTCAGGACAACTAGGGTTAGCGTCACAACTAGGGTTAGCGTCAGGACAACTAGGGTTAGCGTCACGACAACTAGGGTAAGCGTCAGGACAACTAGGGTTAGCGTCAGGACAACTAGGGTTAGCGTCAGGACAACTAGGGTTAGCGTCACGACAACTAGGGTTAGCGCCAGGACAACTAGGGTTAGCGTCAGGACAACTAGGGTTAGCGTCAGGACAACTAGGGTTAGCGTCAGGACAACTAGGGTTAGCATCAGGACAACTAGGGTTAGCGTCAGGACAACTAGGGTTAGCATCAGGACAACTAGGGTTAGCGTCACGACAACTAGGGTTAGCGTCAGGACAACTAGGGTTAGCGTCAGGACAACTAGGGTTAGCGCCAGGACAACTAGGGTTAGCGCCAGGACAACTAGGGTTAGCGCCAGGACAACTAGGGTTAGCGCCAGGACAACTAAGGTTAGCGCCAGGACAACTAGGGTTAGCGCCATTACAACTAGGGTTAGCGCCATTACAACTAGGGTTAGCGCCAGGACAACTAGGGTTAGCGCCAGGACAACTAGGGTTAGTGCCAGGACAACTAGGGTTAGCACCAGGACAACTAGGGTTAGCGCCATTACAACTAGGGTTAGCGCCAGGACAACTAGGGTTAGCGCCAGCACAACTAGGGTTAGCACCAGGACAACTAGGGTTAGCGCCATTACAACTAGGGTTAGCGCCAGGACAACTAGGGTTAGCGCCAGGACAACTAGGGTTAGCGGCAGGACAACTAGGGTTAGCGCCAGGACATCTAGGGTTAGCGCCAGGACAACTAGGGTTAGCGCCAGGACAACTAGGGTTAGCGCCAGGACAACTAGGGTTAGCGCCAGGACAACTAGGGTTAGCGCCAGGACAACTAGGGTTAGCGCCAGGACAACTAGGGTTAGCATCAGGACAACTAGGGTTAGCGTCAGGACAACTAGGGTTAGCATCAGGACAACTAGGGTTAGCGTCAGGACAACTAGGGTTAGCTTCAGGACAACTAGGGTTAGCGTCAGGACAACAGGGGTTAGCGTCAGGACAACTAGGGTTAGCATCACGACAACTAGGGTTAGCGTCAGGACAACTAGGGTTAGCGTCAGGACAACTAGGGTTAGCGTCAGGACAACTAGGGTTAGCGGCACAACTAGGGTTAGCGTCAGGACAACTAGGGTTAGCGTCAGGACAACTAGGGTTAGCGTCACGACAACTAGGGTTAGCGCCAGGACAACTAGGGTTAGCGTCAGGACAGCTAGGGTTAGCGTCAGGACAACTAGGGTTAGCGTCACGACAACTAGGGTTAGCGTCAGGACAACTAGGCTTAGCGTCAGGACAACTAGGGTTAGCGCCAGGACAACTAGGGTTAGCGCCAGGACAACTAGGGTTAGCGCCAGGACAACTAGGGTTAGCGCCAGGACAACTAAGGTTAGCGCCAGGACAACTAGGGTTAGCGCCATTACAACTAGGGTTAGCGTCAGGACAAGTAGGGTTAGCGTCAGGACAAGTAGGGTTAGCGTCAGGACATCTAGGGTTAGCGTCAGAACAACTAGGGTTAGCGTCAGGACAACTAGGGTTAGCATCAGGACAACTAGGGTTAGCGTCAGGACAACTAGGGTTAGAGTCAGGACAACTAGGGTTAGCGTCAGGACAACTAGGGTTAGCGTCAGGACAACTAGGGTTAGCGTCAGGACAACTAGGGTTAGCTTCAGGACAACTAGGGTTAGAGTCAGGACAACTAGGGTTAGCGTCAGGACAACTAGGGTTAGCATCACGACAACTAGGGTTAGCGTCAGGACAACTAGGGTTAGCGTCAGGACAACTAGGGTTAGCGTCACAACTAGGGTTAGCGTCAGGACAACTAGGGTTAGCGTCACGACAACTAGGGTAAGCGTCAGGACAACTAGGGTTAGCGTCAGGACAACTAGGGTTAGCGTCAGGACAACTAGGGTTAGCGTCACGACAACAAGGGTTAGCACCAGGACAACTAGGGTTAGCGTCAGGACAACTAGGGTTATCGTCAGGACAACTAGGGTTAGCGTCAGGACAACTAGGGTTAGCGTCAGGACAACTAGGGTTAGCATCAGGACAACTAGGGTTAGCGTCAGGACAACTAGGGTTAGCGTCAGGACAACTAGGGTTAGCGTCACGACAACTAGGGTTAGCGTCAGGACAACTAGGGTTAGCATCAGGACAACTAGGGTTAGCGCCAGGACAACTAGGGTTAGCGCCAGGACAACTAGGGTTAGCGCCAGGACAACTAGGGTTAGCGTCAGGACAACTAGGGTTAGCATCACGACAACTAGGGTTAGCGTCAGGACAACTAGGGTTAGCGCCAGGACAACTAGGGTTAGCGCCAGGACAACTAGGGTTAGCGCCATTACAACTAGGGTTAGCGCCAGGACAACTAGGGTTAGCACCAGGAAAACTAGGGTTAGCGCCAGGACAACTAGGGTTAGCGCCAAGACAACTAGGGTTAGCGTCAGGACAACTAGGGTTAGCGTCAGGACAACTAGGGTTAGCGTCAGGACAACTAGGGTTAGCATCAGGACAACTAGGTTTAGCGTCAGGACAACTAGGGTTAGAGTCAGGACAACTAGGGTTAGCGTCAGGACAACTAGGGTTAGCGTCAGGACAACTAGGTTTAGCGTCAGGACAACTAGGGTTAGCGTCAGGACAACTAGGGTTAGCGTCAGGACAACTAGGGTTAGAGTCAGGACAACTAGGGTTAGCATCACGACAACTAGGGTTAGCGTCAGGACAACTAGGGTTAGCGTCAGGACAACTAGGGTTAGCGTCACAACTAGGGTTAGCATCAGGACAACTAGGGTTAGCGTCAGGACAACTAGGGTTAGCGTCACGACAACTAGGGTTAGCACCAGGACAACTAGGGTTAGCGTCAGGACAACTAGGGTTAGCGTCAGGACAACTAGGCTTAGCGCCAGGACAACTAGGGTTAGCGTCAGGACAACTAGGGTTAGCGTCAGAACAACTAGGGTTAGCGTCAGGACAACTAGGGTTAGCATCAGGACAACTAGGTTTAGCGTCAGGACAACTAGGGTTAGAGTCAGGACAACTAGGGTTAGCGTCAGGACAACTAGGGTTAGCTTCAGGACAACTAGGGTTAGCGTCAGGACAACTAGGGTTAGAGTCAGGACAACTAGGGTTAGCGTCAGGACAACTAGGGTTAGCATCACGACAACTAGGGTTAGCGTCAGGACAACTAGGGTTAGCGTCAGGACAACTAGGGTGAGCATCACAACTAGGGTTAGCGTCAGGACAACTAGGGTTAGCGTCACGACAACTAGGGTAAGCGTCAGGACAACTAGGGTTAGCGTCAGGACAACTAGGGTTAGCGTCAGGACAACTAGGGTTAGCGTCACGACAACTAGGGTTAGCGCCAGGACAACTAGGGTTAGCGTCAGGACAACTAGGGTTAGCGTCAGGACAACTAGGGTTAGCGTCAGGACAACTAGGGTTAGCGTCAGGACAACTAGGGTTAGCATCAGGACAACTAGGGTTAGCGTCAGGACAACTAGGGTTAGCGTCAGGACAACTAGGGTTAGCGTCACGACAACTAGGGTTAGCGTCAGGACAACTAGGGTTAGCGTCAGGACAACTAGGGTTAGCGCCAGGACAACTAGGGTTAGCGCCAGGACAACTAGGGTTAGCGCCAGGACAACTAGGGTTAGCGCCAGGACAACTAAGGTTAGCGCCAGGACAACTAGGGTTAGCCCCATTACAACTAGGGTTAGCGCCATTACAACTAGGGTTAGCGCCAGGACAACTAGGGTTAGCGCCAGGACAACTAGGGTTAGCGCCAGGACAACTAGGGTTAGCACCAGGACAACTAGGGTTAGCGCCATTACAACTAGGGTTAGCGCCAGGACAACTAGGGTTAGCGCCAGGACAACTAGGGTTAGCGGCAGGACAACTAGGGTTAGCGCCAGGACAACTAGGGTTAGCGCCAGGACAACTAGGGTTAGCGCCAGGACAACTAGGGTTAGCGCCAGGACAACTAGGGTTTGCATCAGGACAACTAGGGTTAGCATCAGGACAACTAGGGTTAGCATCAGGACAACTAGGGTTAGCGTCAGGACAACTAGGGTTAGCTTCAGGACAACTAGGGTTAGCGTCAGGACAACTAGGGTTAGCGTCAGGACAACTAGGGTTAGCATCACGACAACTAGGGTTAGCGTCAGGACAACTAGGGTTAGCGTCAGGACAACTAGGGTTAGCGTCAGGACAACTAGGGTTAGCGTCACAACTAGGGTTAGCGTCAGGACAACTAGGGTTAGCGTCACGAAAACTAGGGTTAGCGTCAGGACAACTAGGGTTAGCGTCACGACAACTAGGGTTAGCGTCACGACAACTAGGGTTAGCGCCAGGACAACTAGGGTTAGCGTCAGGACAACTAGGGTTAGCGTCAGGACAACTAGGGTTAGCGCCAAGACAACTAGGGTTAGCGTCAGGACAACTAGGGTTAGCATCGGGACAACTAGGTTTAGCGTCAGGACAACTAGGGTTAGAGTCAGGACAACTAGGGTTAGCGTCAGGACAACTAGGGTTAGCTTCAGGACAACTAGGGTTAGCGTCAGGACAACTAGGGTTAGAGTCAGGACAACTAGGGTTAGCGTCAGGACAACTAGGGTTAGCATCACGACAACTAGGGTTAGCGTCAGGACAACTAGGCTTAGCGTCAGGACAACTAGGGTTAGCATCACGACAACTAGGGTTAGCGTCAGGACAACTAGGGTTAGCGTCAGGACAACTAGGGTTAGCGTCACAACTAGGGTTAGCGTCAGGACAACTAGGGTTAGCGTCACGACAACTAGGGTAAGCGTCAGGACAACTAGGGTTAGCGTCAGGACAACTAGGGTTAGCGTCAGGACAACTAGGGTTAGCGCCAGGACAACTAGGGTTAGCGCCAGGACAACTAGGGTTAGCGCCAGGACAACTAGGGTTAGCGCCATTACAACTAGGGTTAGCGCCATTACAACTAGGGTTAGCGCCAGGACAACTAGGGTTAGCGCCAGGACAACTAGGGTTAGCGCCAGGACAACTAGGGTTAGCACCAGGACAACTAGGGTTAGCGCCATTACAACTAGGGTTAGCGCCAGGACAACTAGGGTTAGCGCCAGGACAACTAGGGTTAGCGGCAGGACAACTAGGGTTAGCGCCAGGACAACTAGGGTTAGCGCCAGGACAACTAGGGTTAGCGCCAGGACAACTAGGGTTAGCATCAGGACAACTAGGGTTAGCGTCAGGACAACTAGGGTTAGCATCAGGACAACTAGGGTTAGCGTCAGGACAACTAGGGTTAGCTTCAGGACAACTAGGGTTAGCGTCAGGACAACTAGGGTTAGCATCAGGACAACTAGGGTTAGCATCACGACAACTAGGGTTAGCGTCAGGACAACTAGGGTTAGCGTCAGGACAACTAGGGTTAGCGTCAGGACAACTAGGGTTAGCGTCACAACTAGGGTTAGCGTCAGGACAACTAGGGTTAGCGTCACGAAAACTAGGGTTAGCGTCAGGACAACTAGGGTTAGCGTCACGACAACTAGGGTTAGCGTCACGACAACTAGGGTTAGCGCCAGGACAACTAGGGTTAGCGTCAGGACAACTAGGGTTAGCGTCAGGACAACTAGGGTTAGCGCCAAGACAACTAGGGTTAGCGTCAGGACAACTAGGGTTAGCGTCAGGACAACTAGGGTTAGCGTCAGGACAACTAGGGTTAGCATCAGGACAACTAGGTTTAGCATCAGGACAACTAGGGTAAGAGTCAGGACAACTAGGGTTAGCGTCAGGACAACTAGGTTTAGCGTCAGGACAACTAGGGTTAGCGTCAGGACAACTAGGGTTAGCATCAGGACAACTAGGGTTAGCGTCAGGACAACTAGGGTTAGCGTCAGGACAACTAGGGTTAGCGTCACGACAACTAGGGTTAGCGTCAGGACAACTAGGGTTAGCGTCAGGACAACTAGGGTTAGCGTCACAACTAGGGTTAGCATCAGGACAACTAGGGTTAGCGTCAGGACAACTAGGGTTAGCGTCACGACAACTAGGGTTAGCACCAGGACAACTAGGGTTAGCGTCAGGACAACTAGGGTTAGCGTCAGGACAACTAGGCTTAGCGCCAGGACAACTAGGGTTAGCGTCAGGACAACTAGGGTTAGCGTCAGGACAACTAGGGTTAGCGTCAGGACAACTAGGGTTAGCATCACGACAACTAGGGTTAGCGTCAGGACAACTAGGGTTAGCGTCAGGACAACAAGGGTTAGCGTCAGGACAACTAGGGTTAGCGTCACAACTAGGGTTAGCGTCACGACAACTAGGGTTAGCTCCAGGACAACTAGGGTTAGCGTCAGGACAACTAGGGTTAGCGTCAGGACAACTAGGGTTAGCGCCAAGACAACTAGGGTTAGCGTCAGGACAACTAGGGTTAGCATCAGGACAACTAGGTTTAGCGTCAGGACAACTAGGGTTAGAGTCAGGACAACTAGGGTTAGCGTCAGGACAACTAGGGTTAGCTTCAGGACAACTAGGGTTAGCGTCAGGACAACTAGGGTTAGAGTCAGGACAACTAGGGTTAGCGTCAGGACAACTAGGGTTTGCATCACGACAACTAGGGTTAGCGTCAGGACAACTAGGGTTAGCGTCAGGACAACTAGGGTTAGCGTCACAACTAGGGTTAGCGTCAGGACAACTAGGGTTAGCGTCACGACAACTAGGGTAAGCGTCAGGACAACTAGGGTTAGCGTCAGGACAACTAGGGTTAGCGTCAGGACAACTAGGGTTAGCGTCACGACAACTAGGGTTAGCGCCAGGACAACTAGGGTTAGCGTCAGGACAACTAGGGTTAGCGTCAGGACAACTAGGGTTAGCGTCAGGACAACTAGGGTTAGCATCAGGACAACTAGGGTTAGCGTCAGGACAACTAGGGTTAGCGTCAGGACAACTAGGGTTAGCGTCACGACAACTAGGGTTAGCGTCAGGACAACTAGGGTTAGCGTCAGGACAACTAGGGTTAGCGCCAGGACAACTAGGGTTAGCGCCAGGACAACTAGGGTTAGCGCCAGGACAACTAGGGTTAGCGCCATTACAACTAGGGTTAGCGCCATTACAACTAGGGTTAGCGCCAGGACAACTAGGGTTAGCGCCAGGACAACTAGGGTTAGCGCCAGGACAACTAGGGTTAGCACCAGGACAACTAGGGTTAGCGCCATTACAACTAGGGTTAGCGCCAGGACAACTAGGGTTAGCGCCAGGACAACTAGGGTTAGCGGCAGGACAACTAGGGTTAGCGCCAGGACAACTAGGGTTAGCGCCAGGACAACTAGGGTTAGCGCCAGGACAACTAGGGTTAGCATCAGGACAACTAGGGTTAGCGTCAGGACAACTAGGGTTAGCATCAGGACAACTAGGGTTAGCGTCAGGACAACTAGGGTTAGCTTCAGGACAACTAGGGTTAGCGTCAGGACAACTAGGGTTAGCATCAGGACAACTAGGGTTAGCATCACGACAACTAGGGTTAGCGTCAGGACAACTAGGGTTAGCGTCAGGACAACTAGGGTTAGCGTCAGGACAACTAGGGTTAGCGTCACAACTAGGGTTAGCGTCAGGACAACTAGGGTTAGCGTCACGAAAACTAGGGTTAGCGTCAGGACAACTAGGGTTAGCGTCACGACAACTAGGGTTAGCGTCACGACAACTAGGGTTAGCGCCAGGACAACTAGGGTTAGCGTCAGGACAACTAGGGTTAGCGTCAGGACAACTAGGGTTAGCGCCAAGACAACTAGGGTTAGCCTCAGGACAACTAGGGTTAGCGTCAGGACAACTAGGGTTAGCGTCAGGACAACTAGGGTTAGCATCAGGACAACTAGGTTTAGCATCAGGACAACTAGGGTAAGAGTCAGGACAACTAGGGTTAGCGTCAGGACAACTAGGTTTAGCGTCAGGACAACTAGGGTTAGCGTCAGGACAACTAGGGTTAGCGTCAGGACAACTAGGGTTAGCGTCAGGACAACTAGGGTTAGCATCAGGACAACTAGGGTTAGCGTCAGGACAACTAGGGTTAGCGTCACGACAACTAGGGTTAGCGTCACGACAACTAGGGTTAGCGTCAGGACAACTAGGGTTAGCGTCAGGACAACTAGGGTTAGCGTCACAACTAGGGTTAGCATCAGGACAACTAGGGTTAGCGTCAGGACAACTAGGGTTAGCGTCACGACAACTAGGGTTAGCACCAGGACAACTAGGGTTAGCGTCAGGACAACTAGGGTTAGCGTCAGGACAACTAGGCTTAGCGCCAGGACAACTAGGGTTAGCTTCAGGACAACTAGGGTTAGCATCAGGACAACTAGGGTTAGCATCAGGACAACTAGGGTTAGCATCACGACAACTAGGGTTAGCGTCAGGACAACTAGGGTTAGCGTCAGGACAACTAGGGTTAGCGTCAGGACAACTAGGGTTAGCGTCACAACTAGGGTTAGCGTCAGGACAACTAGGGTTAGCGTCACGAAAACTAGGGTTAGCGTCAGGACAACTAGGGTTAGCGTCACGACAACTAGGGTTAGCGTCACGACAACTAGGGTTAGCGCCAGGACAACTAGGGTTAGCGTCAGGACAACTAGGGTTAGCGTCAGGACAACTAGGGTTAGCGCCAAGAAAACTAGGGTTAGCGTCAGGACAACTAGGGTAAGAGTCAGGACAACTAGGGTTAGCGTCAGGACAACTAGGTTTAGCGTCAGGACAACTAGGGTTAGCGTCAGGACAACTAGGGTTAGCGTCAGGACAACTAGGGTTAGCGTCAGGACAACTAGGGTTAGCATCAGGACAACTAGGGTTAGCGTCAGGACAACTAGGGTTAGCGTCACGACAACTAGGGTTAGCGTCAGGACAACTAGGGTTAGCGTCAGGACAACTAGGGTTAGCGTCACAACTAGGGTTAGCATCAGGACAACTAGGGTTAGCGTCAGGACAACTAGGGTTAGCGTCACGACAACTAGGGTTAGCACCAGGACAACTAGGGTTAGCGTCAGGACAACTAGGGTTAGCGTCAGGACAACTAGGCTTAGCGCCAGGACAACTAGGGTTAGCGTCAGGACAACTAGGGTTAGCGTCAGAACAACTAGGGTTAGCGTCAGGACAACTTGGGTTAGCATCAGGACAACTAGGTTTAGCGTCAGGACAACTAGGGTTAGAGTCAGGACAACTAGGGTTAGCGTCAGGACATCTAGGGTTAGCGTCAGGACAACTAGGGTTAGCATCAGGACAACTAGGGTTAGCGCCAGGACAACTAGGGTTAGCGCCAGGACAACTAGGGTTAGCGCCATTACAACTAGGGTTAGCGCCAGGACAACTAGGGTTAGCGCCAGGACAACTAGGGTTAGCGCCAGGACAACTAGGGTTAGCACCAGGACAACTAGGGTTAGCGCCATTACAACTAGGGTTAGCGCCAGGACAACTAGGGTTAGCGCCAGGACAACTAGGGTTAGCGCCAGGACAACTAGGGTTAGCGCCAGGACAACTAGGGTTAGCGGCAGGACAACTAGGGTTAGCGCCAGGACAACTAGGGTTAGCGCCAGGACAACTAGGGTTAGCGCCAGGACAACTAGGGTTAGCATCAGGACAACTAGGGTTAGCGTCAGGACAACTAGGGTTAGCATCAGGACAACTAGGGTTAGCGTCAGGACAACTAGGGTTAGCATCAGGACAACTAGGGTTAGCGTCAGGACAACTAGGGTTAGCTTCAGGACAACTAGGGTTAGCACCAGGACAACTAGGGTTAGCGCAATTACAACTAGGGTTAGCGCCAGGACAACTAGGGTTAGCGCCAGGACAACTAGGGTTAGCGCCAGGACAACTAGGGTTAGCGGCAGGACAACTAGGGTTAGCGCCAGGACAACTAGGGTTAGCGCCAGGACAACTAGGGTTAGCGCCAGGACAACTAGGGTTAGCATCAGGACAACTAGGGTTAGCGTCAGGACAACTAGGGTTAGCATCAGGACAACTAGGGTTAGCGTCAGGACAACTAGGGTTAGCTTCAGGACAACTAGGGTTAGCGTCAGGACAACTAGGGTTAGCGTCAGGACAACTAGGGTTAGCATCACGACAACTAGGGTTAGCGTCAGGACAACTAGGGTTAGCGCCAGGACAACTAGGGTTAGCGCCAGGACAACTAGGGTTAGCGCCATTACAACTAGGGTTAGCGCCAGGACAACTAGGGTTAGCACCAGGAAAACTAGGGTTAGCGCCAGGACAACTAGGGTTAGCGCCAAGACAACTAGGGTTAGCGTCAGGACAACTAGGGTTAGCGTCAGGACAACTAGGGTTAGCGTCAGGACAACTAGGGTTAGCATCAGGACAACTAGGTTTAGCGTCAGGACAACTAGGGTTAGAGTCAGGACAACTAGGGTTAGCGTCAGGACAACTAGGGTTAGCGTCAGGACAACTAGGTTTAGCGTCAGGACAACTAGGGTTAGAGTCAGGAAAACTAGGGTTAGCGTCAGGACAACTAGGGTTAGCGTCAGGACAACTAGGGTTAGCGCCAAGACAACTAGGGTTAGCGTCAGGACAACTAGGGTTAGCGTCAGGACAACTAGGGTTAGCGTCAGGACAACTAGGGTTAGCATCAGGACAACTAGGTTTAGCGTCAGGACAACTAGGGTTAGACTCAGGACAACTAGGGTTAGCGTCAGGACAACTAGGGTTAGCGTCAGGACAACTAGGTTTAGCGTCAGGACAACTAGGGTTAGCGTCAGGACAACTAGGGTTAGCATCAGGACAACTAGGGTTAGCGTCAGGACAACTAGGGTTAGCGTCACGACAACTAGGGTTAGCGCCAGGACAACTAGGGTTAGCGTCAGGACAACTAGGGTTAGCGTCACAACTAGGGTTAGCATCAGGACAACTAGGGTTAGCGTCAGGACAACTAGGGTTAGCGTCACGACAACTAGGGTTAGCACCAGGACAACTAGGGTTAGCGTCAGGACAACTAGGGTTAGCGTCAGGACAACTAGGCTTAGCGCCAGGACAACTAGGGTTAGCATCAGGACAACTAGGGTTAGCGTCAGAACAACTAGGGTTAGCGTCAGGACAACTAGGGTTAGCATCAGGACAACTAGGTTTAGCGTCAGGACAACTAGGGTTAGAGTCAGGACAACTAGGGTTAGCGTCAGGACAACTAGGGTTAGCTTCAGGACAACTAGGGTTAGCGTCAGGACAACTAGGGTTAGAGTCAGGACAACTAGGGTTAGCGTCAGGACAACTAGGGTTAGCATCACGACAACTAGGGTTAGCGTCAGGACAACTAGGGTTAGCGTCAGGACAACTAGGGTTAGCGTCACAACTAGGGTTAGCGTCAGGACAACTAGGGTTAGAGTCAGGACAACTAGGGTTAGCGTCAGGACAACTAGGGTTAGCTTCAGGACAACTAGGGTTAGCGTCAGGACAACTAGGGTTAGAGTCAGGACAACTAGGGTTAGCGTCAGGACAACTAGGGTTAGCATCACGACAACTAGGGTTAGCGTCAGGACAACTAGGGTTAGCGTCAGGACAACTAGGGTTAGCGTCACAACTAGGGTTAGCGTCAGGACAACTAGGGTAAGCGTCAGGACAACTAGGGTTAGCGTCAGGACAACTAGGGTTAGCGTCAGGAGAACTAGGGTTAGCGTCACGACAACTAGGGTTAGCGCCAGGACAACTAGGGTTAGCGTCAGGACAACTAGGGTTAGCGTCAGGACAACTAGGGTTAGAGTCAGGACAACTAGGGTTAGCGTCAGGACAACTAGGGTTAGCTTCAGGACAACTAGGGTTAGCGTCAGGACAACTAGGGTTAGAGTCAGGACAACTAGGGTTAGCGTCAGGACAACTAGGGTTAGCATCACGACAACTAGGGTTAGCGTCAGGACAACTAGGGTTAGCGTCAGGACAACTAGGGTTAGCGTCACAACTAGGGTTAGCGTCAGGACAACTAGGGTAAGCGTCAGGACAACTAGGGTTAGCGTCAGGACAACTAGGGTTAGCGTCAGGAGAACTAGGGTTAGCGTCACAACAACTAGGGTTAGCGCCAGGACAACTAGGGTTAGCGTCAGGACAACTAGGGTTAGCGTCAGGACAACTAGGGTTAGCGTCAGGACAACTAGGGTTAGCGTCAGGACAACTAGGGTTAGCGTCAGGACAACTAGGGTTAGCGTCACGACAACTAGGGTTAGCGTCAGGACAACTAGGGTTAGCGTCAGGACAACTAGGGTTAGCGCCAGGACAACTAGGGTTAGCGCCAGGACAACTAGGGTTAGCGCCAGGACAACTAGGGTTAGCGCCAGGACAACTAAGGTTAGCGCCAGGACAACTAGGGTTAGCGCCATTACAACTAGGGTTAGCGCCATTACAACTAGGGTTAGCGCCAGGACAACTAGGGTTAGCGCCAGGACAACTAGGGTTAGCGCCAGGACAACTAGGGTTAGCACCAGGACAACTAGGGTTAGCGCCATTACAACTAGGGTTAGCGCCAGGACAACTAGGGTTAGCGCCAGGACAACTAGGGTTAGCGCCAGGACAACTAGGGTTAGCGGCAGGACAACTAGGGTTAGCGCCAGGACAACTAGGGTTAGCGCCAGGACAACTAGGGTTAGCGCCAGGACAACTAGGGTTAGCGCCAGGACAACTAGGGATAGCATCAGGACAACTAGGGTTAGCATCAGGACAACTAGGGTTAGCATCACGACAACTGGGGTTAGCGTCAGGACAACTAGGGTTAGCGTCAGGACAACTAGGGTTAGCGTCAGGACAACTAGGGTTAGCGTCACAACTAGGGTTAGCATCAGGACAACTAGGGTTAGCGTCACGAAAACTAGGGTTAGCGTCAGGACAACTAGGGTTAGCGTCACGACAACTAGGGTTAGCGTCACGACAACTAGGGTTAGCGCCAGGACAACTAGGGTTAGCGTCAGGACAACTAGGGTTAGCGTCAGGACAACTAGGGTTAGCGCCAAGACAACTAGGGTTAGCGTCAGGACAACTAGGGTTAGCGTCAGGACAACTAGGGTTAGCGTCAGGACAACTAGGGTTAGCATCAGGACAACTAGGTTTAGCGTCAGGACAACTAGGGTTAGAGTCAGGACAACTAGGGTTAGCGTCAGGACAACTAGGGTTAGCGTCAGGACAACTAGGTTTAGCGTCAAGACAACTAGGGTTAGCGTCAGGACAACTAGGGTAAGCGTCAGGACAACTAGGGTTAGCATCAGGACAAATAGGGTTAGCGTCAGGACAACTAGGGTTAGCGTCACGACAACTAGGGTTAGCGTCAGGACAACTAGGGTTAGCGTCAGGACAACTAGGGTTAGCGTCACAACTAGGGTTAGCATCAGGACAACTAGGGTTAGCATCAGGACAACTAGGTTTAGCGTCAGGACAACTAGGGTTAGAGTCAGGACAACTAGGGTTAGCGTCAGGACAACTAGGGTTAGCGTCAGGACAACTAGGGTTAGCGTCAGGACAACTAGGCTTAGCGCCAGGACAACTAGGGTTAGCGTCAGGACAACTAGGCTTAGCGCCAGGACAACTAGGGTTAGCGCCATTACAACTAGGGTTAGCGCCAGGACAACTAGGGTTAGCGCCAGGACAACTAGGGTTAGCGCCAGGACAACTAGGGTTAGCACCAGGACAACTAGGGTTAGCGCCATTACAACTAGGGTTAGCGCCAGGACAACTAGGGTTAGCGCCAGGACAACTAGGGTTAGCGCCAGGACAACTAGGGTTAGCGGCAGGACAACTAGGGTTAGCGCCAGGACAACTAGGGTTAGCGCCAGGACAACTAGGGTTAGCGCCAGGACAACTAGGGTTAGCATCAGGACAACTAGGGTTAGCGTCAGGACAACTAGGGTTAGCATCAGGACAACTAGGGTTAGCGTCAGGACAACTAGGGTTAGCTTCAGGACAACTAGGGTTAGCGTCAGGACAACTAGGGTTAGCGTCAGGACAACTAGGGTTATCATCACGACAACTAGGGTTAGCGTCAGGACAACTAGGGTTAGCGCCAGGACAACTAGGGTTAGCGCCATTACAACTAGGGTTAGCGCCAGGACAACTAGGGTTAGCACCAGGAAAACTAGGGTTAGCGCCAGGACAACTAGGGTTAGCGCCAAGACAACTAGGGTTAGCGTCAGGACAACTAGGGTTAGCGTCAGGACAACTAGGGTTAGCGTCAGGACAACTAGCGTTAGCATCATGACAACTAGGTTTAGCGTCAGGACAACTAGGGTTAGAGTCAGGACAACTAGGGTTAGCGTCAGGACAACTAGGGTTAGCGTCAGGACAACTAGGTTTAGCGTCAGGACAACTAGGGTTAGCGTCAGGACAACTAGGGTTAGCGTCAGGACAACTAGGGTTAGCGCCAGGACAACTAGGGTTAGCGCCAGGACAACTAGGGTTAGCGCCAGGACAACTAGGGTTAGCATCAGGACAACTAGGGTTAGCGTCAGGACAACTAGGGTTAGCATCAGGACAACTAGGGTTAGCGTCAGGACAACTAGGGTTAGCTTCAGGACAACTAGGGTTAGCGTCAGGACAACTAGGGTTAGCGTCAGGACAACTAGGGTTAGCATCACGACAACTAGGGTTAGCGTCAGGACAACTAGGGTTAGCGCCAGGACAACTAGGGTTAGCGCCAGGACAACTAGGGTTAGCGCCATTACAACTAGGGTTAGCGCCAGGACAACTAGGGTTAGCACCAGGAAAACTAGGGTTAGCGCCAGGACAACTAGGGTTAGCGCCAAGACAACTAGGGTTAGCGTCAGGACAACTAGGGTTAGCGTCAGGACAACTAGGGTTAGCGTCAGGACAACTAGGGTTAGCATCAGGACAACTAGGTTTAGCGTCAGGACAACTAGGGTTGGAGTCAGGACAACTAGGGTTAGCATCAGGACAACTAGGGTTAGCGTCAGGACAACTAGGTTTAGCGTCAGGACAACTAGGGTTAGCGTCAGGACAACTAGGGTTAGCGTCAGGACAACTAGGGTTAGCATCAGGACAACTAGGGTTAGCGTCAGGACAACTAGGGTTAGCGTCACGACAACTAGGGTTAACGTCAGGACAACTAGGGTTAGCGTCAGGACAACTAGGGTTAGCGTCACAACTAGGGTTAGCATCAGGACAACTAGGGTTAGCGTCAGGACAACTAGGGTTAGCGTCACGACAACTAGGGTTAGCACCAGGACAACTAGGGTTAGCGTCAGGACAACTAGGGTTAGCGTCAGGACAACTAGGCTTAGCGCCAGGACAACTAGGGTTAGCGTCAGGACAACTAGGGTTAGCGTCAGAACAACTAGGGTTAGCGTCAGGACAACTAGGGTTAGCGTCAGGACAACTAGGGTTAGAGTCAGGACAACTAGGGTTAGCGTCAGGACAACTAGGGTTAGCATCACGACAACTAGGGTTAGCGTCAGGACAACTAGGGTTAGCGTCAGGACAACTAGGGTTAGCGTCACAACTAGGGTTAGCGTCAGGACAACTAGGGTAAGCGTCAGGACAACTAGGGTTAGCGTCAGGACAACTAGGGTTAGCGTCAGGAGAACTAGGGTTAGCGTCACAACAACTAGGGTTAGCGCCAGGACAACTAGGGTTAGCGTCAGGACAACTAGGGTTAGCGTCAGGACAACTAGGGTTAGCGTCAGGACAACTAGGGTTAGCGTCAGGACAACTAGGGTTAGCGTCAGGACAACTAGGGTTAGCGTCACGACAACTAGGGTTAGCGTCAGGACAACTAGGGTTAGCGTCAGGACAACTAGGGTTAGCGCCAGGACAACTAGGGTTAGCGCCAGGACAACTAGGGTTAGCGCCAGGACAACTAGGGTTAGCGCCAGGACAACTAAGGTTAGCGCCAGGACAACTAGGGTTAGCGCCATTACAACTAGGGTTAGCGCCATTACAACTAGGGTTAGCGCCAGGACAACTAGGGTTAGCGCCAGGACAACTAGGGTTAGCGCCAGGACAACTAGGGTTAGCACCAGGACAACTAGGGTTAGCGCCATTACAACTAGGGTTAGCGCCAGGACAACTAGGGTTAGCGCCAGGACAACTAGGGTTAGCGCCAGGACAACTAGGGTTAGCGGCAGGACAACTATGGTTAGCGCCAGGACAACTAGGGTTAGCGCCAGGACAACTAGGGTTAGCGCCAGGACAACTAGGGTTAGCGCCAGGACAACTAGGGTTAGCATCAGGACAACTAGGGTTAGCGTCAGGACAACTAGGGTTAGCATCAGGACAACTAGGGTTAGCGTCAGGACAACTAGGGTTAGCTTCAGGACAACTAGGGTTAGCGTCAGGACAACTAGGGTTAGCATCAGGACAACTAGGGTTAGCATCACGACAACTGGGGTTAGCGTCAGGACAACTAGGGTTAGCGTCAGGACAACTAGGGTTAGCGTCAGGACAACTAGGGTTAGCGTCACAACTAGGGTTAGCATCAGGACAACTAGGGTTAGCGTCACGAAAACTAGGGTTAGCGTCAGGACAACTAGGGTTAGCGTCACGACAACTAGGGTTAGCGTCACGACAACTAGGGTTAGCGCCAGGACAACTAGGGTTAGCGTCAGGACAACTAGGGTTAGCGTCAGGACAACTAGGGTTAGCGCCAAGACAACTAGGGTTAGCGTCAGGACAACTAGGGTTAGCGTCAGGACAACTAGGGTTAGCGTCAGGACAACTAGGGTTAGCATCAGGACAACTAGGTTTAGCGTCAGGACAACTAGGGTTAGAGTCAGGACAACTAGGGTTAGCGTCAGGACAACTAGGGTTAGCGTCAGGACAACTAGGTTTAGCGTCAAGACAACTAGGGTTAGCGTCAGGACAACTAGGGTTAGCGTCAGGACAACTAGGGTTAGCATCAGGACAAATAGGGTTAGCGTCAGGACAACTAGGGTTAGCGTCACGACAACTAGGGTTAGCGTCAGGACAACTAGGGTTAGCGTCAGGACAACTAGGGTTAGCGTCACAACTAGGGTTAGCATCAGGACAACTAGGGTTAGCATCAGGACAACTAGGTTTAGCGTCAGGACAACTAGGGTTAGAGTCAGGACAACTAGGGTTAGCGTCAGGACAACTAGGGTTAGCGTCAGGACAACTAGGGTTAGCGTCAGGACAACTAGGCTTAGCGCCAGGACAACTAGGGTTAGCGTCAGGACAACTAGGCTTAGCGCCAGGACAACTAGGGTTAGCGCCATTACAACTAGGGTTAGCGCCAGGACAACTAGGGTTAGCGCCAGGACAACTAGGGTTAGCGCCAGGACAACTAGGGTTAGCACCAGGACAACTAGGGTTAGCGCCATTACAACTAGGGTTAGCGCCAGGACAACTAGGGTTAGCGCCAGGACAACTAGGGTTAGCGCCAGGACAACTAGGGTTAGCGGCAGGACAACTAGGGTTAGCGCCAGGACAACTAGGGTTAGCGCCAGGACAACTAGGGTTAGCGCCAGGACAACTAGGGTTAGCATCAGGACAACTAGGGTTAGCGTCAGGACAACTAGGGTTAGCATCAGGACAACTAGGGTTAGCGTCAGGACAACTAGGGTTAGCTTCAGGACAACTAGGGTTAGCGTCAGGACAACTAGGGTTAGCGTCAGGACAACTAGGGTTATCATCACGACAACTAGGGTTAGCGTCAGGACAACTAGGGTTAGCGCCAGGACAACTAGGGTTAGCGCCATTACAACTAGGGTTAGCGCCAGGACAACTAGGGTTAGCACCAGGAAAACTAGGGTTAGCGCCAGGACAACTAGGGTTAGCGCCAAGACAACTAGGGTTAGCGTCAGGACAACTAGGGTTAGCGTCAGGACAACTAGGGTTAGCGTCAGGACAACTAGCGTTAGCATCATGACAACTAGGTTTAGCGTCAGGACAACTAGGGTTAGAGTCAGGACAACTAGGGTTAGCGTCAGGACAACTAGGGTTAGCGTCAGGACAACTAGGTTTAGCGTCAGGACAACTAGGGTTAGCGTCAGGACAACTAGGGTTAGCGTCAGGACAACTAGGGTTAGCGCCAGGACAACTAGGGTTAGCGCCAGGACAACTAGGGTTAGCGCCAGGACAACTAGGGTTAGCATCAGGACAACTAGGGTTAGCGTCAGGACAACTAGGGTTAGCATCAGGACAACTAGGGTTAGCGTCAGGACAACTAGGGTTAGCTTCAGGACAACTAGGGTTAGCGTCAGGACAACTAGGGTTAGCGTCAGGACAACTAGGGTTAGCATCACGACAACTAGGGTTAGCGTCAGGACAACTAGGGTTAGCGCCAGGACAACTAGGGTTAGCGCCAGGACAACTAGGGTTAGCGCCATTACAACTAGGGTTAGCGCCAGGACAACTAGGGTTAGCACCAGGAAAACTAGGGTTAGCGCCAGGACAACTAGGGTTAGCGCCAAGACAACTAGGGTTAGCGTCAGGACAACTAGGGTTAGCGTCAGGACAACTAGGGTTAGCGTCAGGACAACTAGGGTTAGCATCAGGACAACTAGGTTTAGCGTCAGGACAACTAGGGTTGGAGTCAGGACAACTAGGGTTAGCATCAGGACAACTAGGGTTAGCGTCAGGACAACTAGGTTTAGCGTCAGGACAACTAGGGTTAGCGTCAGGACAACTAGGGTTAGCGTCAGGACAACTAGGGTTAGCATCAGGACAACTAGGGTTAGCGTCAGGACAACTAGGGTTAGCGTCACGACAACTAGGGTTAACGTCAGGACAACTAGGGTTAGCGTCAGGACAACTAGGGTTAGCGTCACAACTAGGGTTAGCATCAGGACAACTAGGGTTAGCGTCAGGACAACTAGGGTTAGCGTCACGACAACTAGGGTTAGCACCAGGACAACTAGGGTTAGCGTCAGGACAACTAGGGTTAGCGTCAGGACAACTAGGCTTAGCGCCAGGACAACTAGGGTTAGCGTCAGGGCAACTAGGGTTAGCGTCAGAACAACTAGGGTTAGCGTCAGGACAACTAGGGTTAGCGTCAGGACAACTAGGGTTAGAGTCAGGACAACTAGGGTTAGCGTCAGGACAACTAGGGTTAGCATCACGACAACTAGGGTTAGCGTCAGGACAACTAGGGTTAGCGTCAGGACAACTAGGGTTAGCGTCACAACTAGGGTTAGCGTCAGGACAACTAGGGTAAGCGTCAGGACAACTAGGGTTAGCGTCAGGACAACTAGGGTTAGCGTCAGGAGAACTAGGGTTAGCGTCACAACAACTAGGGTTAGCGCCAGGACAACTAGGGTTAGCGTCAGGACAACTAGGGTTAGCGTCAGGACAACTAGGGTTAGCGTCAGGACAACTAGGGTTAGCGTCAGGACAACTAGGGTTAGCGTCAGGACAACTAGGGTTAGCGTCAGGACAACTAGGGTTAGCGTCACGACAACTAGGGTTAGCGTCAGGACAACTAGGGTTAGCGTCAGGACAACTAGGGTTAGCGCCAGGACAACTAGGGTTAGCGCCAGGACAACTAGGGTTAGCGCCAGGACAACTAGGGTTAGCGCCAGGACAACTAAGGTTAGCGCCAGGACAACTAGGGTTAGCGCCATTACAACTAGGGTTAGCGCCATTACAACTAGGGTTAGCGCCAGGACAACTAGGGTTAGCGCCAGGACAACTAGGGTTAGCGCCAGGACAACTAGGGTTAGCACCAGGACAACTAGGGTTAGCGCCATTACAACTAGGGTTAGCGCCAGGACAACTAGGGTTAGCGCCAGGACAACTAGGGTTAGCGCCAGGACAACTAGGGTTAGCGGCAGGACAACTAGGGTTAGCGCCAGGACAACTAGGGTTAGCGCCAGGACAACTAGGGTTAGCGCCAGGACAACTAGGGTTAGCGCCAGGACAACTAGGGTTAGCATCAGGACAACTAGGGTTAGCGTCAGGACAACTAGGGTTAGCATCAGGACAACTAGGGTTAGCGTCAGGACAACTAGGGTTAGCTTCAGGACAACTAGGGTTAGCGTCAGGACAACTAGGGTTAGCATCAGGACAACTAGGGTTAGCATCACGACAACTGGGGTTAGCGTCAGGACAACTAGGGTTAGCGTCAGGACAACTAGGGTTAGCGTCAGGACAACTAGGGTTAGCGTCACAACTAGGGTTAGCATCAGGACAACTAGGGTTAGCGTCACGAAAACTAGGGTTAGCGTCAGGACAACTAGGGTTAGCGTCACGACAACTAGGGTTAGCGTCACGACAACTAGGGTTAGCATCAGGACAACTAGGTTTAGCGTCAGGACAACTAGGGTTAGAGTCAGGACAACTAGGGTTAGCGTCAGGACAACTAGGGTTAGCGTCAGGACAACTAGGTTTAGCGTCAAGACAACTAGGGTTAGCGTCAGGACAACTAGGGTTAGCGTCAGGACAACTAGGGTTAGCATCAGGACAAATAGGGTTAGCGTCAGGACAACTAGGGTTAGCGTCACGACAACTAGGGTTAGCGTCAGGACAACTAGGGTTAGCGTCAGGACAACTAGGGTTAGCGTCACAACTAGGGTTAGCATCAGGACAACTAGGGTTAGCATCAGGACAACTAGGTTTAGCGTCAGGACAACTAGGGTTAGAGTCAGGACAACTAGGGTTAGCGTCAGGACAACTAGGGTTAGCGTCAGGACAACTAGGTTTAGCGTCAAGACAACTAGGGTTAGCGTCAGGACAACTAGGGTTAGCGTCAGGACAACTAGGGTTAGCATCAGGACAAATAGGGTTAGCGTCAGGACAACTAGGGTTAGCGTCACGACAACTAGGGTTAGCGTCAGGACAACTAGGGTTAGCGTCAGGACAACTAGGGTTAGCGTCACAACTAGGGTTAGCATCAGGACAACTAGGGTTAGCATCAGGACAACTAGGTTTAGCGTCAGGACAACTAGGGTTAGAGTCAGGACAACTAGGGTTAGCGTCAGGACAACTAGGGTTAGCGTCAGGACAACTAGGGTTAGCGTCAGGACAACTAGGCTTAGCGCCAGGACAACTAGGGTTAGCGTCAGGACAACTAGGCTTAGCGCCAGGACAACTAGGGTTAGCGCCATTACAACTAGGGTTAGCGCCAGGACAACTAGGGTTAGCGCCAGGACAACTAGGGTTAGCGCCAGGACAACTAGGGTTAGCACCAGGACAACTAGGGTTAGCGCCATTACAACTAGGGTTAGCGCCAGGACAACTAGGGTTAGCGCCAGGACAACTAGGGT
Source organism: Phyllobates terribilis (assembly GCF_046119375.1). NCBI lineage: Eukaryota > Metazoa > Chordata > Amphibia > Anura > Dendrobatidae > Phyllobates > Phyllobates terribilis. Next base: position 848,960 of record NW_027363148.1, read on the forward strand.
TAGCGCCAGGACAACTAGGGTTAGCGGCAGGACAACTAGGGTTAGCGCCAGGACAACTAGGGTTAGCGCCAGGACAACTAGGGTTAGCGCCAGGACAACTAGGGTTAGCATCAGGACAACTAGGGTTAGCGTCAGGACAACTAGGGTTAGCATCAGGACAACTAGGGTTAGCGTCAGGACAACTAGGGTTAGCTTCAGGACAACTAGGGTTAGCGTCAGGACAACTAGGGTTAGCGTCAGGACAACTAGGGTTATCATCACGACAACTAGGGTTAGCGTCAGGACAACTAGGGTTAGCGCCAGGACAACTAGGGTTAGCGTCAGGACAACTAGGGTTAGCGTCAGGACAACTAGGGTTAGCGCCAAGACAACTAGGGTTAGCGTCAGGACAACTAGGGTTAGCGTCAGGACAACTAGGGTTAGCATCAGGACAACTAGGTTTAGCGTCAGGACAACTAGGGTTAGAGTCAGGACAACTAGGGTTAGCGTCAGGACAACTAGGGTTAGCGTCAGGACAACTAGGTTTAGCGTCAAGACAACTAGGGTTAGCGTCAGGACAACTAGGGTTAGCGTCAGGACAACTAGGGTTAGCATCAGGACAAATAGGGTTAGCGTCAGGACAACTAGGGTTAGCGTCACGACAACTAGGGTTAGCGTCAGGACAACTAGGGTTAGCGTCAGGACAACTAGGGTTAGCGTCACAACTAGGGTTAGCATCAGGACAACTAGGGTTAGCATCAGGACAACTAGGTTTAGCGTCAGGACAACTAGGGTTAGAGTCAGGACAACTAGGGTTAGCGTCAGGACAACTAGGGTTAGCGTCAGGACAACTAGGGTTAGCGTCAGGACAACTAGGCTTAGCGCCAGGACAACTAGGGTTAGCGTCAGGACAACTAGGCTTAGCGCCAGGACAACTAGGGTTAGCGCCATTACAACTAGGGTTAGCGCCAGGACAACTAGGGTTAGCGCCAGGACAACTAGGGTTAGCGCCAGGACAACTAGGGTTAGCACCAGGACAACTAGGGTTAGCGCCATTACAACTAGGGTTAGCGCCAGGACAACTAGGGTTAGCGCCAGGACAACTAGGGTTAGCGCCAGGACAACTAGGGTTAGCGGCAGGACAACTAGGGTTAGCGCCAGGACAACTAGGGTTAGCGCCAGGACAACTAGGGTTAGCGCCAGGACAACTAGGGTTAGCATCAGGACAACTAGGGTTAGCGTCAGGACAACTAGGGTTAGCATCAGGACAACTAGGGTTAGCGTCAGGACAACTAGGGTTAGCTTCAGGACAACTAGGGTTAGCGTCAGGACAACTAGGGTTAGCGTCAGGACAACTAGGGTTATCATCACGACAACTAGGGTTAGCGTCAGGACAACTAGGGTTAGCGCCAGGACAACTAGGGTTAGCGCCATTACAACTAGGGTTAGCGCCAGGACAACTAGGGTTAGCACCAGGAAAACTAGGGTTAGCGCCAGGACAACTAGGGTTAGCGCCAAGACAACTAGGGTTAGCGTCAGGACAACTAGGGTTAGCGTCAGGACAACTAGGGTTAGCGTCAGGACAACTAGCGTTAGCATCATGACAACTAGGTTTAGCGTCAGGACAACTAGGGTTAGAGTCAGGACAACTAGGGTTAGCGTCAGGACAACTAGGGTTAGCGTCAGGACAACTAGGTTTAGCGTCAGGACAACTAGGGTTAGCGTCAGGACAACTAGGGTTAGCGTCAGGACAACTAGGGTTAGCGCCAGGACAACTAGGGTTAGCGCCAGGACAACTAGGGTTAGCGCCAGGACAACTAGGGTTAGCATCAGGACAACTAGGGTTAGCGTCAGGACAACTAGGGTTAGCATCAGGACAACTAGGGTTAGCGTCAGGACAACTAGGGTTAGCTTCAGGACAACTAGGGTTAGCGTCAGGACAACTAGGGTTAGCGTCAGGACAACTAGGGTTAGCATCACGACAACTAGGGTTAGCGTCAGGACAACTAGGGTTAGCGCCAGGACAACTAGGGTTAGCGCCAGGACAACTAGGGTTAGTGCCATTACAACTAGGGTTAGCGCCAGGACAACTAGGGTTAGCACCAGGAAAACTAGGGTTAGCGCCAGGACAACTAGGGTTAGCGCCAAGACAACTAGGGTTAGCGTCAGGACAACTAGGGTTAGCGTCAGGACAACTAGGGTTAGCGTCAGGACAACTAGGGTTAGCATCAGGACAACTAGGTTTAGCGTCAGGACAACTAGGGTTGGAGTCAGGACAACTAGGGTTAGCGTCAGGACAACTAGGGTTAGCGTCAGGACAACTAGGTTTAGCGTCAGGACAACTAGGGTTAGCGTCAGGACAACTAGGGTTAGCGTCAGGACAACTAGGGTTAGCATCAGGACAACTAGGGTTAGCGTCAGGACAACTAGGGTTAGCGTCACGACAACTAGGGTTAACGTCAGGACAACTAGGGTTAGCGTCAGGACAACTAGGGTTAGCGTCACAACTAGGGTTAGCATCAGGACAACTAGGGTTAGCGTCAGGACAACTAGGGTTAGCGTCACGACAACTAGGGTTAGCACCAGGACAACTAGGGTTAGCGTCAGGACAACTAGGGTTAGCGTCAGGACAACTAGGCTTAGCGCCAGGACAACTAGGGTTAGCGTCAGGACAACTAGGGTTAGCGTCAGAACAACTAGGGTTAGCGTCAGGACAACTAGGGTTAGCATCAGGACAACTAGGTTTAGCGTCAGGACAACTAGGGTTAGAGTCAGGACAACTAGGGTTAGCGTCAGGACAACTAGGGTTAGCTTCAGGACAACTAGGGTTAGCGTCAGGACAACTAGGGTTAGAGTCAGGACAACTAGGGTTAGCGTCAGGACAACTAGGGTTAGCATCACGACAACTAGGGTTAGCGTCAGGACAAGTAGGGTTAGCGTCAGGACAACTAGGGTTAGCGTCACAACTAGGGTTAGCGTCAGGACAACTAGGGTTAGCGTCACGACAACTAGGGTAAGCGTCAGGACAACTAGGGTTAGCGTCAGGACAACTAGGGTTAGCGTCAGGACAACTAGGGTTAGCGTCACGACAACTAGGGTTAGCGCCAGGACAACTAGGGTTAGCGTCAGGACAACTAGGGTTAGCGTCAGGACAACTAGGGTTAGCTTCAGGACAACTAGGGTTAGCATCAGGACAACTAGGGTTAGCGTCAGGACAACTAGGGTTAGCGTCAGGACAACTAGGGTTAGCGTCACGACAACTAGGGTTAGCGTCAGGACAACTAGGGTTAGCGTCAGGACAACTAGGGTTAGCGCCAGGACAACTAGGGTTAGCGCCAGGACAACTAGGGTTAGCGCCAGGACAATTAGGGTTAGCGCCAGGACAACTAAGGTTAGCGCCAGGACAACTAGGGTTAGCGCCATTACAACTAGGGTTAGCGCCATTACAACTAGGGTTAGCGCCAGGACAACTAGGGTTAGCGCCAGGACAACTAGGGTTAGCGCCAGGACAACTAGGGTTAGTACCAGGACAACTAGGGTTAGCGCCATTACAACTAGGGTTAGCGCCAGGACAACTAGGGTTAGCGCCAGGACAACTAGGGTTAGCGCCAGGACAACTAGGGTTAGCGGCAGGACAACTAGGGTTAGCGCCAGGACAACTAGGGTTAGCGCCAGGACAACTAGGGTTAGCGCCAGGACAACTAGGGTTAGCGCCAGGACAACTAGGGTTAGCGCCAGGACAACTAGCGATAGCGCAAGGACAACTAGGGTTAGCATCAGGACAACTAGGGTTAGCGTCAGGACAACTAGGGTTAGCATCAGGACAACTAGGGTTAGCGTCAGGACAACTAGGGTTAGCTTCAGGACAACTAGGGTTAGCGTCAGGACAACTAGGGTTAGCGTCAGGACAACTAGGGTTAGCATCACGACAACTAGGGTTAGCGTCAGGACAACTAGGGTTAGCGTCAGGACAACTAGGGTTAGCGTCACAACTAGGGTTAGCGTCAGGACAACTAGGGTTAGCGTCACGAAAACTAGGGTTAGCGTCAGGACAACTAGGGTTAGCGTCACGACAACTAGGGTTAGCGTCACGACAACTAGGGTTAGCGCCAGGACAACTAGGGTTAGCGTCAGGACAACTAGGGTTAGCGTCAGGACAACTAGGGTTAGCGCCAAGACAACTAGGGTTAGCGTCAGGACAACTAGGGTTAGCGTCAGGACAACTAGGGTTAGCGTCAGGACAACTAGGGTTAGCATCAGGACAACTAGGTTTAGCGTCAGGACAACTAGGGTTAGAGTCAGGACAACTAGGGTTAGCGTCAGGACAACTAGGGTTAGCGTCAGGACAACTAGGTTTAGCGTCAGGACAACTAGGGTTAGCGTCAGGACAACTAGGGTTAGCGTCAGGACAACTAGGGTTAGCGTCAGGACAACTAGGGTTAGCATCAGGACAACTAGGGTTAGCGTCAGGACAACTAGGGTTAGCGTCACGACAACTAGGGTTAGCGTCAGGACAACTAGGGTTAGCGTCAGGACAACTAGGGTTAGCGTCACAACTAGGGTTAGCATCAGGACAACTAGGGTTAGCGTCAGGACAACTAGGGTTAGCGTCACGACAACTAGGGTTAGCACAAGGACAACTAGGGTTAGCGTCAGGACAACTAGGGTTAGCGTCAGGACAACTAGGCTTAGCGCCAGGACAACTAGGGTTAGCGTCAGGACAACTAGGGTTAGCGTCAGAACAACTAGGGTTAGCGTCAGGACAACTAGGGTTAGCATCAGGACAACTAGGTTTAGCGTCAGGACAACTAGGGTTAGAGTCAGGACAACTAGGGTTAGCGTCAGGACAACTAGGGTTAGCGTCAGGACAACTAGGGTTAGCGTCAGGACAACTAGGGTTAGCATCAGGACAACTAGGGTTAGCGCCAGGACAACTAGGGTTAGCGCCAGGACAACTAGGGTTAGCGCCATTACAACTAGGGTTAGCGCCAGGACAACTAGGGTTAGCGCCAGGACAACTAGGGTTAGCGCCAGGACAACTAGGGTTAGCACCAGGACAACTAGGGTTAGCGCCATTACAACTAGGGTTAGCGCCAGGACAACTAGGGTTAGCGCCAGGACAACTAGGGTTAGCGCCAGGACAACTAGGGTTAGCGGCAGGACAACTAGGGTTAGCGCCAGGACAACTAGGGTTAGCGCCAGGACAACTAGGGTTAGCGGCAGGACAACTAGGGTTAGCGCCAGGACAACTAGGGTTAGCGCCAGGACAACTAGGGTTAGCGCCAGGACAACTAGGGTTAGCGCCAGGACAACTAGGGTTAGCATCAGGACAACTAGGGTTAGCGTCAGGACAACTAGGGTTAGCATCAGGACAACTAGGGTTAGCGTCAGGACAACTAGGGTTAGCTTCAGGACAACTAGGGTTAGCGTCAGGACAACTAGGGTTAGCGTCAGGACAACTAGGGTTAGCATCACGACAACTAGGGTTAGCGTCAGGACAACTAGGGTTAGCGCCAGGACAACTAGGGTTAGCGCCAGGACAACTAGGGTTAGCGCCATTACAACTAGGGTTAGCGCCAGGACAACTAGGGTTAGCACCAGGAAAACTAGGGTTAGGGCCAGGACAACTAGGGTTAGCGCCAAGACAACTAGGGTTAGCGTCAGGACAACTAGGGTTAGCGTCAGGACAACTAGGGTTAGCGTCAGGACAACTAGGGTTAGCATCAGGACAACTAGGTTTAGCGTCAGGACAACTAGGGTTAGCGTCAGGACAACTAGGGTTAGCGTCAGGACAACTAGGGTTAGCGTCAGGACAACTAGGGTTAGCGTCAGGACAACTAGGGTTAGCGTCAGGACAACTAGGGTTAGCGTCAGGACAACTAGGGTTAGCGTCACGACAACTAGGGTTAGCGTCACGACAACTAGGGTTAGCGTCAGGACAACTAGGGTTAGCGTCACAACTAGGGTTAGCATCAGGACAACTAGGGTTAGCGTCAGGACAACTATTGTTAGCGTCACGACAACTAGGGTTAGCACCAGGACAACTAGGGTTAGCGTCAGGACAACTAGGGTTAGCGTCAGGACAACTAGGCTTAGCGCCAGGACAACTAGGGTTAGCGTCAGGACAACTAGGGTTAGCGTCAGAACAACTAGGGTTAGCGTCAGGACAACTAGGGTTAGCATCAGGACAACTAGGGTTAGCGTCAGGACAACTAGGGTTAGCTTCAGGACAACTAGGGTTAGCGTCAGGACAACTAGGGTTAGCGTCAGGACAACTAGGGTTAGCATCACGACAACTAGGGTTAGCGTCAGGACAACTAGGGTTAGCGCCAGGACAACTAGGGTTAGCGCCAGGACAACTAGGGTTAGCGCCATTACAACTAGGGTTAGCGCCAGGACAACTAGGGTTAGCACCAGGAAAACTAGGGTTAGCGCCAGGACAACTAGGGTTAGCGCCAGGACAACTAGGGTTAGCGCCAGGACAACTAGGGTTACCGCCAGGACAACTAGGGTTAGCGCCAGGACAACTAGCGTTAGCGCCAGGACAACTAGGGTTAGCGCCTGGACAACTAGGGTTAGCGCCAGGACAACTAGGGTTTGCATCAGGACGACTAGGGTTAGCGCCAGGACAACTAGGGTTAGCGCCAGGACAACTAGGGTTAGCGTCAGGACAACTAGGGTTAGCGTCAGGACATCTAGGGTTAGCGTCAGAACAACTAGGGTTAGCGTCAGGACAACTAGGGTTAGCATCAGGACAACTAGGGTTAGCGTCAGGACAACTAGGTTTAGAGTCAGGACAACTAGGGTTAGCGTCAGGACAACTAGGGTTAGCGTCAGGACAACTAGGGTTAGCGTCAGGACAACTAGGGTTAGCTTCAGGACAACTAGGGTTAGAGTCAGGACAACTAGGGTTAGCGTCAGGACAACTAGGGTTAGCATCAAGACAACTAGGGTTAGCGTCAGGACAACTAGGGTTAGCGTCAGGACAACTAGGGTTAGCGTCACAACTAGGGTTAGCGTCACGACAACTAGGGTAAGCGTCAGGACAACTAGGGTTAGCGTCAGGACAACTAGGGTTAGCGCCATTACAACTAGGGATAGCGCCAGGACAACTAGGGTTAGCGCCAGGACAACTAGGGTTAGCGCCAGGACAACTAGGGCTAGCGCCATTACAACTAGGGTTAGCGCCATTACAACTAGGGTTAGCGCCAGGACAACTAGGGTTAGCGCCAGGACAACTAGGGTTAGCGCCAGGACAACTAGGGTTAGCGGCAGGACAACTAGGGTTAGCGGCAGGACAACTAGGGTTAGCGCCAGGACAACTAGAGTTAGCGCCAGGACAACTAGGGTTAGCGCCAGGACAACTAGGGTTAGCATCAGGACAACTGGGGTTAGCGTCAGGACAACTAGGGTTAGCATCAGGACAACTAGGGTTAGCGTCAGGACAACTAGGGTTAGCTTCAGGACAACTAGGGTTAGCGTCAGGACAACTAGGGTTAGCGTCAGGACAACTAGGGTTAGCATCACGACAACTAGGGTTAGCGTCAGGACAACTAGGGTTAGCGTCAGGACAACTAGGGTTAGCGTCACAACTAGGGTTAGCGTCACGACAACTAGGGTTAGCGTCACGACAACTAGGGTTAGCGTCAGGACAACTAGGGTTAGCGTCAGGACAACTAGGGTTAGCGTCAGGACAACTAGGGTTAGCGTCACGACAACTAGGGTTAGCGCCAGGACAACTAGGGTTAGCGTCAGGACAACTAGGGTTAGCGTCAGGACAACTAGGGTTAGCGCCAGGACAACTAGGGTTAGCGTCAGGACAACTAGGGTTAGCGTCAGGACAACTAGGGTTAGCGTCAGGACAACTAGGGTTAGCATCAGGACAACTAGGGTTAACGTCAGGACAACTAGGGTTAGCGTCACGACAACTAGGGTTAGCGTCAGGACAACTAGGGTTAGCGTCAGGACAACTAGGGTTAGCGTCACAACTACGGTTAGCGTCAGGACAACTAGGGTTAGCGTCAGGACAACTAGGGTTAGCGTCACAACAACTAGGGTTAGCACCAGGACAACTAGGGTTAGCGCCAGGACAACTAGGGTTAGCGCCAGGACAACTAGTGTTTGCATCAGGACGACTAGGGTTAGCGCCAGGACAACTAGGGTTAGCGCCAGGACAACTAGGGTTAGCGTCAGGACAACTAGGGTTAGCGTCAGGACATCTAGGGTTAGCGTCAGAACAACTAGGGTTAGCGTCAGGACAACTAGGGTTAGCATCAGGACAACTAGGGTTAGCGTCAGGACAACTAGGGTTAGAGTCAGGACAACTAGGGTTAGCGTCAGGACAACTAGGGTTAGCTTCAGGACAACTAGGGTTAGCGTCAGGACAACTAGGGTTAGCATCACGACAACTAGGATTAGCGTCAGGACAACTAGGGTTAGCGTCAGGACAACTAGGGTTAGCGTCACAACTAGGGTTAACGTCAGGACAACTAGGGTTAGCGTCACGACAACTAGGGTTAGCGTCAGGACAACTAGGGTTAGCGTCAGGACAACCAGGGTTAGCGTCAGGACAACTAGGGTTAGCATCACGACAACTAGGGTTAGCGCCAGGACAACTAGGGTTAGCGTCAGGACAACTAGGGTTAGCGTCAGGACAACTAGGGATAGCGCCAGGACAACTAGGGTTAGCGTCAGGACAACTAGGGTTAGCGTCAGGACAACTAGGGTTAGCGTCAGGACAACTAGGGTTAGCATCAGGACAACTAGGGTTAGCGTCAGGACAACTAGGGTTAGCGTCACGACAACTAGGGTTAGCGTCAAGACAACTAGGGTTAGCGTCAGGACAACTAGGGTTAGCGTCAGGACAACTAGGGTTAGCGTCACAACTAGGGTTAGCGTCAGGACAACTAGGGTTAGCGTCAGGACAACTAGGGTTAGCGTCACGACAACTAGGGTTAGCACCAGGACAACTAGGGTTAGCGTCAGGACAACTAGGGTTAGCATCAGGACAACTAGGGTTAGCGCCAGGACAACTAGGGTTAGCGTCAGGACAACTAGGGTTAGCGTCAGGACAACTAGGGTTAGCGTCAGAACAACTAGGGTTAGCGTCAGGACAACTAGGGTTAGCATCAGGACAACTAGGTTTAGCGTCAGGACAACTAGGGTTAGAGTCAGGACAACTAGGGTTAGCGTCAGGACAACTAGGGTTAGCATCAGGACAACTAGGGTTAGCGTCAGGACAACTAGGGTTAGCGTCAGGACAACTAGGGTTAGCGTCACGACAACTAGGGTTAGCGTCACGACAACTAGGGTTAGCGTCAGGACAACTAGGATTAGCGTCACGACAACTAGTGTTAGCGTCAGGACAACTAGGGTTAGCGTCATGACAACTAGGGTTAGCTTCAGGACAACTAGGGTTAGAGTCAGGACAACTAGGTTTAGCGTCAGGACAACTAGGGTTAGCATCACGACAACTAGGGTTAGCGTCAGGACAACTAGGGTTAGCGTCAGGACAACTAGGGTTAGCGTCACAACTAGGGTTAGCGTCAGGACAACTAGGGTTAGCGTCACGACAACTAGGGTAAGCGTCAGGACAACTAGGGTTAGCGTCAGGACAACTAGGGTTAGCGTCAGGACAACTAGGGTTAGCGTCACGACAACTAGGGTTAGCGCCAGGACAACTAGGGTTAGCGTCAGGACAACTAGGGTTAGCGTCAGGACAACTAGGGTTAGCGTCAGGACAACTAGGGTTAGCATCAGGACAACTAGGGTTAGCGTCAGGACAACTAGGGTTAGCGTCAGGACAACTAGGGTTAGCGTCAGGACAACTAGGGTTAGCGTCACGACAACTAGGGTTAGCGTCAGGACAACTAGGGTTAGCGCCAGGACAACTAGGGTTAGCGGCAGGACAACTAGGGTTAGCGCCAGGACAACTAGGTTAGCACCAGGACAACTAGGGTTAGCGCCATTACAACTAGGGTTAGCGCCATTACAACTAGGGTTAGCGCCAGGACAACTAGGGTTAGCGCCAGGACAACTAGGGTTAGCGCCAGGACAACTAGGGTTAGCACCAGGACAACTAGGGTTAGCGCCATTACAACTAGGGTTAGCGCCAGGACAACTAGGGTTAGCGCCAGGACAACTAGGGTTAGCGCCAGGACAACTAGGGTTAGCGGCAGGACAACTAGGGTTAGCGCCAGGACAACTAGGGTTAGCGCCAGGACAACTAGGGTTAGCGCCAGGACAACTAGGGTTAGCGTCAGGACAACTAGGGTTAGCGTCAGGACAACTAGGGTTAGCGTCACGACAACTAGGGTTAGCGTCAGGACAACTAGGGTTAGCGCCAGGACAACTAGGGTTAGCGCCAGGACAACTAGGGTTAGCGCCAGGACAACTAGGTTAGCACCAGGACAACTAGGGTTAGCGCCATTACAACTAGGGTTAGCGCCATTACAACTAGGGTTAGCGCCAGGACAACTAGGGTTAGCGCCAGGACAACTAGGGTTAGCGCCAGGACAACTAGGGTTAGCACCAGGACAACTAGGGTTAGCGCCATTACAACTAGGGTTAGCGCCAGGACAACTAGGGTTAGCGCCAGGACAACTAGAGTTAGCGCCAGGACAACTAGGGTTAGCGGCAGGACAACTAGGGTTAGCGCCAGGACAACTAGGGTTAGCGCCAGGACAACTAGGGTTAGCGCCAGGACAACTAGGGTTAGCGCCAGGACAACTAGGGTTAGCATCAGGACAACTAGGGTTAGCGTCAGGACAACTAGGGTTAGCATCAGGACAACTAGGGTTAGCGTCAGGACAACTAGGGTTAGCTTCAGGACAACTAGGGTTAGCGTCAGGACAACTAGGGTTAGCATCACGACAACTAGGGTTAGCGTCAGGACAACTAGGGTTAGCGTCACGACAACTAGGGTAAGCGTCAGGACAACTAGGGTTAGCGTCAGGACAACTAGGGTTAGCGTCAGGACAACTAGGGTTAGCGTCACGACAACTAGGGTTAGCGCCAGGACAACTAGGGTTAGCGTCAGGACAACTAGGGTTAGCGTCAGGACAACTAGGGTTAGCGTCAGGACAACTAGGGTTAGCATCAGGACAACTAGGGTTAGCGTCAGGACAACTAGGGTTAGCGTCAGGACAACTAGGGTTAGCGTCACGACAACTAGGGTTAGCGTCAGGACAACTAGGGTTAGCGCCAGGACAACTAGGGTTAGCGCCAGGACAACTAGGGTTAGCGCCAGGACAACTAGGGTTAGCACCAGGTCAACTAGGGTTAGCATCAGGACAACTAGGGTTAGCGTCAGGACAACTAGGGTTAGCATCAGGACAACTAGGGTTAGCTTCAGGACAACTAGGGTTAGCGTCAGGACAACTAGGGTTAGCATCACGACAACTAGGGTTAGCGTCAGGACAACTAGGGTTAGCGTCAGGACAACTAGGGTTAGCGTCACAACTAGGGTTAGCGTCAGGACAACTAGGGTTAGCGTCACGACAATTAGGGTTAGCGCCAGGACAACTAGGGTTAGCGTCAGGACAACTAGGGTTAGCGTCAGGACAACTAGGGTTAGCGTCACGACAACTAGGGTTAGCGCCAGGACAACTAGGGTTAGCGTCAGGACAACTGGGGTTAGCGTCAGGACAACTAGGGTTAGCGCCAGGACAACTAGGGTTAGCGTCAGGACAACTAAGGTTAGCGTCAGGACAACTAGGGTTAGCATCAGGACAACTAGGGTTAGCGTCAGGACAACTAGGGTTAGCGTCACGACAACTAGGGTTAGCGTCAGGACAACTAGGGTTAGCGTCAGGACAACTAGGGTTAACGTCACAACTAGGGTTAGCGTCAGGACAACTAGGGTTAGCGTCAGGACAACTAGGGTTAGCGTCACGACAACTAGGGTTAGCACCAGGACAACTAGGGTTAGCGCCAGGACAACTAGGGTTAGCGCCAGGACAACTAGGGTTTGCATCAGGACGACTAGGGTTAGCGCCAGGACAACTAGGGTTAGCGCCAGGACAACTAGGGTTAGCGTCAGGACAACTAGGGTTAGCGTCAGGACATCTAGGGTTAGCGTCAGAACAACTAGGGTTAGCGTCAGGACAACTAGGGTTAGCATCAGGACAACTAGGGTTAGCGTCAGGACAACTAGGGTTAGAGTCAGGACAACTAGGGTTAGCGTCAGGACAACTAGGGTTAGCGTCAGGACAACTAGGGTTAGCTTCAGGACAACTAGGGTTAGAGTCAGGACAACTAGGGTTAGCATCACGACAACTAGGGTTAGCGTCAGGACAACTAGGGTTAGCGTCAGGACAACTAGGGATAGCGTCACAACTAGGGTTAGCGTCAGGACAACTAGGGTTAGCGTCACGACAACTAGGGTAAGCGTCAGGACAACTAGGGTTAGCGTCAGGACAACTAGGGCTAGCGCCATTACAACTAGGGTTAGCGCCAGGACAACTAGGGTTAGCGCCAGGACAACTAGGGTTAGCGCCAGGACAACTAGGGTTAGCACCAGGACAACTAGGGTTAGCGCCATTACAACTAGGGTTAGCGCCAGGACAACTAGGGTTAGCGCCAGGACAACTAGGGTTAGCGCCAGGACAACTAGGGTTAGCGGCAGGACAACTAGGGTTAGCGGCAGGACAACTAGGGTTAGCGCCAGGACAACTAGGGTTAGCGCCAGGACAACTAGGGTTAGCATCAGGACAACTAGGGTTAGCGTCAGGACAACTAGGGTTAGCATCAGGACAACTAGGGTTAGCGTCAGGACAACTAGGGTTAGCTTCAGGACAACTAGGGTTAGCGTCAGGACAACTAGGGTTAGCGTCAGGACAACTAGGGTTAGCATCACGACAACTAGGGTTAGCGTCAGGACAACTAGGGTTAGCGTCAGGACAACTAGGGTTAGCGTCAGGACAACTAGGGTTAGCGTCACAACTAGGGTTAATGTCAGGACAACTAGGGTTAGCGTCACGACAACTAGGGTTAGCGTCAGGACAACTAGGGTTAGCGTCAGGACAACTAGGGTTAGCGTCAGGACAACTAGGGTTAGCATCACGACAACTAGGGTTAGCGCCAGGACAACTAGGGTTAGCGTCAGGACAACTAGGGTTAGCGTCAGGACAACTAGGGTTAGCGCCAGGACAACTAGGGTTAGCGTCAGGACAACTAGGGTTAGCGTCAGGACAACTAGGGTTAGCGTCAGGACAACTAGGGTTAGCATCAGGACAACTAGGGTTAGCGTCAGGACAACTAGGGTTAGCGTCACGACAACTAGGGTTAGCGTCAGGACAACTAGGGTTAGCGTCAGGACAACTAGGGTTAGCGTCACAACTAGGGTTAGCGTCAGGACAACTAGGGTTAGCGTCACGACAACTAGGGTTAGCACCAGGACAACTAGGGTTAGCGTCAGGACAACTAGGGTTAGCGTCAGGACAACTAGGGTTAGCGCCAGGACAACTAGGGTTAGCGTCAGGACAACTAGGGTTAGCGTCAGGACAACTAGGGTTAGCGTCAGAACAACTAGGGTTAGCGTCAGGACAACTAGGGTTAGCATCAGGACAACTAGGTTTAGCGTCAGGACAACTAGGGTTAGCGTCAGGACAACTAGGGTTAGCGTCAGGACAACTAGGGTTAGCGTCAGGACAACTAGGGTTAGCGTCAGGACAACTAGGGTTAGCGTCAGGACAACTAGGGTTAGCGTCACGACAACTAGGGTTAGCGTCAGGACAACTAGGGTTAGCGTCACGACAACTAGTGTTAGCGTCAGGACAACTAGGGTTAGCGTCATGACAACTAGGGTTAGCTTCCGGACAACTAGGGTTAGAGTCAGGACAACTAGGGTTAGCGTCAGGACAACTAGGGTTAGCATCACGATAACTAGGGTTAGCGTCAGGACAACTAGGGTTAGCGTCAGGACAACTAGGGTTAGCGTCACAACTAGGGTTAGCGTCAGGACAACTAGGGTTAGCGTCACGACAACTAGGGTAAGCGTCAGGACAACTAGGGTTAGCGTCAGGACAACTAGGGTTAGCGTCACGACAACTAGGGTTAGCGCCAGGACAACTAGGGTTAGCGTCAGGACAACTAGGGTTAGCGTCAGGACAACTAGGGTTAGCGTCAGGACAACTAGGGTTAGCGTCAGGACAACTAGGGTTAGCATCAGGACAACTAGGGTTAGCGTCAGGACAACTAGGGTTAACGTCAGGACAACTAGGGTTAGCGTCAGGACAACTAGGGTTAGCGTCACGACAACTAGGGTTAGCGTCAGGACAACTAGGGTTAGCGTCAGGACAACTAGGGTTAGCGCCAGGACAACTAGGGTTAGCGCCAGGACAACTAGGGTTAGCGCCAGGACAACTAGGGTTAGCGCCAGGACAACTAGGGTTAGCACCAGGACAACTAGGGTTAGCGCCATTACAACTAGGGTTAGCGCCATTACAACTAGGGTTAGCGCCAGGACAACTAGGGTTAGCGCCAGGACAACTAGGGTTAGCGCCAGGACAACTAGGGTTAGCACCAGGACAACTAGGGTTAGCGCCATTACAACTAGGGTTAGCGCCAGGACAACTAGGGTTAGCGCCAGGACAACTAGGGTTAGCGCCAGGACAACTAGGGTTAGCGGCAGGACAACTAGGGTTAGCGCCAGGACAACTAGGGTTAGCGCCAGGACAACTAGGGTTAGCGCCAGGACAACTAGGGTTAGCGCCAGGACAACTAGGGTTACCGCCAGGACAACTAGGGTTAGCATCAGGACAACTAGGGTTAGCGTCAGGACAACTAGGGTTAGCATCAGGACAACTAGGGTTAGCGTCAGGACAACTAGGGTTAGCTTCAGGACAACTAGGGTTAGCGTCAGGACAACTAGGGTTAGCATCACGACAACTAGGGTTAGCGTCAGGACAACTAGGGTTAGCGTCACGACAACTAGGGTAAGCGTCAGGACAACTAGGGTTAGCGTCAGGACAACTAGGGTTAGCGTCAGGACAACTAGGGTTAGCGTCAAGACAACTAGGGTTAGCGCCAGGACAACTAGGGTTAGCGTCAGGACAACTAGGGTTAGCGTCAGGACAACTAGGGTTAGCGTCAGGACAACTAGGGTTAGCATCAGGACAACTAGGGTTAGCGTCAGGACAACTAGGGTTAGCGTCAGGACAACTAGGGTTAGCGTCACGACAACTAGGGTTAGCGTCAGGACAACTAGGGTTAGCGTCAGGACAACTAGGGTTAGCGCCAGGACAACTAGGGTTAGCGCCAGGACAACTAGGGTTAGCGCCAGGACAACTAGGTTTAGCGCCAGGACAACTAAGGTTAGCGCCAGGACAACTAGGGTTAGCGCCATTACAACTAGGGTTAGCGCCATTACAACTAGGGTTAGCGCCAGGACAACTAGGGTTAGCGCCAGGACAACTAGGGTTAGCGTCAGTACAACTAGGGTTAGCACCAGGACAACTAGGGTTAGCGCCATTACAACTAGGGTTAGCGCCAGGACAACTAGGGTTAGCGCCAGGACAACTAGGGTTAGCGGCAGGACAACTAGGGTTAGCGCCAGGACAACTAGGGTTAGCGCCAGGACAACTAGGGTTAGCGCCAGGACAACTAGGGTTAGCGCCAGGACAACTAGGGTTAGCATCAGGACAACTAGGGTTAGCATCAGGACAACTAGGGTTAGCGTCAGGACAACTAGGGTTAGCGTCAGGACAACTAGGGTTAGCATCACGACAACTAGGGTTAGCGTCAGGACAACTAGGGTTAGCGTCACGACAACTAGGGTTAGCATCACGACAACTAGGGTTAGCGTCAGGACAACTAGGGTTAGCATCAGGACAACTAGGGTTAGCGTCAGGACAACTAGGGTTAGCGTCAGGACAACTAGGGTTAGCGTCACGACAACTAGTGTTAGCGTCAGGACAACTAGGGTTAGCGCCAGGACAACTAGGGTTAGCGCCAGGACAACTAGGGTTAGCGCCAGGACAACTAGGGTTAGCATCAGGACAACTAGGGTTAGCGTCAGGACAACTAGGGTTAGCGTCAGGACAACTAGTGTTAGCATCAGGACAACTAGGGTTAGCTTCAGGACAACTAGGGTTAGCGTCAGGACAACCAGGGTTAGCGTCAGGACAACTAGGGTTAGCATCACGACAACTAGGGTTAGCGTCAGGACAACTAGGGTTAGCGTCAGGACAACTAGGGTTAGCGTCAGGACAACTAGGGTTAGCGTCACAACTAGGGTTAGCGTCAGGACAACTAGGGTTAGCGTCACGACAACTAGGGTTAGCGCCAGGACAACTAGGGTTAGCGTCAGGACAACTAGGGTTAGCGTCAGGACAACTAGGGTTAGCGCCAGGACAACTAGGGTTAGCGTCAGGACATCTAGGGTTAGCGTCAGGACAACTAGGGTTAGAGTCAGGACAACTAGGGTTAGCATCAGGACAACTAGGGTTAGCGTCAGGACAACTAGGGTTAGTGTCACGACAACTAGGGTTAGCGTCAGGACAACTAGGGTTAGCGTCAGGACAACTAGGGTTAGCGTCACAACTAGGGTTAGCGTCAGGACAACTAGGGTTAGCGTCAGGACAACTAGGGTTAGCGTCACGACAACTAGGGTTAGCACTAGGACAACTAGGGTTAGCGCCAGGACAACTAGGGTTAGCGCCAGGACAACTAGGGTTTGCATCAGGACGACTAGGGTTAGCGCCAGGACAACTAGGGTTAGCGTCAGGACAACTAGGGTTAGCGTCAGGACATCTAGGGTTAGCGTCAGAACAACTAGGGATAGCGTCAGGACAACTAGGGTTAGCATCAGGACAACTAGGGTTAGCGTCAGGACAACTAGGGTTAGAGTCAGGACAACTAGGGTTAGCGTCAGGACAACTAGGGTTAGCGTCAGGACAACTAGGGTTAGCTTCAGGACAACTAGGGTTAGAGTCAGGACAACTAGGGTTAGCGTCAGGACAACTAGGGTTAGCATCACGACAACTAGGGTTAGCGTCAGGACAACTAGGGTTAGCGTCAGGACAACTAGGGATAGCGTCACAACTAGGGTTAGCTTCAGGACAACTAGGGTTAGCGTCACGACAACTAGGGTAAGCGTCAGGACAACTAGGGTTAGCGTCAGGACAACTAGGGCTAGCGCCATTACAACTAGGGTTAGCGCCAGGACAACTAGGGTTAGCGCCAGGACAACTAGGGTTAGCGCCAGGACAACTAGGGTTAGCACCAGGACAACTAGGGTTAGCGCCATTACAACTAGGGTTAGCGCCAGGACAACTAGGGTTAGCGCCAGGACAACTAGGGTTAGCGCCAGGACAACTAGGGTTAGCGGCAGGACAACTAGGGTTAGCGGCAGGACAACTAGGGTTAGCGCCAGGACAACTAGGGTTAGCGCCAGGACAACTAGGGTTAGCATCAGGACAACTAGGGTTAGCGTCAGGACAACTAGGGTTAGCATCAGGACAACTAGCGTTAGCGTCAGGACAACTAGGGTTAGCTTCAGGACAACTAGGGTTAGCGTCAGGACAACTAGGGTTAGCGTCAGGACAACTAGGGTTAGCATCACGACAACTAGGGTTAGCGTCAGGACAACTAGGGTTAGCGTCAGGACAACTAGGGTTAGCGTCAGGACAACTAGGGTTAGCGTCACAACTAGTGTTAACGTCAGGACAACTAGGGTTAGCGTCACGACAACTAGGGTTAGCGTCAGGACAACTAGGGTTAGCGTCAGGACAACTAGGGTTAGCGTCAGGACAGCTAGGGTTAGCATCACGACAACTAGGGTTAGCGCCAGGACAACTAGGGTTAGCGTCAGGACAACTAGGGTTAGCGTCAGGACAACTAGGGTTAGCGCCAGGACAACTAGGGTTAGCGTCAGGACAACTAGGGTTAGCGTCAGGACAACTAGGGTTAGCATCAGGACAACTAGGGTTAGCATCACGACAACTAGGGTTAGCGCCAGGACAACTAGGGTTAGCGTCAGGACAACTAGGGTTAGCGTCAGGACAACTAGGGTTAGCGCCAGGACAACTAGGGTTAGCGTCAGGACAACTAGGGTTAGCGTCAGGACAACTAGGGTTAGCGTCAGGACAACTAGGGTTAGCATCAGGACAACTAGGGTTAGCGTCAGGACAACTAGGGTTAGCGTCACGACAACTAGGGTTAGCGTCAGGACAACTAGGGTTAGCGTCAGGACAACTAGGGTTAGCGTCAGGACAACTAGGGTTAGCTTCAGGACAACTAGGGTTAGCGTCACAACTAGGGTTATCGTCAGGACAACTAGGGTTAGCGTCAGGACAACTAGGGTTAGCGTCACGACAACTAGGGTTAGCACCAGGACAACTAGGGTTAGCGTCAGGACAACTAGGGTTAGCGTCAGGACAACTAGGGTTAGCGCCAGGACAACTAGGGTTAGCGTCAGGACAACTAGGGTTAGCGTCAGGACAACTAGGGTTAGCGTCAGAACAACTAGGGTTAGCGTCAGGACAACTAGGGTTAGCATCAGGACAACTAGGTTTAGCGTCAGGACAACTAGGGTTAGAGTCAGGACAACTAGGGTTAGCGTCAGGACAACTAGGGTTAGCGTCAGGACAACTAGGGTTAGCATCAGGACAACTAGGGTTAGCGTCAGGACAACTAGGGTTAGCGTCAGGACAACTAGGGTTAGCGTCACGACAACTAGGGTTAGCGCCAGGACAACTAGGGTTAGCGTCAGGACAACTAGGGTTAGCGTCAGGACAACTAGGGTTAGCGTCAGGACAACTAGGGTTAGCATCAGGACAACTAGGGTTAGCGTCAGGACAACTAGGGTTAGCGTCAGGACAACTAGGGTTAGCGTCAGGACAACTAGGGTTAGCGTCACGACAACTAGGGTTAGCGTCAGGACAACTAGGGTTAGCGTCAGGACAACTAGGGTTAGCGCCAGGACAACTAGGGTTAGCGCCAGGACAACTAGGGTTAGCGCCAGGACAACTAGGGTTAGCGCCAGGACAACTAGGGTTAGCGCCAGGACAACTAGGGTTAGCGCCATTACAACTAGGGTTAGCGCCATTACAACTAGGGTTAGCGCCAGGACAACTAGGGTTAGCGCCAGGACAACTAGGGTTAGCGCCAGGACAACTAGGGTTAGCACCAGGACAACTAGGGTTAGCGCCATTACAACTAGGGTTAGCGCCAGGACAACTAGGGTTAGCGCCAGGACAACTAGGGTTAGCGCCAGGACAACTAGGGTTAGCGGCAGGACAACTAGGGTTAGCGCCAGGACAACTAGGGTTAGCGCCAGGACAACTAGGGTTAGCGCCAGGACAACTAGGGTTAGCATCAGGACAACTAGGGTTAGCGTCAGGACAACTAGGGTTAGCATCAGGACAACTAGGGTTAGCGTCAGGACAACTAGGGTTAGCTTCAGGACAACTAGGGTTAGCGTCAGGACAACTAGGGTTAGCGTCAGGACAACTAGGGTTAGCGTCACGACAACTAGGGTAAGCGTCAGGACAACTAGGGTTAGCGTCAGGACAACTAGGGTTAGCGTCAGAACAACTAGGGTTAGCGTCACGACAACTAGGGTTAGCGCCAGGACAACTAGGGTTAGCGTCAGGACAACTAGGGTTAGCGTCAGGACAACTAGGGTTAGCGTCAGGACAACTAGGGTTAGCATCAGGACAACTAGGGTTAGCGTCAGGACAACTAGGGTTAGCGTCAGGACAACTAGGGTTAGCGTCAGGACAACTAGGGTTAGCGTCAGGACAACTAGGGTTAGCGCCAGGACAACTAGGGTTAGCGCCAGGACAACTAGGGTTAGCGCCAGGACAACTAAGGTTAGCGCCAGGACAACTAGGGTTAGCGCCATTACAACTAGGGTTAGCGCCATTACAACTAGGCTTAGCGCCAGGACAACTAGGGTTAGCGCCAGGACAACTAGGGTTAGCGTCAGGACAACTAGGGTTAGCACCAGGACAACTAGGGTTAGCGCCATTACAACTAGGGTTAGCGCCAGGACAACTAGGGTTAGCGCCAGGACAACTAGGGTTAGCGCCAGGACAACTAGGGTTAGCGGCAGGACAACTAGGGTTAGCGCCAGGACAACTAGGGTTAGCGCCAGGACAACTAGGGTTAGCGCCAGGACAACTAGGGTTAGCGCCAGGACAACTAGGGTTAGCATCAGGACAACTAGGGTTAGCGTCAGGACAACTAGGGTTAGCATCAGGACAACTAGGGTTAGCGTCAGGACAACTAGGGTTAGCTTCAGGACAACTAGGGTTAGCGTCAGGACAACTAGGGTTAGAGTCAGGACAACTAGGGTTAGCGTCAGGACAACTAGGGTTAGCATCACGACAACTAGGGTTAGCATCAGGACAACTAGGGTTAGCGTCAGGACAACTAGGGTTAGCGTCACAACTAGGGTTAGCGTCAGGACAACTAGGGTTAGCGTCACGACAACTAGGGTAAGCGTCAGGACAACTAGGGTTAGCGTAAGGACAACTAGGGTTAGCGCCAGGACAACTAGGGTTAGCGCCAGGACAACTAGGGTTAGCGCCAGGACAACTAAGGTTAGCGCCAGGACAACTAGGGTTAGCGCCATTACAACTAGGGTTAGCGCCATTACAACTAGGGTTAGCGTCACGACAACTAGGGTAAGCGTCAGGACAACTAGGGTTAGCGTAAGGACAACTAGGGTTAGCTTCAGAACAACTAGGGTTAGCGTCACGACAACTAGGGTTAGCGCCAGGGCAACTAGGGTTAGCGTCAGGACAACTAGGGTTAGCGTCAGGACAACTAGGGTTAGCATCAGGACAACTAGGGTTAGCGTCAGGACAACTAGGGTTAGCGTCAGGACAACTAGGGTTAGCGTCACGACAACTAGGGTTAGCGTCAGGACAACTAGGGTTAGCCTCAGGACAACTAGGGTTAGCGCCAGGACAACTAGGGTTAGCGCCAGGACAACTAGGGTTAGCGCCAGGACAACTAAGGTTAGCGCCAGGACAACTAGGGTTAGCGCCATTACAACTAGGGTTAGCGCCATTACAACTAGGGTTAGCGCCAGGACAACTAGGGTTAGCGCCAGGACAACTAGGGTTAGCACCAGGACAACTAGGGTTAGCGCCATTACAACTAGGGTTAGCGCCAGGACAACTAGGGTTAGCGCCAGGACAACTAGGGTTAGCGCCAGGACAACTAGGGTTAGCGGCAGGACAACTAGGGTTAGCGCCAGGACAACTAGGGTTAGCGCCAGGACAACTAGGGTTAGCACCAGGACAACTAGGGTTAGCGCCATTACAACTAGGGTTAGCGCCAGGACAACTAGGGTTAGCGCCAGGACAACTAGGGTTAGCGCCAGGACAACTAGGGTTAGCGGCAGGACAACTAGGGTTAGCGCCAGGACAACTAGGGTAAGCGCCAGGACAACTAGGGTTAGCATCAGGACAACTAGGGTTAGCGTCAGGACAACTAGGGTTAGCATCAGGACAACTAGGGTTAGCGTCAGGACAACTAGGGTTAGCTTCAGGACAACTAGGGTTAGCGTCAGGACAACTAGGGTTAGCGTCAGGACAACTAGGGTTAGCGTCACGACAACTAGGGTAAGCGTCAGGACAACTAGGGTTAGCGTCAGGACAACTAGGGTTAGCGTCAGAACAACTAGGGTTAGCGTCACGACAACTAGGGTTAGCGCCAGGACAACTAGGGTTAGCGTCAGGACAACTAGGGTTAGCGTCAGGACAACTAGGGTTAGCGTCAGGACAACTAGGGTTAGCATCAGGACAACTAGGGTTAGCATCAGGACAACTAGGGTTAGCGTCAGGACAACTAGGGTTAGCGTCACGACAACTAGGGTTAGCGTCAGGACAACTAGGGTTAGCGTCAGGACAACTAGGGTTAGCGCCAGGACAACTAGGGTTAGCGCCAGGACAACTAGGGTTAGCGCCAGGACAACTAAGATTAGCGCCAGGACAACTAGGGTTAGCGCCATTACAACTAGGGTTAGCGCCATTACAACTAGGGTTAGCGCCAGGACAACTAGGGTTAGCGCCAGGACAACTAGGGTTAGCGTCAGGACAACTAGGGTTAGCACCAGGACAACTAGGGTTAGCGCCATTACAACTAGGGTTAGCGCCAGGACAACTAGGGTTAGCGCCAGGACAACTAGGGTTAGCGCCAGGACAACTAGGGTTAGCGGCAGGACAACTAGGGTTAGCGCCAGGACAACTAGGGTTAGCGCCAGGACAACTAGGGTTAGCGCCAGGACAACTAGGGTTAGCGCCAGGACAACTAGGGTTAGCATCAGGACAACTAGGGTTAGCGTCAGGACAACTAGGGTTAGCATCAGGACAACTAGGGTTAGCGTCAGGACAACTAGGGTTAACTTCAGGACAACTAGGGTTAGCGTCAGGACAACTAGGGTTAGAGTCAGGACAACTAGGGTTAGCGTCAGGACAACTAGGGTTAGCATCACGACAACTAGGGTTAGCATCAGGACAACTAGGGTTAGCGTCAGGACAACTAGGGTTAGCGTCACAACTAGGGTTAGCGTCAGGACAACTAGGGTTAGCGTCACGACAACTAGGGTAAGCGTCAGGACAACTAGGGTTAGCGTAAGGACAACTAGGGTTAGCGCCAGGACAACTAGGGTTAGCGCCAGGACAACTAGGGTTAGCGCCAGGACAACTAAGGTTAGCGCCAGGACAACTAGGGTTAGCGCCATTACAACTAGGGTTAGCGCCATTACAACTAGGGTTAGCGTCACGACAACTAGGGTTAGCGTCACGACAACTAGGGTTAGCGCCAGGACAACTAGGGTTAGCGTCAGGACAACTAGGGTTAGCGTCAGGACAACTAGGGTTAGCATCAGGACAACTAGGGTTAGCGTCAGGACAACTAGAATTAGCGTCAGGACAACTAGGGTTAGCGTCAAGACAACTAGGGTTAGCGTCAGGACAACTAGGGTTAGCCTCAGGACAACTAGGGTTAGCGCCAGGACAACTAGGGTTAGCGCCAGGACAACTAGGGTTAGCGCCAGAACAACTAAGGTTAGCGCCAGGACAACTAGGGTTAGCGCCATTACAACTAGGGTTAGCGCCATTACAACTAGGGTTAGCGCCAGGACAACTAGGGTTAGCGCCAGGACAACTAGGGTTAGCACCAGGACAACTAGGGTTAGCGCCATTACAACTAGGGTTAGCGCCAGGACAACTAGGGTTAGCGCCAGGACAACTAGGGTTAGCGCCAGGACAACTAGGGTTAGCGGCAGGACAACTAGGGTTAGCGCCAGGACAACTAGGGTTAGCGCCAGGACAACTAGGGTTAGCGCCAGGACAACTAGGGTTAGCATCAGGACAACTAGGGTTAGCGTCAGGACAACTAGGGTTAGCATCAGGACAACTAGGGTTAGCGTCAGGACAACTAGGGTTAGCTTCAGGACAACTAGGGTTAGCATCAGGACAACTAGGGTTAGCGTCAGGACAACTAGGGTTAGCATCACGACAACTAGGGTTAGCGTCAGGACAACTAGGGTTAGCGTCAGGACAACTAGGGTTAGCGTCAGGACAACTAGGGTTAGCGTCACAACTAGGGTTAGCGTCAGGACAACTAGGGTTAGCGCCAGGACAACTAGGGTTAGCGCCAGGACAACTAAGGTTAGCGCCAGGACAACTAGGGTTAGCGCCATTACAACTAGGGTTAGCGCCATTACAACTAGGGTTAGCGCCAGGACAACTAGGGTTAGCGCCAGGACAACTAGGGTTAGCGTCAGGACAACTAGGGTTAGCACCAGGACAACTAGGGTTAGCGCCATTACAACTAGGGTTAGCGCCAGGACAACTAGGGTTAGCGCCAGGACAACTAGGGTTAGCGCCAGGACAACTAGGGTTAGCGGCAGGACAACTAGGGTTAGCGCCAGGACAACTAGGGTTAGCGCCAGGACAACTAGGGTTAGCGCCAGGACAACTAGGGTTAGCGCCAGGACAACTAGGGTTAGCGCCAGGACAACTAGGGTTAGCATCAGGACAACTAGGGTTAGCGTCAGGACAACTAGGGTTAGCATCAGGACAACTAGGGTTAGCGTCAGGACAACTAGGGTTAGCTTCAGGACAACTAGGGTTAGCGTCAGGACAACTAGGGTTAGAGTCAGGACAACTAGGGTTAGCGTCAGGACAACTAGGGTTAGCATCACGACAACTAGGGTTAGCATCAGGACAACTAGGGTTAGCGTCAGGACAACTAGGGTTAGCGTCACAACTAGGGTTAGCGTCAGGACAACTAGGGTTAGCGTCACGACAACTAGGGTAAGCGTCAGGACAACTAGGGTTAGCGTAAGGACAACTAGGGTTAGCGCCAGGACAACTAGGGTTAGCGCCAGGACAACTAGGGTTAGCGCCAGGACAACTAAGGTTAGCGCCAGGACAACTAGGGTTAGCGCCATTACAACTAGGGTTAGCGCCATTACAACTAGGGTTAGCGCCAGGACAACTAGGGTTAGCGCCAGGACAACTAGGGTTAGCGCCAGGACAACTAGGGTTAGCACCAGGACAACTAGGGTTAGCGCCATTACAACTAGGGTTAGCGCCAGGACAACTAGGGTTAGCGCCAGGACAACTAGGGTTAGCGCCAGGACAACTAGGGTTAGCGGCAGGACAACTAGGGTTAGCGCCAGGACAACTAGGGTTAGCGCCAGGACAACTAGGGTTAGCGCCAGGACAACTAGGGTTAGCGCCAGGACAACTAGGGTTAGCACCAGGACAACTAGGGTTAGCATCAGGACAACTAGGGTTAGCGTCAGGACAACTAGGGTTAGCATCAGGACAACTAGGGTTAGCGTCAGGACAACTAGGGTTAGCTTCAGGACAACTAGGGTTAGCGTCAGGACAACTAGGGTTAGAGTCAGGACAACTAGGGTTAGCGTCAGGACAACTAGGGTTAGCATCACGACAACTAGGGTTAGCGTCAGGACAACTAGGGTTAGCGTCAGGACAACTAGGGTTAGCGTCACAACTAGGGTTAGCGTCAGGACAACTAGGGTTAGCGTCACGACAACTAGGGTAAGCGTCAGGACAACTAGGGTTAGCGTAAGGACAACTAGGGTTAGCTTCAGAACAACTAGGGTTAGCGTCACGACAACTAGGGTTAGCGCCAGGACAACTAGGGTTAGCGTCAGGACAACTAGGGTTAGCGTCAGGACAACTAGGGTTAGCATCAGGACAACTAGGGTTAGCGTCAGGACAACTAGGGTTAGCGTCACGACAACTAGGGTTAGCGTCAGGACAACTAGGGTTAGCCTCAGGACAACTAGGGTTAGCGCCAGGACAACTAGGGTTAGCGCCAGGACAACTAGGGTTAGCGCCAGGACAACTAAGGTTAGCGCCAGGACAACTAGGGTTAGCGCCATTACAACTAGGGTTAGCGCCATTACAACTAGGGTTAGCGCCAGGACAACTAGGGTTAGCGCCAGGACAACTAGGGTTAGCACCAGGACAACTAGGGTTAGCGCCATTACAACTAGGGTTAGCGCCAGGACAACTAGGGTTAGCGCCAGGACAACTAGGGTTAGCGCCAGGACAACTAGGGTTAGCGGCAGGACAACTAGGGTTAGCGCCAGGACAACTAGGGTTAGCGCCAGGACAACTAGGGTTAGCGCCAGGACAACTAGGGTTAGCATCAGGACAACTAGGGTTAGCGTCAGGACAACTAGGGTTAGCATCAGGACAACTAGGGTTAGCGTCAGGACAACTAGGGTTAGCTTCAGGACAACTAGGGTTAGCGTCAGGACAACTAGGGTTAGCGTCAGGACCACTAGGGTTAGCATCACGACAACTAGGGTTAGCGTCAGGACAACTAGGGTCAGCGTCAGGACAACTAGGGTTAGCGTCAGGACAACTAGGGTTAGCGTCACAACTAGGGTTAGCGTCAGGACAACTAGGGTTAGCGTCACGACAACTAGGGTTAGCGTCAGGACAACTAGGGTTAGCGTCAGGACAACTAGGGTTAGCGTCACGACAACTAGGGTTAGCGTCACGACAACTAGGGTTAGCGCCAGGACAACTAGGGTTAGCGTCAGGACAACTAGGGTTAGCGTCAGGACAACTAGGGTTAGCGTCACGACAACTAGGGTTAGCGTCAGGACAACGAGGGTTAGCGCCAGGACAACTAGGGTTAGCGCCAGGACAACTAGGGTTAGCGCCAGGACAACTAAGGTTAGCGCCAGGACAACTAGGGTTAGCGCCATTACAACTAGGGTTAGCGTCAGGACAAGTAGGGTTAGCGTCAGGACAAGTAGGGTTAGCGTCAGGACATCTAGGGTTAGCGTCAGAACAACTAGGGTTAGCGTCAGGACAACTAGGGTTAGCATCAGGACAACTAGGGTTAGCGTCAGGACAACTAGGGTTAGAGTCAGGACAACTAGGGTTAGCGTCAGGACAACTATGGTTAGCGTTAGGACAACTAGGGTTAGCTTCAGGACAACTAGGGTTAGAGTCAGGACAACTAGGGTTAGCGTCAGGACAACTAGGGTTAGCGTCACGACAACTAGGGTTAGCGTCAGGACAACTAGGGTTAGCGTCAGGACAACTAGGGTTAGCGTCACAACTAGGGTTAGCGTCAGGACAACTAGGGTTAGCGTCACGACAACTAGGGTAAGCGTCAGGACAACTAGGGTTAGCGTCAGGACAACTAGGGTTAGCGTCAGGACAACTAGGGTTAGCGTCACGACAAATAGGGTTAGCGCCAGGACAACTAGGGTTAGCGTCAGGAAAACTAGGGTTAGCGTCAGGACAACTAGGGTTAGCGTCAGGACAACTAGGGTTAGCATCAGGACAACTAGGGTTAGCGTCAGGACAACTTGGGTTAGCGTCAGGACAACTAGGGTTAGCGTCACGACAACTAGGGTTAGCGTCAGGACAACTAGGGTTAGCGTCAGGACAACTAGGGCTAGCGCCAGGACAACTAGGGTTAGCGCCAGGACAACTAGGGTTAGCGCCAGGACAACTAAGGTTAGCGCCAGGACAACTAGGGTTAGCGCCATTACAACTAGGGTTAGCACCATTACAACTAGGGTTAGCGCCAGGACAACTAGGGTTAGCGCCAGGACAACTAGGGTTAGCGCCAGGACAACTAGGGTTAGCACCAGGACAACTAGGGTTAGTGCCATTACAACTAGGGTTAGCGCCAGGACAACTAGGGTTAGCGCCAGGACAACTAGGGTTAGCGCCAGGACAACTAGGGTTATCGGCAGGACAACTAGGGTTAGCGCCAGGACAACTAGGGTTAGCGCCAGGACAACTAGGGTTAGCGCCAGGACAACTAGGGTTAGCGCCAGGACAACTAGGGTTAGCATCAGGACAACTAGGATTAGCGTCAGGACAACTAGGGTTAGCATCAGGACAACTAGGGTTAGCGTCAGGACAACTAGGGTTAGCTTCAGGACAACTAGGGTTAGCGTCAGGACAACTAGGGTTAGAGTCAGGACAACTAGGGTTAGCGTCAGGACAACTAGGGTTAGCATCACGACAACTAGGGTTAGCGTCAGGACAACTAGGGTTAGCGTCAGGACAACTAGGGTTAGCGTCACAACTAGGGTTAGCGTCAGGACAACTAGGGTTAGCGTCACGACAACTAGGGTAAGCGTCAGGACAACTAGGGTTAGCGTCAGGACAACTAGGGTTAGCGTCAGGACAACTAGGGTTAGCGTCACGACAACTAGGGTTAGCGCCAGGACAACTAGGGTTAGCGTCAGGACAACTAGGGTTAGCGTCAGGACAACTAGGGTTAGCATCAGGACAACTAGGGTTAGCATCAGGACAACTAGGGTTAGCGTCAGGACAACTAGGGTTAGCGTCAGGACAACTAGGGTTAGCGTCACGACAACTAGGGTTAGCGTCAGGACAACTAGGGTTAGCGTCAGGACAACTACGGTTAGCGCCAGGACAACTAGGGTTAGCGCCAGGACAACTAGGGTTAGCGCCAGGACAACTAAGGTTAGCGCCAGGACAACTAGGGTTAGCGCCATTACAACTAGGGTTAGCGCCATTACAACTAGGGTTAGCTCCAGGACAACTAGGGCTAGCGCCAGGACAACTAGGGTTAGCGCCAGGACAACTAGGGTTAGCACCAGGACAACTAGGGTTAGCGCCATTACAACTAGGGTTAGCGCCAGGACAACTAGGGTTAGCGCCAGGACAACTAGGGTTAGCGCCAGGACAACTAGGGTTAGCGGCAGGACAACTAGGGTTAGCGCCAGGACAACTAGGGTTAGCGCCAGGACAACTAGGGTTAGCGCCAGGACAACTAGGGTTAGCATCAGGACAACTAGGGTTAGCGTCAGGACAACTAGGGTTAGCATCAGGACAACTAGGGTTAGCGTCAGGACAACTAGGGTTAGCTTCAGGACAACTAGGGTTAGCGTCAGGAAAACTAGGGTTAGCGTCAGGACAACTAGGGTTAGCATCACGACAACTAGGGTTAGCGTCAGGACAACTAGGGTTAGCGTCAGGACAACTAGGGTTAGCGTCAGGACAACTAGGGTTAGCGTCACAACTAGGGTTAGCGTCAGGACAACTAGGGTTAGCGTCACGACAACTAGGGTTAGCGTCAGGACAACTAGGGTTAGCGTCAGGACAACTAGGGTTAGCATCAGGACAACTAGGGTTAGCGTCACGACAACTAGGGTTAGCGTCACGACAACTAGGGTTAGCGCCAGGACAACTAGGGTTAGCGTCAGGACAACTAGGGTTAGCGTCAGGACAACTAGGGTTAGCGCCAGGACAACTAGGGTTAGCGTCAGGACAACTAGGGTTAGCGTCAGGACAACTAGGGTTAGCGTCACGACAACTAGGGTTAGCGTCAGGACAACTAGGTTTAGCGTCAGGACAACTAGGGTTAGCGTCACGACAACTAGGGTTAGCGTCAGGACAACTAGGGTTAGCGTCAGGACTACTAGGGTTAGCGTCAGGACAACTAGGGTTAGCGTCAGGACAACTAGGGTTAGCGTCACGACAACTAGGGTTAGCGTCAGGACAACTAGGGTTAGCGTCACGACAACTAGGGTTAGCGTCACGACAACTAGGGTTAGCGTCAGGACAACTAGGGTTAGCTTCAGGACAACTAGGGTTAGCGTCAGGACATCTAGGGTTTGCGTCAGGACAACTAGGGTTAGCGTCAGGACAACTAGGGTTAGCGTCAGGACAACTAGGGTTAGCGTCAGGACAACTAGCGTTAGCTTCAGGACAACTAGGGTTAGCGTCAGGACATCTAGGGTTTGCGTCAGGACAACTAGGGTTAGCGTCAGGACAACTAGGGTTAGCGTCAGGACAACTAGGGTTAGCGTCAGGACAACTAGGGTTAGCGTCAGGACAACTAGGGTTAGAGTCAGGACAACTAGGGTTAGCGTCACGACAACTAGGGTTAGCGTCAGGACAACTAGGGTTAGCGTCAGGACAACTAGGGTTAGCGTCACGACAACTAGGGTTAGCGTCAGGACAACTAGGGTTAGCGTCAGGACAACTAGGGTTAGCGTCAGGATAAGTAGGGTTAGCGTCAGGACAACTAGGGTTAGCGTCACGACAACTAGGGTTAGCGTCAGGACAACTAGGGTTAGCGTCACGACAACTAGGGTTAGCGTCAGGACAACTAGGGTTAGCGTCAGGACAACTAGGGTTAGCGTCACGACAACTAGGGTTAGCGTCAGGACAACTAGGGTTAGCGTCAGGACAACTAGGGTTAGCGTCAGGACAACTAGGGTTAGAGTCAGGACAACTAGGGTTAGCGTCAGGACAACTAGGGTTAGCGTCATGACAACTAGGGTTAGCGTCAGGACACCTAGGGTTAGCGTCACGACAACTAGGGTTAGCGTCAGGACAACTAGGGTTAGCGTCAGGACAACTAGGGTTAGCGTCACGACAACTAGGGTTAGCGTCACGACAACTAGGGTTAGCGTCAGGACAACTAGGGTTAGCATCAGGACAACTATGGTTAGCGTCAGGACAACTAGGGTTAGTGTCAGGACAACTAGGGTTAGCGTCAGGACAACTAGGGTTAGCGTCACGACAACTAGGGTTAGCTTCAGGACAACTAGGGTTAGCGTCAGGACAACTAGGGTTAGCGTCACGACAACTAGGGTTAGCGTCAGGACAACTAGGGTTAGCGTCAGGACAACTAGGGTTAGCGTCAGGACAAGTAGGGTTAGCGTCAGGACAAGTAGGGTTAGCGTCAGGACAAGTAGGGTTAGCATCAGGACAACTCGGGTTAGCGTCAGGACAACTCGGGTTAGTGTCAGGACAACTCGGGTTAGCGTCAGGACAACTAGGGTTAGCGTCAGGACAACTCGGGTTAGCGTCAGGACAAATCGGGTTAGCGTCAGAACAACTAGGGTTAGCGTCAGGACAACTAGGGTTAGCGTCACAACAACTCGGGTTAGCGTCAGGACAACTCGGGTTAGCGTCAGGACAACTCGGGTTAACGTCAGGACAACTAGGGTTAGCGTCAGGACAACTAGGGTTAGCGTCAGGAAAAATCGGGTTAGCGTCAGGACAAATCGGGTTAGCATCAGGACAACTAGGGTTAGCGTCAGGACAACTAGGGTTAGCTTCAGGACAACTAGGGTTAGCGTCAGGAAAACTAGGGTTAGCGTCAGGACAACTAGGGTTAGCATCACGACAACTAGGGTTAGCGTCAGGACAACTAGGGTTAGCGTCAGGACAACTAGGGTTAGCGTCAGGACAACTAGGGTTAGCGTCACAACTAGGGTTAGCGTCAGGACAACTAGGGTTAGCGTCACGACAACTAGGGTTAGCGTCAGGACAACTAGGGTTAGCGTCAGGACAACTAGGGTTAGCGTCACGACAACTAGGGTTAGCGTCACGACAACTAGGGTTAGCGCCAGGACAACTAGGGTTAGCGTCAAGACAACTAGGGTTAGCGTCAGGACATCTAGGGTTTGCGTCAGGACAACTAGGGTTAGCGTCAGGACAACTAGGGTTAGCGTCAGGACAACTAGGGTTAGCGTCAGGACAACTCGGGTTAGCGTCAGGACAACTAGGGTTAGCTTCAGGACAACTAGGGTTAGCGTCAGGACATCTAGGGTTTGCGTCAGGACAACTAGGGTTAGCGTCAGGACAACTAGGGTTAGCGTCAGGACAACTAGGGTTAGCGTCACGACAACTAGGGTTAGCGTCAGGACAACTAAGGTTAGCGTCAGGACAACTAGGGTTAGCGTCACGACAACTAGGGTTAGCGTCAGGACAACTAGGGTTAGCGTCAGGACAACTAGGGTTAGCGTCACGACAACTAGGGTTAGCGTCAGGACAACTAGGGTTAGCGTCAGGACAACTAGGGTTAGCGTCAGGACAAGTAGGGTTAGCGTCAGGACAAGAAGGGTTAGCGTCACGACAACTAGGGTTAGCGTCAGGACAACTAGGGTTAGCGTCACGACAACTAGGGTTAGCGTCAGGACAACTAGGGTTAGCGTCAGGACAACTAGGGTTAGCGTCACGACAACTAGGGTTAGCGTCAGGACAACTAGGGTTAGCGTCAGGACAACTAGGGTTAGCGTCAGGACAACTAGGGTTAGAGTCAGGACAACTAGGGTTAGCGTCAGGACAACTAGGGTTAGCGTCACGACAACTAGGGTTAGCGTCAGGACACCTAGGGTTAGCGTCACGACAACTAGGGTTAGCGTCAGGACAACTAGGGTTAGCGTCAGGACAACTAGGGTTAGCGTCACGACAACTAGGGTTAGCGTCACGACAACTAGGGTTAGCGTCAGGACAACTAGGGTTAGCATCAGGACAACTATGGTTAGCGTCAGGACAACTAGGGTTAGCGTCAGGACAACTAGGGTTAGCGTCAGGACAACTAGGGTTAGCGTCACGACAACTAGGGTTAGCTTCAGGACAACTAGAGTTAGCGTCAGGACAACTAGGGTTAGCGTCACGACAACTAGGGTTAGCGTCAGGACAACTAGGGTTAGCGTCAGGACAACTAGGGTTAGCGTCAGGACAACTAGGGTTAGCGTCAGGACAAGTAGGGTTAGCGTCAGGACAAGTAGGGTTAGCGTCAGGACAACTAGGGTTAGCATCAGGACAACTCGGGTTAGCGTCAGGACAACTCGGGTTAGTGTCAGGACAACTCGGGTTAGCGTCAGGACAACTAGGGTTAGCGTCAGGACAACTCGGGTTAGCGTCAGGACAAATCGGGTTAGCGTCAGGACAACTAGGGTTAGCGTCAGGACAACTAGGGTTAGCGTCACAACAACTCGGGTTAGCATCAGGACAACTCGGGTTAGCGTCAGGACAACTCGGGTTAACGTCAGGACAACTAGGGTTAGTGTCAGGACAACTAGGGTTAGCGTCAGGACAACTAGGGTTAGCGTCAGGACAAATCGGGTTAGCGTCAGGACAACTAGGGTTAGCGTCAGGACAACTAGGGTTAGCATCAGGACAACTCGGGTTAGCGTCAGGACAACTCGAGTTAGCGTCGGGACAACTAGGGTTAGCGTCAGCACAAGTAGGGTTAGCGTCAGGACATCTAGGGTTAGCGTCAAGACAACTAGGGTTAGCGTCAGGACAAGTAGGGTTAGCGTCAGGACAACTAGGGTTAGCATCAGGACAACTAGGGTTAGCGTCAGGACAACTAGGGTTAGCGTCAGGACAACTAGGATTAGCGTCAGGACAACTAGGGTTAGCATCAGGACAACTAGGGTTAGCGTCAGGACAACTAGGGTTAGCGTCAGGACAAGTAGGGTTAGAGTCAGGACAACTAGGGTTAGCGTCAGGACAACTAGGGTTAGCATCAGGACAAGTAGGGTTAGCGTCAGGACAACTAGGGTTAGCGTCAGGACAACTAGGGTTAGCGTCAGGACAACTAGAGTTAGCGTCAGGACAACTAGGGTTAGCGTCAGGACAAGTAGGGTTAGCGTCAGGTCAGGACAAGTAGGGTTAGCGTCAGGACAAGTAGGGTTAGCGTCAGGACAACTAGGGTTAGCGTCAGGACAACTAGGGTTAGCGTCAGGACAACTAGGGTTAGCGTCAGGACAACTAGGATTAGCGTCAGGACAACTAGGGTTAGCGTCAGGACAACTAGGGTTAGCATCAGGACAACTAGGGTTAGCGTCAGGACAAGTAGGGTTAGCGTCAGGACAAGTAGGGTTAGCGTCAGGACAACTAGGGTTAGCGTCAGGACAACTAGGGTTAGCCTCAGGACAAGTAGGGTTAGCGTCAGGACAACTAGGGTTAGCGTCAGGACAAGTAGGGTTAGCGTCAGGACAACTAGGGTTAGCGTCAGGACAACTAGGGTTAGCATCAGGACAACTAGGGTTAGCATCAGGACAAGTAGGGTTAGCGTCAGGACAAGTAGGGTTAGCGTCAGGACAAGTAGGGTTAGCGTCAGGACAACTAGGGTTAGCGTCAGGACAAGTAGGGTTAGCGTCAGGACAAGTAGGGTTAGCGTCAGGATAAGTAGGGTTAGCGTCAGGACAACTAGGGTTAGCGTCAGGACAACTAGGGTTAGCGTCACGACAACTAGGGTTAGCGTCACGACAACTAGGGTTAGCGTCAGGACAACTAGGGTTAGCATCAGGACAACTATGGTTAGCGTCAGGACAACTAGGGTTAGCGTCAGGACAACTAGGGTTAGCGTCAGGACAACTAGGGTTAGCGTCACGACAAATAGGGTTAGCTTCAGGACAACTAGAGTTAGCGTCAGGACAACTAGGGTTAGCGTCACGACAACTAGGGTTAGCGTCAGGACAACTAGGGTTAGCGTCAGGACAACTAGGGTTAGCGTCAGGACAAGTAGGGTTAGCGTCAGGACAACTAGGGTTAGCGTCACAACAACTCGGGTTAGCGTCAGGACAACTCGGGTTAGCGTCAGGACAACTCGGGTTAACGTCAGGACAACTAGGGTTAGCGTCAGGACAACTAGGGTTAGCGTCAGGACAACTAGGGTTAGCGTCTGGACAAATCGGGTTAGCATCAGGACAACTAGGGTTAGCGTCAGGACAACTAGGGTTAGCTTCAGGACAACTAGGGTTAGCGTCAGGAAAACTAGGGTTAGCGTCAGGACAACTAGGGTTAGCATCACGACAACTAGGGTTAGCGTCAGGACAACTAGGGTTAGCGTCAGGACAACTAGGGTTAGCGTCAGGACAACTAGGGTTAGCGTCACAACTAGGGTTAGCGTCAGGACAACTAGGGTTAGCGTCACGACAACTAGGGTTAGCGTCAGGACAACTAGGGTTAGCGTCAGGACAACTAGGGTTAGCGTCACGACAACTAGGGTTAGCGTCACGACAACTAGGGTTAGCGCCAGGACAACTAGGGTTAGCGTCAGGACAACTAGGGTTAGCGTCAGGACAACTAGGGTTAGCGCCAGGACAACTAGGGTTAGCGTCAGGACAACTAGGGTTAGCGTCAGGACAACTAGGGTTAGCGTCACGACAACTAGGGTTAGCGTCAGGACAACTAGGGTTAGCCTCAGGACAAGTAGGGTTAGCGTCAGGACAACTAGGGTTAGCGTCAGGACAAGTAGGGTTAGCGTCAGGACAACTAGGGTTAGCGTCAGGACAACTAGGGTTAGCATCAGGACAACTAGGGTTAGCATCAGGACAAGTAGGGTTAGCGTCAGGACAAGTAGGGTTAGCGTCAGGACAAGTAGGGTTAGCGTCAGGACAACTAGGGTTAGCGTCAGGACAAGTAGGGTTAGCGTCAGGACAAGTAGGGTTAGCGTCAGGATAAGTAGGGTTAGCGTCAGGACAACTAGGGTTAGCGTCAGGACAACTAGGGTTAGCGTCACGACAACTAGGGTTAGCGTCACGACAACTAGGGTTAGCGTCAGGACAACTAGGGTTAGCATCAGGACAACTATGGTTAGCGTCAGGACAACTAGGGTTAGCGTCAGGACAACTAGGGTTAGCGTCAGGACAACTAGGGTTAGCGTCACGACAACTAGGGTTAGCTTCAGGACAACTAGAGTTAGCGTCAGGACAACTAGGGTTAGCGTCACGACAACTAGGGTTAGCGTCAGGACAACTAGGGTTAGCGTCAGGACAACTAGGGTTAGCGTCAGGACAAGTAGGGTTAGCGTCAGGACAAGTAGGGTTAGCGTCAGGACAAGTAGGGTTAGCATCAGGACAACTCGGGTTAGCGTCAGGACAACTCGGGTTAGTGTCAGGACAACTCGGGTTAGCGTCAGGACAACTAGGGTTAGCGTCAGGACAACTCGGGTTAGCGTCAGGACAAATCGGGTTAGCGTCAGGACAACTAGGGTTAGCGTCAGGACAACTAGGGTTAGCGTCACAACAACTCGGGTTAGCGTCAGGACAACTCGGGTTAGCGTCAGGACAACTCGGGTTAACGTCAGGACAACTAGGGTTAGCGTCAGGACAACTAGGGTTAGCGTCAGGACAACTAGGGTTAGCCTCAGGACAAGTAGGGTTAGCGTCAGGACAACTAGGGTTAGCGTCAGGACAAGTAGGGTTAGCGTCAGGACAACTAGGGTTAGCGTCAGGACAACTAGGGTTAGCATCAGGACAACTAGGGTTAGCATCAGGACAAGTAGGGTTAGCGTCAGGACAAGTAGGGTTAGCGTCAGGACAAGTAGGGTTAGCGTCAGGACAACTAGGGTTAGCGTCAGGACAAGTAGGGTTAGCGTCAGGACAAGTAGGGTTAGCGTCAGGATAAGTAGGGTTAGCGTCAGGACAACTAGGGTTAGCGTCAGGACAACTAGGGTTAGCGTCACGACAACTAGGGTTAGCGTCACGACAACTAGGGTTAGCGTCAGGACAACTAGGGTTAGCATCAGGACAACTATGGTTAGCGTCAGGACAACTAGGGTTAGCGTCAGGACAACTAGGGTTAGCGTCAGGACAACTAGGGTTAGCGTCACGACAACTAGGGTTAGCTTCAGGACAACTAGAGTTAGCGTCAGGACAACTAGGGTTAGCGTCACGACAACTAGGGTTAGCGTCAGGACAACTAGGGTTAGCGTCAGGACAACTAGGGTTAGCGTCAGGACAAGTAGGGTTAGCGTCAGGACAAGTAGGGTTAGCGTCAGGACAAGTAGGGTTAGCATCAGGACAACTCGGGTTAGCGTCAGGACAACTCGGGTTAGTGTCAGGACAACTCGGGTTAGCGTCAGGACAACTAGGGTTAGCGTCAGGACAACTCGGGTTAGCGTCAGGACAAATCGGGTTAGCGTCAGGACAACTAGGGTTAGCGTCAGGACAACTAGGGTTAGCGTCACAACAACTCGGGTTAGCGTCAGGACAACTCGGGTTAGCGTCAGGACAACTCGGGTTAACGTCAGGACAACTAGGGTTAGCGTCAGGACAACTAGGGTTAGCGTCAGGACAACTAGGGTTAGCGTCTGGACAAATCGGGTTAGCATCAGGACAACTAGGGTTAGCGTCAGGACAACTAGGGTTAGCTTCAGGACAACTAGGGTTAGCGTCAGGAAAACTAGGGTTAGCGTCAGGACAACTAGGGTTAGCATCACGACAACTAGGGTTAGCGTCAGGACAACTAGGGTTAGCGTCAGGACAACTAGGGTTAGCGTCAGGACAACTAGGGTTAGCGTCACAACTAGGGTTAGCGTCAGGACAACTAGGGTTAGCGTCACGACAACTAGGGTTAGCGTCAGGACAACTAGGGTTAGCGTCAGGACAACTAGGGTTAGCGTCACGACAACTAGGGTTAGCGTCACGACAACTAGGGTTAGCGCCAGGACAACTAGGGTTAGCGTCAGGACAACTAGGGTTAGCGTCAGGACAACTAGGGTTAGCGCCAGGACAACTAGGGTTAGCGTCAGGACAACTAGGGTTAGCGTCAGGACAACTAGGGTTAGCGTCACGACAACTAGGGTTAGCGTCAGGACAACTAGGGTTAGCGTCAGGACAACTAGGGTTAGCGTCACGACAACTAGGGTTAGCGTCAGGACAACTAGGGTTAGCGTCAGGACTACTAGGGTTAGCGTCAGGACAACTAGGGTTAGCGTCAGGACAACTAGGGTTAGCGTCACGACAACTAGGGTTAGCGTCAGGACAACTAGGGTTAGCGTCAGGACAACTAGGGTTAGCGTCACGACAACTAGGGTTAGCGTCAGGACAACTAGGGTTAGCGTCAGGACAACTAGGGTTAGCGTCACGACAACTAGGGTTAGCGTCAGGACAACTAGGGTTAGCGTCACGACAACTAGGGTTAGCGTCAGGACAACTAGGGTTAGAGTCAGGACAACTAGGGTTAGCGTCAGGACAACTAGGGTTAGCGTCACGACAACTAGGGTTAGCGTCAGGACACCTAGGGTTAGCGTCACGACAACTAGGGTTAGCGTCAGGACAACTAGGGTTAGCGTCAGGACAACTAGGGTTAGCGTCACGACAACTAGGGTTAGCGTCACGACAACTAGGGTTAGCGTCTGGACAAATCGGGTTAGCATCAGGACAACTAGGGTTAGCGTCAGGACAACTAGGGTTAGCTTCAGGACAACTAGGGTTAGCGTCAGGAAAACTAGGGTTAGCGTCAGGACAACTAGGGTTAGCATCACGACAACTAGGGTTAGCGTCAGGACAACTAGGGTTAGCGTCAGGACAACTAGGGTTAGCGTCAGGACAACTAGGGTTAGCGTCACGACAACTAGGGTTAGCGTCAGGACAACTAGGGTTAGCGTCAGGACAACTAGGGTTAGCGTCACGACAACTAGGGTTAGCGTCACGACAACTAGGGTTAGCGCCAGGACAACTAGGGTTAGCGTTAGGACAACTAGGGTTAGCGTCAGGACAACTAGGGTTAGCATCACGACAACTAGGGTTAGCGTCAGGACAACTAGGGTTAGCGTCAGGACAACTAGGGTTAGCGTCAGGACAACTAGGGTTAGCGTCACGACAACTAGGGTTAGCGTCAGGACAACTAGGGTTAGCGTCAGGACAACTAGGGTTAGCGTCACGACAACTAGGGTTAGCGTCACGACAACTAGGGTTAGCGCCAGGACAACTAGGTTTAGCGTCAGGACAACTAGGGTTAGCGTCACGACAACTAGGGTTAGCGTCAGGACAACTAGGGTTAGCGTCAGGACAACTAGGGTTAGCGTCACGACAACTAGGGTTAGCGTCACGACAACTAGGGTTAGCGCCAGGACAACTAGGGTTAGCGTCAGGACAACTAGGGTTAGCGTCAGGACAACTAGGGTTAGCGCCAGGACAACTAGGGTTAGCATCAGGACAACTAGGGTTAGCGTCAGGACAACTAGGGTTAGCGTCACGACAACTAGGGTTAGCGTCAGGACAACTAGGGTTAGCGTCAGGACAACTAGGGTTAGCGTCACGACAACTAGGGTTAGCGTCAGGACAACTAGGGTTAGCGTCAGGACTACTAGGGTTAGCGTCAGGACAACTAGGGTTAGCGTCAGGACAACTAGGGTTAGCGTCACGACAACTAGGGTTAGCGTCAGGACAACTAGGGTTAGCGTCAGGACAACTAGGGTTAGCGTCACGACAACTAGGGTTAGCGTCAGGACAACTAGGGTTAGCGTCAGGACAACTAGGGTTAGCGTCACGACAACTAGGGTTAGCGTCAGGACAACTAGGGTTAGCGTCAGGACAACTAGGGTTAGCGTCAGGACAACTAGGGTTAGAGTCAGGACAACTAGGGTTAGCGTCAGGACAACTAGGGTTAGCGTCACGACAACTAGGGTTAGCGTCAGGACACCTAGGGTTAGCGTCACGACAACTAGGGTTAGCGTCAGGACAACTAGGGTTAGCGTCAGGACAACTAGGGTT
Source organism: Phyllobates terribilis (assembly GCF_046119375.1). Lineage (NCBI taxonomy): Eukaryota > Metazoa > Chordata > Amphibia > Anura > Dendrobatidae > Phyllobates > Phyllobates terribilis. The sequence goes on from NW_027363148.1 coordinate 887,688, forward strand.
AGCGTCACGACAACTAGGGTTAGCGTCACGACAACTAGGGTTAGCGTCAGGACAACTAGGGTTAGCATCAGGACAACTATGGTTAGCGTCAGGACAACTAGGGTTAGCGTCAGGACAACTAGGGTTAGCGTCAGGACAACTAGGGTTAGCGTCACGACAACTAGGGTTAGCTTCAGGACAACTAGAGTTAGCGTCAGGACAACTAGGGTTAGCGTCACGACAACTAGGGTTAGCGTCAGGACAACTAGGGTTAGCGTCAGGACAACTAGGGTTAGCGTCAGGACAACTAGGGTTAGCGTCAGGACAAGTAGGGTTAGCGTCAGGACAAGTAGGGTTAGCATCAGGATAAGTAGGGTTAGCATCAGGACAACTCGGGTTAGCATCAGGACAACTCGGGTTAGTGTCAGGACAACTCGGGTTAGCGTCAGGACAACTAGGGTTAGCGTCAGGACAACTCGGGTTAGCGTCAGGACAAATCGGGTTAGCGTCAGGACAACAAGGGTTAGCGTCAGGACAACTAGGGTTAGCGTCACAACAACTCGGGTTAGCATCAGGACAACTCGGGTTAGCGTCAGGACAACTCGGGTTAACGTCAGGACAACTAGGGTTAGCGTCAGGACAACTAGGGTTAGCGTCAGGACAACTAGGGTTAGCGTCAGGACAAATCGGGTTAGCGTCAGGACAACTAGGGTTAGCATCAGGACAACTCGGGTTAGCGTCAGGACAACTCGAGTTAGCGTCGGGACAACTAGGGTTAGCGTCAGCACAAGTAGGGTTAGCGTCAGGACATCTAGGGTTAGCGTCAAGACAACTAGGGTTAGCGTCAGGACAAGTAGGCTTAGCGTCAGGACAACTAGGGTTAGCATCAGGACAACTAGGGTTAGCGTCAGGACAACTATGGTTAGCGTCAGGACAACTAGGATTAGCGTCAGGACAACTAGGGTTAGCGTCAGGACAACTAGGGTTAGCGTCAGGACAACTAGGGTTAGCGTCAGGACAAGTAGGGTTAGAGTCAGGACAACTAGGGTTAGCGTCAGGACAACTAGGTTTAGCATCAGGACAAGTAGGGTTAGCGTCAGGACAACTAGGGTTAGCGTCAGGACAACTAGGGTTAGCGTCAGGACAACTAGAGTTAGCGTCAGGACAACTAGGGTTAGCGTCAGGACAAGTAGGGTTAGCGTCAGGTCAGGACAAGTAGGGTTAGCGTCAGGACAAGTAGGGTTAGCGTCAGGACAAGTAGGGTTAGCGTCAGGACAACTAGGATTAGCGTCAGGACAACTAGGGTTAGCGTCAGGACAACTAGGGTTAGCATCAGGACAACTAGGGTTAGCGTCAGGACAAGTAGGGTTAGCGTCATGACAAGTAGGGTTAGCGTCAGGACAACTAGGGTTAGCCTCAGGACAAGTAGGGTTAGCGTCAGGACAACTAGGGTTAGCGTCAGGACAAGTAGGGTTAGCGTCATGACAAGTAGGGTTAGCGTCAGGACAACTAGGGTTAGCCTCAGGACAAGTAGGGTTAGCGTCAGGACAACTAGGGTTAGCGTCAGGACAAGTAGGGTTAGCGTCAGGACAACTAGGGTTAGCGTCACGACAACTAGGGTTAGCGTCAGGACAACTAGGGTTAGCGTCAGGACTACTAGGGTTAGCGTCAGGACAACTAGGGTTAGCGTCAGGACAACTAGGATTAGCGTCACGACAACTAGGGTTAGCGTCAGGACAACTAGGGTTAGCGTCACGACAACTAGGGTTAGCGTCACGACAACTAGGGTTAGCGTCAGGACAACTAGGGTTAGCTTCAGGACAACTAGGGTTAGCGTCAGGACATCTAGGGTTTGCGTCAGGACAACTAGGGTTAGCGTCAGGACAACTAGGGTTAGCGTCAGGACAACTAGGGTTAGCTTCAGGACAACTAGGGTTAGCGTCAGGACATCTAGGGTTTGCGTCAGGACAACTAGGGTTAGCGTCAGGACAACTAGGGTTAGCGTCAGGACAACTAGGGTTAGCGTCAGGACAACTAGGGTTAGCGTCACGACAACTAGGGTTAGCGTCAGGACAACTAGGGTTAGCCTCAGGACAACTAGGGTTAGCGTCACGACAACTAGGGTTAGCGTCAGGACAACTAGGGTTAGCGTCAGGACAACTAGGGTTAGCGTCACGACAACTAGGGTTAGCGTCAGGACAACTAGGGTTAGCGTCAGGACAACTAGGGTTAGCGTCAGGACAAGTAGGGTTAGCGTCAGGACAACTACTGTTAGCGTCACGACAACTAGGGTTAGCGTCAGGACAACTAGGGTTAGCGTCACGACAACTAGGGTTAGCGTCAGGACAACTAGGGTTAGCGTCAGGACAACTAGGGTTAGCGTCACGACAACTAGGGTTAGCGTCAGGACAACTAGGGTTAGCGTCAGGACAACTAGGGTTAGCGTCAGGACAACTAGGGTTAGAGTCAGGACAACTAGGGTTAGCGTCAGGACAACTAGGGTTAGCGTCACGACAACTAGGGTTAGCGTCAGGACACCTAGGGTTAGCGTCACGACAACTAGGGTTAGCGTCAGGACAACTAGGGTTAGCGTCAGGACAACTAGGGTTAGCGTCACGACAACTAGGGTTAGCGTCACGACAACTAGGGTTAGCGTCAGGACAACTAGGGTTAGCATCAGGACAACTATGGTTAGCGTCAGGACAACTAGGGTTAGCGTCAGGACAACTAGGGTTAGCGTCAGGACAACTAGGGTTAGCGTCACGACAACTAGGGTTAGCTTCAGGACAACTAGAGTTAGCGTCAGGACAACTAGGGTTAGCGTCACGACAACTAGGGTTAGCGTCAGGACAACTAGGGTTAGCGTCAGGACAACTAGGGTTAGCGTCAGGACAACTAGGGTTAGCGTCAGGACAAGTAGGGTTAGCGTCAGGACAAGTAGGGTTAGCGTCAGGATAAGTAGGGTTAGCATCAGGACAACTCGGGTTAGCGTCACAACAACTCGGGTTAGCATCAGGACAACTCGGGTTAGCGTCAGGACAACTCGGGTTAACGTCAGGACAACTAGGGTTAGCGTCAGGACAACTAGGGTTAGCGTCAGGACAACTAGGGTTAGCGTCAGGACAAATCGGGTTAGCGTCAGGACAACTAGGGTTAGCGTCAGGACAACTAGGGTTAGCATCAGGACAACTCGGGTTAGCGTCAGGACAACTCGAGTTATCGTCGGGACAACTAGGGTTAGCGTCAGCACAAGTAGGGTTAGCGTCAGGACATCTAGGGTTAGCGTCAAGACAACTAGGGTTAGCGTCAGGACAAGTAGGGTTAGCGTCAGGACAAGTAGGGTTAGCATCAGGACAACTAGGGTTAGCGTCAGGACAACTATGGTTAGCGTCAGGACAACTAGGATTAGCGTCAGGACAACTAGGGTTAGCGTCAGGACAACTAGGGTTAGCGTCAGGACAACTAGGGTTAGCGTCAGGACAAGTAGGGTTAGAGTCAGGACAACTAGGGTTAGCGTCAGGACAACTAGGGTAAGCATCAGGACAAGTAGGGTTAGCGTCAGGACAACTAGGGTTAGCGTCAGGACAACTAGGGTTAGCGTCAGGACAACTAGAGTTAGCGTCAGGACAACTAGGGTTAGCGTCAGGACAAGTAGGGTTAGCGTCAGGTCAGGACAAGTAGGGTTAGCGTCAGGACAACTAGGGTTAGCGTCAGGACAACTAGGGTTAGCGTCAGGACAACTAGGGTTAGCGTCAGGACAACTAGGATTAGCGTCAGGACAACTAGGGTTAGCGTCAGGACAAGTAGGGTTAGCGTCAGGACAAGTAGGGTTAGCGTCAGGACAACTAGGGTTAGCGTCAGGACAACTAGGGTTAGCCTCAGGACAAGTAGGGTTAGCGTCAGGACAACTAGGGTTAGCGTCAGGACAAGTAGGGTTAGCGTCAGGACAACTAGGGTTAGCGTCAGGACTACTAGGGTTAGAGTCAGGACAAGTAGGGTTAGCGTCAGGACAACTAGGGTTAGCGTCAGGACAACTAGGGTTAGCGTCAGGACAACTAGGGTTAGCATCAGGACAAGTAGGGTTAGCGTCAGGACAAGTAGGGTTAGCGTCAGGACAAGTAGGGTTAGCGTCAGGACAACTAGGGTTAGCGTCAGGACAAGTAGGGTTAGCGTCAGGACAAGTAGGGTTAGCGTCAGGATAAGTAGGGTTAGCGTCAGGACAACTAGGGTTAGCGTCAGGACAACTAGGGTTAGCGTCAGGACAACTAGGGTTAGCGTCAGGACAACTAGGGTTAGCGTCAGGACAACTAGGGTTATCGTCAGGACAACTAGGGTTAGCGTCAGGACAACTAGAGTTAGCGTCAGTACAACTCGGTTTAGCGTGAGGACAACTAGGGTCAGCGTCAGGACAACTCGGGTTAGCGTCAGGACAACTTGGGTTAGCGTCAGGACAACTCGGGTTAGCATCAGGACAACTCGGGTTAGCGTCAGGACAACTCGAGTTAGCGTCAGGACAACTAGGGTTAGCGTCAGGACAACTAGGGTTAGTGTCAGGACAACTAGGGTTATCGTCAGGACAACTAGGGTTAGCGTGAGGACAACTAGGGTTAGAGTCAGGACAAGTAGGGTTAGCATCAAGACAACTAGGGTTAGCGTCAGGACAAGTAGGGTTAGCGTCAGGACAACTAGGGTTAGCGTCAGGACAAGTAGGGTTAGCGTCAAGACAACTAGGGTTAGCGTCAGGACAACTAGGGTTAGCGTCAGGACAAGTAGGGTTAGCGTCAGGACAACTAGGGTTAGCGTCAGGACAAGTAGGGTTAGCGTCAGGACAAGTAGGGTTAGCGTCAGGACAACTAGGGTTAGCGTCAGGACAACTAGGGTTAGCGTCAGGACAAGTAGGGTTAGCGTCAGGACAAGTAGGGTTAGCATCAGGACAACTAGGGTTATCGTCAGGACAACTAGGGTTAGTGTCAGGACAACTAGGGTTATCGTCAGGACAACTAGGGTTAGTGTCAGGACAACTAGGCTTAGCATCAGGACAACTAGGGTTAGCGTCAGGACAACTAGGGTTAGCGTCAGGACAACTAGGGTTAGCATCACGACAACTAGGGTTAGCGTCAGGATAACTAGGGTTAGCGTCAGGACAACTAGGGTTAGCGTCAGGACAACTAGGGTTAGCGTCACAACTAGGGTTAGCGTCAGGACAACTAGGGTTAGCGTCACGACAACTAGGGTTAGCGTCAGGACAACTAGGGTTAGCGTCAGGACAACTAGGGTTAGCGTCACGACAACTAGGGTTAGCGTCACGACAACTAGGGTTAGCGCCAGGACAACTAGGGTTAGCGTCAGGACAACTAGGGTTAGCGTCAGGACAACTAGGGTTAGCGCCAGGACAACTAGGGTTAGCGTCACGACAACTAGGGTTAGCGTCAGGACAACTAGGGTTAGCGTCACGACAACTAGGGTTAGCGTCACGACAACTAGGGTTAGCGTCAGGACAACTAGGGTTAGCTTCAGGACAACTAGGGTTAGCGTCAGGACATCTAGGGTTTGCGTCAGGACAACTAGGGTTAGCGTCAGGACAACTAGGGTTAGCGTCAGGACAACTAGGGTTAGCGTCAGGACAACTAGGGTTAGCTTCAGGACAACTAGGGTTAGCGTCAGGACATCTAGGGTTTGCGTCAGGACAACTAGGGTTAGCGTCAGGACAACTAGGGTTAGCGTCAGGACAACTAGGGTTAGCATCAGGACAACTAGGGTTAGCGTCACGACAACTAGGGTTAGCGTCAGGACAACTAGGGTTAGCGTCAGGACAACTAGGGTTAGCGTCACGAAAACTAGGGTTAGCGTCAGGACAACTAGGGTTAGCGTCAGGACAACTAGGGTTAGCGTCACGACAACTAGGGTTAGCGTCAGGACAACTAGGGTTAGCGTCAGGACAACTAGGGTTAGCGTCAGGACAAGTAGGGTTAGCGTCAGGACAACTAGGGTTAGCGTCACGACAACTAGGGTTAGCGTCAGGAGAACTAGGGTTAGCGTCACGACAACTAGGGTTAGCGTCAGGACAACTAGGGTTAGCGTCAGGACAACTAGGGTTAGCGTCACGACAACTAGGGTTAGCGTCAGGACAACTAGGGTTAGCGTCAGGACAACTAGGGTTAGCGTCAGGACAACTAGGGTTAGAGTCAGGACAACTAGGGTTAGCGTCAGGAAAACTAGGGTTAGCGTCACGACAACTAGGGTTAGCGTCAGGACACCTAGGGTTAGCGTCACGACAACTAGGGTTAGCGTCAGGACAACTAGGGTTAGCGTCAGGACAACTAGGGTTAGCGTCACGACAACTAGGGTTAGCGTCACGACAACTAGGGTTAGCGTCAGGACAACTAGGGTTAGCATCAGGACAACTATGGTTAGCGTCAGGACAACTAGGGTTAGCGTCAGGACAACTAGGGTTAGCGTCACGACAACTAGGGTTAGCTTCAGGACAACTAGAGTTAGCGTCAGGACAACTAGGGTTAGCGTCACGACAACTAGGGTTAGCGTCAGGACAACTAGGGTTAGCGTCAGGACAACTAGGGTTAGCGTCAGGACAAGTAGGGTTAGCGTCAGGACAAGTAGGGTTAGCGTCAGGACAAGTAGGGTTAGCGTCAGGACAACTAGGGTTAGCATCAGGACAACTCGGGTTAGCGTCAGGACAACTCGGGTTAGTGTCAGGACAACTCGGGTTAGCGTCAGGACAACTAGGGTTAGCGTCAGGACAACTCGGGTTAGCGTCAGGACAAATCGGGTTAGCGTCAGGACAACTAGGGTTAGCGTCAGGACAACTAGGGTTAGCGTCACAACAACTCGGGTTAGCGTCAGGACAACTCGGGTTAGCGTCAGGACAACTCGGGTTAACGTCAGGACAACTAGGGTTAGCGTCAGGACAACTAGGGTTAGCGTCAGGACAACTAGGGTTAGCGTTAGGACAAATCGGGTTAGCGTCAGGACAACTAGGGTTAGCGTCAGGACAACTAGGGTTAGCGTCAGGACAACTCGGGTTAGCGTCAGGACAACTCGAGTTAGCGTCGGGACAACTAGGGTTAGCGTCAGCACAAGTAGGGTTAGCGTCAGGACATCTAGGGTTAGCGTCAAGACAACTAGGGTTAGCGTCAGGACAAGTAGGGTTAGCGTCAGGACAACTAGGGTTAGCGTCACGACAACTAGGGTTAGCGTCAGGACAACTAGGGTTAGCATCAGGACAACTATGGTTATCGTCAGGACAACTAGGGTTAGCGTCAGGACAACTAGGGTTAGCGTCAGGACAACTAGGGTTAGCGTCACGACAACTAGGGTTAGCTTCAGGACAACTAGAGTTAGCGTCAGGACAACTAGGGTTAGCGTCACGACAACTAGGGTTAGCGTCAGGACAACTAGGGTTAGCGTCAGGACAACTAGGGTTAGCGTCAGGACAAGTAGGGTTAGCGTCAGGACAAGTAGGGTTAGCGTCAGGACAACTAGGGTTAGCATCAGGACAACTCGGGTTAGCGTCAGGACAACTCGGGTTAGTGTCAGGACAACTAGGGTTAGCGTCAGGACAACTAGGGTTAGCGTCAGGACAACTCGGGTTAGCGTCAGGACAAATCGGGTTAGCGTCAGGACAACTAGGGTTAGTGTCAGGACAACTAGGGTTAGCGTCACAACAACTCGGGTTAGCGTCAGGACAACTCGGGTTAGCGTCAGGACAACTCGGGTTAACGTCAGGACAACTAGGGTTAGCGTCAGGACAACTAGGGTTAGCGTCAGGACAACTAGGGTTAGCGTCAGGACAAATCGGGTTAGCGTCAGGACAACTAGGGTTAGCGTCAGGACAACTAGGGTTAGCGTCAGGACAACTCGGGTTAGCGTCAGGACAACTCGAGTTAGCGTAAAGACAACTAGGGTTAGCGTCAGCACAAGTAGGGTTAGCGTCAGGACATCTAGGGTTAGCGTCAAGACAACTAGGGTTAGCGTCAGGACAAGTAGGGTTAGCGTCAGGACAACTAGGGTTAGCGTCAGGACAACTAGGGTTAGCGTCAGGACAACTAGGGTTAGCGTCAGGACAACTAGGATTAGCGTCAGGACAACTAGGGTTAGCGTCAGGACAACTAGGGTTAGCGTCAGGACAACTAGGGTTAGCGTCAGGACAAGTAGGGTTAGAGTCAGGACAACTAGGGTTAGCGTCAGGACAACTAGGGTTAGCATCAGGACAAGTAGGGTTAGCGTCAGGACAACTAGGGTTAGCGTCAGGACAACTAGGGTTAGCGTCAGGACAACTAGAGTTAGCGTCAGGACAACTAGGGTTAGCGTCAGGACAAGTAGGGTTAGCGTCAGGTCAGGACAAGTAGGGTTAGCGTCAGAACAAGTAGGGTTAGCGTCAGGACAACTAGTGTTAGCGTCAGGACAACTAGGGTTAGCGTCAGGACAACTAGGATTAGCGTCAGGACAACTAGGGTTAGCGTCAGGACAACTAGGGTTAGCATCAGGACAACTAGGGTTAGCGTCAGGACAAGTAGGGTTAGCGTCAGGACAAGTAGGGTTAGCGTCAGGACAACTAGGGTTAGCGTCAGGACAACTAGGGTTAGCCTCAGGACAAGTAGGGTTAGCGTCAGGACAACTAGGGTTAGCGTCAGGACAAGTAGGGTTAGCGTCAGGACAACTAGGGTTAGCGTCAGGACTACTAGGGTTAGAGTCAGGACAAGTAGGGTTAGCGTCAGGACAACTAGGGTTAGCGTCAGGACAACTAGGGTTAGCGTCAGGACAACTAGGGTTAGCGTCAGGACAAGTAGGGTTAGCGTCAGGACAAGTAGGGTTAGCGTCAGGACAAGTAGGGTTAGCGTCAGGACAACTAGGGTTAGCGTCAGGACAAGTAGGGTTAGCGTCAGGACAAGTAGGGTTAGCGTCAGGATAAGTAGGGTTAGCGTCAGGACAACTAGGGTTAGCGTCAGGACAACTAGGGTTAGCGTCAGGACAACTAGGGTTAGCGTCAGGACAACTAGGGTTATCGTCAGGACAACTAGGGTTAGCGTCAGGACAACTAGGGTTAGCGTCAGTACAACTCGGTTTAGCGTGAGGACAACTAGGGTCAGCGTCAGGACAACTCGGGTTAGCGTCAGGACAACTTGGGTTAGCGTCAGGACAACTCGGGTTAGCATCAGGACAACTCGGGTTAGCGTCAGGACAACTCGAGTTAGCGTCAGGACAACTAGAGTTAGCGTCAGGACAACTAGGGTTAGTGTCAGGACAACTAGGGTTATCGTCAGGACAACTAGGGTTAGCGTGAGGACAACTAGGGTTAGCGTCAGGACAAGTAGGGTTAGCATCAAGACAACTAGGGTTAGCGTCAGGACAAGTAGGGTTAGCGTCAGGACAACTAGGGTTAGCGTCAGGACAAGTAGGGTTAGCATCAAGACAACTAGGGTTAGCGTCAGGACAACTAGGGTTAGCGTCAGGACAAGTAGGGTTAGCGTCAGGACAACTAGGGTTAGCGTCAGGACAAGTAGGGTTAGCGTCAGGACAAGTAGGGTTAGCGTCAGGACAACTAGGGTTAGCGTCAGGACAACTAGGGTTAGCGTCAGGACAAGTAGGGTTAGCGTCAGGACAAGTAGGGTTAGCATCAGGACAACTAGGGTTATCGTCAGGACAACTAGGGTTAGTGTCAGGACAACTAGGGTTATCGTCAGGACAACTAGGGTTAGTGTCAGGACAACTAGGCTTAGCATCAGGACAACTAGGGTTAGCGTCAGGACAACTAGGGTTAGCGTCAGGACAACTAGGGTTAGCATCACGACAACTAGGGTTAGCGTCAGGATAACTAGGGTTAGCGTCAGGACAACTAGGGTTAGCGTCAGGACAACTAGGGTTAGCGTCACAACTAGGGTTAGTGTCAGGACAACTAGGGTTAGCGTCACGACAACTAGGGTTAGCGTCAGGACAACTAGGGTTAGCGTCAGGACAACTAGGGTTAGCGTCACGACAACTAGGGTTAGCGTCACGACAACTAGGGTTAGCGCCAGGACAACTAGGGTTAGCGTCAGGACAACTAGGGTTAGCGTCAGGACAACTAGGGTTAGCGCCAGGACAACTAGGGTTAGCGTCAGGACAACTAGGGTTAGCGTCACGACAACTAGGGTTAGCGTCAGGACAACTAGGGTTAGCGTCAGGACAACTAGGGTTAGCGTCATGACAACTAGGGTTAGCGTCAGGACAACTAGGGTTAGCGTCAGGACTACTAGGGTTAGCGTCAGGACAACTAGGGTTAGCGTCAGGACAACTAGGGTTAGCGTCACGACAACTAGGGTTAGCGTCACGACAACTAGGGTTAGCGTCAGGACAACTAGGGTTAGCGTCACGACAACTAGGGTTAGCGTCACGACAACTAGGGTTAGCGTCAGGACAACTAGGGTTAGCTTCAGGACAACTAGGGTTAGCGTCAGGACATCTAGGGTTTGCGTCAGGACAACTAGGGTTAGCGTCAGGACAACTAGGGTTAGCGTCAGGAAAACTAGGGTTAGCGTCAGGACAACTAGGGTTAGCGTCAGGACAACTAGGGTTAGCTTCAGGACAACTAGGGTTAGCGTCAGGACATCTAGGGTTTGCGTCAGGACAACTAGGGTTAGCGTCAGGACAACTAGGGTTAGCGTCAGGACAACTAGGGTTAGCGTCAGGACAACTAGGGTTAGCGTCACGACAACTAGGGTTAGCGTCAGGACAACTAGGGTTAGCGTCAGGACAACTAGGGTTAGCGTCACGACAACTAGGGTTAGCGTCAGGACAACTAGGGTTAGCGTCAGGACAACTAGGGTTAGCGTCACGACAACTAGGGTTAGCGTCAGGACAAATAGGGTTAGCGTCAGGACAACTAGGGTTAGCGTCAGGACAAGTAGGGTTAGCGTCAGGACAACTAGGGTTAGCGTCACGACAACTAGGGTTAGCGTCAGGAGAACTAGGGTTAGCGTCACGACAACTAGGGTTAGCGTCAGGACAACTAGGGTTAGCGTCAGGACAACTAGGGTTAGCGTCACGACAACTAGGGTTAGCGTCAGGACAACTAGGGTTAGCGTCAGGACAACTAGGGTTAGCGTCAGGACAACTAGGGTTAGAGTCAGGACAACTAGGGTTAGCGTCAGGACAACTAGGGTTAGCGTCACGACAACTAGGGTTAGCGTCAGGACACCTAGGGTTAGCGTCACGACAACTAGGGTTAGCGTCAGGACAACTAGGGTTAGCGTCAGGACAACTAGGGTTAGCGTCACGACAAGTAGGGTTAGCGTCACGACAACTAGGGTTAGCGTCAGGACAACTAGGGTTAGCATCAGGACAACTATGGTTAGCGTCAGGACAACTAGGGTTAGCGTCAGGACAACTAGGGTTAGCGTCACGACAACTAGGGTTAGCTTCAGGACAACTAGAGTTAGCGTCAGGACAACTAGGGTTAGCGTCACGACAACTAGGGTTAGCGTCAGGACAACTAGGGTTAGCGTCAGGACAACTAGGGTTAGCGTCAGGACAAGTAGGGTTAGCATCAGGACAAGTAGGGTTAGCGTCAGGACAAGTAGGGTTAGCGTCAGGACAACTAGGGTTAGCATCAGGACAACTCGGGTTAGCGTCAGGACAACTCGGGTTAGTGTCAGGACAACTCGGGTTAGCGTCAGGACAACTAGGGTTAGCGTCAGGACAACTCGGGTTAGCGTCAGGACAAATCGGGTTAGCGTCAGGACAACTAGGGTTAGCGTCAGGACAACTAGGGTTAGCGTCACAACAACTCGGGTTAGCGTCAGGACAACTCGGGTTAGCGTCAGGACAACTCGGGTTAACGTCAGGACAACTAGGGTTAGCGTCAGGACAACTAGGGTTAGCGTCAGGACAACTAGGGTTAGCGTCAGGACAAATCGGGTTAGCGTCAGGACAACTAGGGTTAGCGTCAGGACAACTAGGGTTAGCGTCAGGACAACTCGGGTTAGCGTCAGGACAACTCGAGTTAGCGTCGGGACAACTAGGGTTAGCGTCAGCACAAGTAGGGTTAGCGTCAGGACATCTAGGGTTAGCGTCAAGACAACTAGGGTTAGCGTCAGGACAAGTAGGGTTAGCGTCAGGACAACTAGGGTTAGCGTCACGACAACTAGGGTTAGCGTCAGGACAACTAGGGTTAGCATCAGGACAACTATGGTTAGCGTCAGGACAACTAGGGTTAGCGTCAGGACAACTAGGGTTAGCGTCAGGACAACTAGGGTTAGCGTCACGACAACTAGGGTTAGCTTCAGGACAACTAGAGTTAGCGTCAGGACAACTAGGGTTAGCGTCACGACAACTAGGGTTAGCGTCAGGACAACTAGGGTTAGCGTCACGACAACTAGGGTTAGCTTCAGGACAACTAGAGTTAGCGTCAGGACAACTAGGGTTAGCGTCACGACAACTAGGGTTAGCGTCAGGACAACTAGGGTTAGCGTCACGACAACTAGGGTTAGCGTCACGACAACTAGGGTTAGCGTCAGGACAACTAGGGTTAGCGTCACGACAACTAGGGTTAGCGTCACGACAACTAGGGTTAGCGTCAGGACAACTAGGGTTAGCTTCAGGACAACTAGGGTTAGCGTCAGGACATCTAGGGTTTGCGTCAGGACAACTAGGGTTAGCGTCAGGACAACTAGGGTTAGCGTCAGGAAAACTAGGGTTAGCGTCAGGACAACTAGGGTTAGCGTCAGGACAACTAGGGTTAGCTTCAGGACAACTAGGGTTAGCGTCAGGACATCTAGGGTTTGCGTCAGGACAACTAGGGTTAGCGTCAGGACAACTAGGGTTAGCGTCAGGACAACTAGGGTTAGCGTCAGGACAACTAGGGTTAGCGTCACGACAACTAGGGTTAGCGTCAGGACAACTAGGGTTAGCGTCAGGACAACTAGGGTTAGCGTCACGACAACTAGGGTTAGCGTCAGGACAACTAGGGTTAGCGTCAGGACAACTAGGGTTAGCGTCACGACAACTAGGGTTAGCGTCAGGACAAATAGGGTTAGCGTCAGGACAACTAGGGTTAGCGTCAGGACAAGTAGGGTTAGCGTCAGGACAACTAGGGTTAGCGTCACGACAACTAGGGTTAGCGTCAGGAGAACTAGGGTTAGCGTCACGACAACTAGGGTTAGCGTCAGGACAACTAGGGTTAGCGTCAGGACAACTAGGGTTAGCGTCACGACAACTAGGGTTAGCGTCAGGACAACTAGGGTTAGCGTCAGGACAACTAGGGTTAGCGTCAGGACAACTAGGGTTAGAGTCAGGACAACTAGGGTTAGCGTCAGGACAACTAGGGTTAGCGTCACGACAACTAGGGTTAGCGTCAGGACACCTAGGGTTAGCGTCACGACAACTAGGGTTAGCGTCAGGACAACTAGGGTTAGCGTCAGGACAACTAGGGTTAGCGTCACGACAAGTAGGGTTAGCGTCACGACAACTAGGGTTAGCGTCAGGACAACTAGGGTTAGCATCAGGACAACTATGGTTAGCGTCAGGACAACTAGGGTTAGCGTCAGGACAACTAGGGTTAGCGTCACGACAACTAGGGTTAGCTTCAGGACAACTAGAGTTAGCGTCAGGACAACTAGGGTTAGCGTCACGACAACTAGGGTTAGCGTCAGGACAACTAGGGTTAGCGTCAGGACAACTAGGGTTAGCGTCAGGACAAGTAGGGTTAGCATCAGGACAAGTAGGGTTAGCGTCAGGACAAGTAGGGTTAGCGTCAGGACAACTAGGGTTAGCATCAGGACAACTCGGGTTAGCGTCAGGACAACTCGGGTTAGTGTCAGGACAACTCGGGTTAGCGTCAGGACAACTAGGGTTAGCGTCAGGACAACTCGGGTTAGCGTCAGGACAAATCGGGTTAGCGTCAGGACAACTAGGGTTAGCGTCAGGACAACTAGGGTTAGCGTCACAACAACTCGGGTTAGCGTCAGGACAACTCGGGTTAGCGTCAGGACAACTCGGGTTAACGTCAGGACAACTAGGGTTAGCGTCAGGACAACTAGGGTTAGCGTCAGGACAACTAGGGTTAGCGTCAGGACAAATCGGGTTAGCGTCAGGACAACTAGGGTTAGCGTCAGGACAACTAGGGTTAGCGTCAGGACAACTCGGGTTAGCGTCAGGACAACTCGAGTTAGCGTCGGGACAACTAGGGTTAGCGTCAGCACAAGTAGGGTTAGCGTCAGGACATCTAGGGTTAGCGTCAAGACAACTAGGGTTAGCGTCAGGACAAGTAGGGTTAGCGTCAGGACAACTAGGGTTAGCGTCACGACAACTAGGGTTAGCGTCAGGACAACTAGGGTTAGCATCAGGACAACTATGGTTAGCGTCAGGACAACTAGGGTTAGCGTCAGGACAACTAGGGTTAGCGTCAGGACAACTAGGGTTAGCGTCACGACAACTAGGGTTAGCTTCAGGACAACTAGAGTTAGCGTCAGGACAACTAGGGTTAGCGTCACGACAACTAGGGTTAGCGTCAGGACAACTAGGGTTAGCGTCAGGACAACTAGGGTTAGCGTCAGGACAAGTAGGGTTAGCATCAGGACAAGTAGGGTTAGCGTCAGGACAAGTAGGGTTAGCGTCAGGACAACTAGGGTTAGCATCAGGACAACTCGGGTTAGCGTCAGGACAACTCGGGTTAGTGTCAGGACAACTCGGGTTAGCGTCAGGACAACTAGGGTTAGCGTCAGGACAACTCGGGTTAGCGTCAGGACAAATCGGGTTAGCGTCAGGACAACTAGGGTTAGCGTCAGGACAACTAGGGTTAGCGTCACAACAACTCGGGTTAGCGTCAGGACAACTCGGGTTAGCGTCAGGACAACTCGGGTTAACGTCAGGACAACTAGGGTTAGCGTCAGGACAACTAGGGTTAGCGTCAGGACAACTAGGGTTAGCGTCAGGACAAATCGGGTTAGCGTCAGGACAACTAGGGTTAGCGTCAGGACAACTAGGGTTAGCGTCAGGACAACTCGGGTTAGCGTCAGGACAACTCGAGTTAGCGTCGGGACAACTAGGGTTAGCGTCAGCACAAGTAGGGTTAGCGTCAGGACATCTAGGGTTAGCGTCAAGACAACTAGGGTTAGCGTCAGGACAAGTAGGGTTAGCGTCAGGACAACTAGGGTTAGCGTCACGACAACTAGGGTTAGCGTCAGGACAACTAGGGTTAGCATCAGGACAACTATGGTTAGCGTCAGGACAACTAGGGTTAGCGTCAGGACAACTAGGGTTAGCGTCAGGACAACTAGGGTTAGCGTCACGACAACTAGGGTTAGCTTCAGGACAACTAGAGTTAGCGTCAGGACAACTAGGGTTAGCGTCACGACAACTAGGGTTAGCGTCAGGACAACTAGGGTTAGCGTCAGGACAACTAGGGTTAGCGTCAGGACAAGTAGGGTTAGCGTCAGGACAAGTAGGGTTAGCGTCAGGACAAGTAGGGTTAGCGTCAGGACAACTAGGGTTAGCATCAGGACAACTCGGGTTAGCGTCAGGACAACTCGGGTTAGTGTCAGGACAACTCGGGTTAGCGTCAGGACAACTAGGGTTAGCGTAAGGACAACTCGGGTTAGCGTCAGGACAAATCGGGTTAGCGTCAGGACAACTAGGGTTAGCGTCAGGACAACTAGGGTTAGCGTCACAACAACTCGGGTTAGCGTCAGGACAACTCGGGTTAGCGTCAGGACAACTCGGGTTAACGTCAGGACAACTAGGGTTAGCGTCAGGACAACTAGGGTTAGCGTCAGGACAACTAGGGTTAGCGTCAGGACAAATCGGGTTAGCGTCAGGACAACTAGGGTTAGCGTCAGGACAACTAGGGTTAGCGTCAGGACAACTCGGGTTAGCGTCAGGACAACTCGAGTTAGCGTCGGGACAACTAGGGTTAGCGTCAGCACAAGTAGGGTTAGCGTCAGGACATCTAGGGTTAGCGTCAAGACAACTAGGGTTAGCGTCAGGACAAGTAGGGTTAGCGTCAGGACAACTAGGGTTAGCGTCAGGACAACTAGGGTTAGCGTCAGGACAACTAGGGTTAGCGTCAGGACAACTAGGATTAGCGTCAGGACAACTAGGGTTAGCGTCAGGACAACTAGGGTTAGCGTCAGGACAACTAGGGTTAGCGTCAGGACAAGTAGGGTTAGAGTCAGGACAACTAGGGTTAGCGTCAGGACAACTAGGGTTAGCATCAGGACAAGTAGGGTTAGCGTCAGGACAACTAGGGTTAGCGTCAGGACAACTAGGGTTAGCGTCAGGACAACTAGAGTTAGCGTCAGGACAACTAGGGTTAGCGTCAGGACAAGTAGGGTTAGCGTCAGGTCAGGACAAGTAGGGTTAGCGTCAGGACAAGTAGGGTTAGCGTCAGGACAACTAGTGTTAGCGTCAGGACAACTAGGGTTAGCGTCAGGACAACTAGGGTTAGCGTCAGGACAACTAGGATTAGCGTCAGGACAACTAGGGTTAGCGTCAGGACAAGTAGGGTTAGCGTCAGGACAACTAGGGTTAGCGTCAGGACAACTAGGGTTAGCCTCAGGACAAGTAGGGTTAGCGTCAGGACAACTAGGGTTAGCGTCAGGACAAGTAGGGTTAGCGTCAGGACAACTAGGGTTAGCGTCAGGACTACTAGAGTTAGAGTCAGGACAAGTAGGGTTAGCGTCAGGACAACTAGGGTTAGCGTCAGGACAACTAGGGTTAGCGTCAGGACAACTAGGGTTAGCATCAGGACAAGTAGGGTTAGCGTCAGGACAAGTAGGGTTAGCGTCAGGACAAGTAGGGTTAGCGTCAGGACAACTAGGGTTAGCGTCAGGACAAGTAGGGTTAGCGTCAGGACAAGTAGGGTTAGCGTCAGGATAAGTAGGGTTAGCGTCAGGACAACTAGGGTTAGCGTCAGGACAACTAGGGTTAGCGTCAGGACAACTAGGGTTAGCGTCAGGACAACTAGGGTTAGCGTCAGGACAACTAGGGTTATCGTCAGGACAACTAGGGTTAGCGTCAGGACAACTAGGGTTAGCGTCAGTACAACTCGGTTTAGCGTGAGGACAACTAGGGTCAGCGTCAGGACAACTCGGGTTAGCGTCAGGACAACTTGGGTTAGCGTCAGGACAACTCGGGTTAGCATCAGGACAACTCGGGTTAGCGTCAGGACAACTCGAGTTAGCGTCAGGACAACTAGGGTTAGCGTCAGGACAACTAGGGTTAGTGTCAGGACAACTAGGGTTATCGTCAGGACAACTAGGGTTAGCGTCAGGACAACTAGGGTTAGCGTCAGGACAAGTAGGGTTAGCATCAAGACAACTAGGGTTAGCGTCAGGACAAGTAGGGTTAGCGTCAGGACAACTAGGGTTAGCGTCAGGACAAGTAGGGTTAGCGTCAAGACAACTAGGGTTAGCGTCAGGACAACTAGGGTTAGCGTCAGGACAACTAGGGTTAGCGTCAGGACAACTAGGGTTAGCGTCAGGACAACTAGGGTTAGCGTCAGGACAAGTAGGGTTAGCGTCAGGACAACTAGGGTTAGCGTCAGGACAACTAGGGTTAGCGTCAGGACAAGTAGGGTTAGCGTCAGGACAAGTAGGGTTAGCATCAGGACAACTAGGGTTATCGTCAGGACAACTAGGGTTAGTGTCAGGACAACTAGGGTTATCGTCAGGACAACTAGGGTTAGTGTCAGGACAACTAGGCTTAGCATCAGGACAACTAGGGTTAGCGTCAGGACAACTAGGGTTAGCGTCAGGACAACTAGGGTTATCGTCAGGACAACTAGGGTTAGTGTCAGAACAACTAGGGTTAGCGTCAGGACAACTAGGGTTAGCGTCACGACAACTAGGGTTAGCGTCAGGACAACTAGGGTTAGCGTCACGACAACTAGGGTTAGCGTCAGGACAACTAGGGTTAGCGTCAGGACAACTAGGGTTAGCGTCGGGACAACTAGGGTTAGCGTCGGGACAACTAGGGTTAGCGTCAGGACAACTAGGGTTAGCATCGGGACAACTAGGGTTAGCGTCGGGACAACTAGGGTTAGCGTCGGGACAACTAGGGTTAGCGTCGGGACAACTAGGGTGAGCGTCAAGACAACTAGGGTTAGCGTCAGGACAACTAGGGTTAGCGTCACGACAACTAGGGTTAGCGTCAGGACAACTAGGGTTAGCGTCACGACAACTAGGGTTAGCGTCGGGACAACTAGGGTTAGGGTCAGGACAACTAGGGTTAGCGTCAGGACAACTAGGGTTAGCGTCAGGACAACTAGGGTTAGCATCACGACAACTAGGGTTAGCGTCAGGACAACTAGGGTTAGCGTCAGGACAACTAGGGTTAGCGTCAGGACAACTAGGGTTAGCGTCCCGACAACTAGGGTTAGCGTCAGGACAACTAGGGTTAGCGTCACGACAACTAGGGTTAGCGTCAGGACAACTAGGGTTAGCGTCAGGACAACTAGGGTTAGCGTCAGGACAACTAGGGTTAGCGTCAGGACTAGTAGGGTTAGCGTCAGGACAACTAGGGTTAGCGTCAGGACAACTAGGGTTAGCGTCAGGACAACTAGGGTTAGCGTCAGGACAACTAGGGTTAGTGTCACGACAACTAGGGTTAGCGTCAGGACAACTAGGGTTAGCGTCAGGACAACAAGGGTTAGCGTCACGACAACTAGGGTTAGCATCAGGACAACTAGGGTTAGCGTCAGGACTACTAGGGTTAGCGTCAGGACAACTAGGGTTAGCGTCACGACAACTAGGGTTAGCGTCACGACAACTAGGGTTAGAGTCAGGACAACTAGGGTTAGCGTCACGACAACTAGGGTTAGCGTCACGACAACTAGGGTTAGCGTCACGACAACTAGGGTTAGCGTCAGGACAACTAGGGTTAGCGCCAGGACAACTCGGGTTAGCATCAGGACAACTAGGGTTAGCGTCAGGACTACTAGGGTTAGCATCAGGACAACTAGGGTTAGCGTCAGGACAACTAGGGTTAGCTTCAGGACAACTAGGGTTAGCGTCAGGACAACTAGGGTTAGAGTCAGGACAACTAGGGTTAGCGTCAGGACAACTAGGGTTAGCATCACGACAACTAGGGTTAGCGTCAGGACAACTAGGGTTAGCGTCAGGACAACTAGGGTTAGCGTCACAACTAGGGTTAGCGTCAGGACAACTAGGGTTAGCGTCACGACAACTAGGGTTAGCGTCAGGACAACTAGGGTTAGCGCCAGGACAACTAGGGTTAGCGCCAGGACAACTAGGGTTAGCGCCAGGACAACTAGGGTTAGCGCCAGGACAACTAGGGTTAGCGCCAGGACAACTAGGGTTAGCATCAGGACAACTAGGGTTAGCGTCAGGACAACTAGGGTTAGCATCAGGACAACTAGGGTTAGCGTCAGGACAACTAGGGTTAGCTTCAGGACAACTAGGGTTAGCGTCAGGACAACTAGGGTTAGAGTCAGGACAACTAGGGTTAGCGTCAGGACAACTAGGGTTAGCATCAGGACAAGTAGGGTTAGCGTCAGGACAACTAGGGTTAGCGTCAGGACAAGTAGGGTTAGCGTCAGGACAAGTAGGGTTAGCGTCAGGACATCTAGGGTTAGCGTCAGAACAACTAGGGTTAGCGTCAGGACAACTAGGGTTAGCATCAGGACAACTAGGGTTAGCGTCAGGACAACTAGGGTTAGAGTCAGGACAACTAGGGTTAGCGTCAGGACAACTAGGGTTAGCGTCAGGACAACTAGGGTTAGCGTCAGGACTACTAGGGTTAGCGTCAGGACAACTAGGGTTAGCGTCAGGACAACTAGGGTTAGCGTCACGACAACTAGGGTTAGCGTCAGGACAACTAGGGTTAGCGTCAGGACAACTAGGGTTAGTGTCACGACAACTTGGGTTAGCGTCAGGACAACTAGGGTTAGCGTCAGGACAACTAGGGTTAGCGTCAGGACAACTAGGGTTAGCGTCACGACAACTAGGGTTAGCGTCAGGACAACTAGGGTTAGCGTCAGGACTACTAGGGTTAGCGTCAGGACAACTAGGGTTAGCGTCACGACAACTAGGGTTAGCGTCACGACAACTAGGGTTAGAGTCAGGACAACTAGGGTTAGCGTCACGACAACTAGGGTTAGCGTCACGACAACTAGGGTTAGCGTCACGACAACTAGGGTTAGCGTCAGGACAGCTAGGGTTAGCGCCAGGACAACTCGGGTTAGCATCAGGACAACTAGGGTTAGCGTCAGGACTAGGGTTAGCATCAGGACAACTAGGGTTAGCGTCAGGACAACTAGGGTTAGCTTCAGGACAACTAGGGTTAGCGTCAGGACAACTAGGGTTAGAGTCAGGACAACTAGGGTTAGCGTCAGGACAACTAGGGTTAGCATCAGGACAACTAGGGTTAGCATCAGGACAACTAGGGTTAGCGTCAGGACAACTAGGGTTAGCTTCAGGACAACTAGGGTTAGCATCAGGACAACTAGGGTTAGAGTCAGGACAACTAGGGTTAGCGTCAGGACAACTAGGGTTAGCGTCAGGACAAGTAGGGTTAGCGTCAGGACAACTAGGGTTAGCGTCAGGACAAGTAGGGTTAGCGTCAGGACAAGTAGGGTTAGCGTCAGGACATCTAGGGTTAGCGTCAGAACAACTAGGGTTAGCATCAGGACAACTAGGGTTAGCATCAGGACAACTAGGGTTAGCGTCAGGACAACTAGGGTTAGAGTCAGGACCACTAGGGTTAGCGTCAGGACAACTAGGGTTAGCGTCAGGACAACTAGGGTTAGCGTCAGGACAACTAGGGTTAGCTTCAGGACAACTAGGGTTAGAGTCAGGAGAACTAGGGTTAGCATCACGACAACTAGGGTTAGCGTCAGGACAACTAGGGTTAGCGTCAGGACAACTAGGGTTAGCGTCACAACTAGGGTTAGCGTCAGGACAACTAGGGTTAGCGTCACGACAACTAGGGTAAGCGTCAGGACAACTAGGGTTAGCGTCAAGACAACTAGGATTAGCGTCACGACAACTAGGGTTAGCGCCAGGACAACTAGGGTTAGCGTCAGGACAACTAGGGTTAGCTTCAGGACAACTAGGGTTAGCGTCAGGACAACTAGGGTTAGCATCAGGACAACTAGGGTTAGCGTCAGGACAACTAGGGTTAGCGTCAGGACAACTAGGGTTAGCGTCACGACAACTAGGGTTAGCGTCAGGACAACTAGGTTTAGCATCAGGACAACTAGGGTTAGCGCCAGGACAACTAGGGTTAGCGCCAGGACAACTAGGGTTAGCGCCAGGACAACTAGGGTTAGCGTCACGACAACTAGGGTTAGCGTCAGGACAACTAGGGTTAGCGTCACGACAACTAGGGTTAGTGTCAGGACAGCTAGGGTTAGCGTCACGACAACTAGGGTTAGCGTCAGGACAACTAGGGTTAGCGTCACGACAACTAGGGTTAGTGTCAGGACAACTAGGGTTAGCGTCACGACAACTAGGGTTAGTGTCAGGACAACTAGGGTTAGCGTCACGACAACTAGGGTTAGCGTCAGGACAACTAGGGTTAGCGTCAGGACAACTAGGGTTAGCGTCACGACAACTAGGGTTAGCATCAGGACAACTAAGTTTAGCGTCAGGACAACTAGGGTTAGCGTCAGGACAACTCGGGTTAGCGTCAGGACAACTCGGGTTAACGTCAGGACAACTAGGGTTAGCGTCAGGACAACTAGGGTTAGCGTCAGGACAAATCGGGTTAGCGTCAGGACAACTAGGGTTAGCGTCAGGACAACTAGGGTTAACGTCAGCACAAGTAGGGTTAGCGTCAGGACATCTAGGGTTAGCGTTAAGACAACTAGGGTTAGCGTCAGGACAAGTAGGGTTAGCGTCAGGACAACTAGGGTTAGCGTCAGGACAACTAGGGTTAGCGTCAGGACAACTAGGGTTAGCGTCAGGACAACTAGGATTAGCGTCAGGACAACTAGGGTTAGCGTCAGGACAACTAGGTTTAGCGTCAGGACAACTAGGGTTAGCGTCAGGACAAGTAGGGTTAGAGTCAGGACAACTAGGGTTAGCGTCAGGACAACTAGGGTTAGCATCAGGACAAGTAGGGTTAGCGTCAGGACAACTAGGGTTAGCGTCAGGACAACTAGTGTTGGCGTCAGGACAACTAGGGTTAGCGTCAGGACAACTAGAGTTAGCGTCAGGACAACTAGGGTTAGCGTCAGGACAAGTAGTGTTAGCATCTGGTCAGGACAAGTAGGGTTAGCGTCAGGACAAGTAGGGTTAGCATCAGGATAACTAGGGTTAGCGTCAGGACAACTAGGATTAGCGTCAGGACAACTAGGGTTAGCGTCAGGACAACTAGGGTTAGCATCAGGTCAACTAGGGTTAGCGTCAGGACAAGTAGGGTTAGCGTCAGGACAAGTAGGGTTAGCGTCAGGACAACTAGGGTTAGCGTCAGGACAACTAGGGTTAGCCTCAGGACAAGTAGGGTTAGCGTCAGGACAACTAGGGTTAGCGTCAGGACAAGTAGGGTTAGCGTCAGGACAACTAGGGTTAGCATCAGGTCAACTAGGGTTAGCGTCAGGACAAGTAGGGTTAGCGTCAGGACAAGTAGGGTTAGCGTCAGGACAACTAGGGTTAGCGTCAGGACAACTAGGGTTAGCCTCAGGACAAGTAGGGTTAGCGTCAGGACAACTAGGGTTAGCGTCAGGACAAGTAGGGTTAGCGTCAGGACAACTAGGGTTAGCGTCAGGACTACTAGGGTTAGAGTCAGGACAAGTAGGGTTAGCATCAGGACAACTAGGGTTAGCGTCAGGACAACTAGGGTTAGCGTCAGGACAACTAGGGTTAGCATCAGGACAAGTAGGGTTAGCGTCAGGACAAGTAGGGTTAGCGTCAGGACAAGTAGGGTTAGCGTCAGGACAAGTAGGGTTAGCGTCAGGACAACTAGGGTTAGCGTCAGGACAACTAGGGTTAGCGTCAGGACAACTAGGGTTATCGTCAGGACAACTAGGGTTAGCGTCAGGACAACTAGGGTTAGCGTCAGTACAACTCGGTTTAGCGTGAGGACAACTAGGGTCAGCGTCAGGACAACTCGGGTTAGCGTCAGGACAACTCGGGTTAGCATCAGGACAACTCGGGTTAGCGTCAGGACAACTCGGGTTAGCATCAGGACAACTCGGGTTAGCGTCAGGACAACTCGAGTTAGCGTCAGGACAACTAGGGTTAGCGTCAGGACAACTAGGGTTAGTGTCAGGACAACTAGGGTTATCGTCAGGACAACTAGGGTTAGCGTCAGGACAACTAGGGTTAGCGTCAGGACAAGTAGGGTTAGCGTCAAGACAACTAGGGTTAGCGTCAGGACAAGTAGGGTTAGCGTCAGGACAACTAGGGTTAGCGTCAGGACAAGTAGGGTTAGCGTCAGGACAACTAGGGTTAGCGTCAGGACAACTAGGGTTAGCGTCAGGACAAGTAGGGTTAGCGTCAGGACAACTAGGGTTAGCGTCAGGACAAGTAGGTTTAGCGTCAGGACAAGTAGGGTTAGCGTCAGGACAACTAGGGTTAGCGTCAGGACAACTAGGGTTAGCGTCAGGACAAGTAGGGTTAGCGTCAGGACCAGTAGGGTTAGCATCAGGACAACTAGGGTTATCGTCAGGACAACTAGGGTTAGTGTCAGGACAACTAGGGTTAGCATCAGGACAACTAGGGTAATCGTCAGGACAACTAGGGTTAGTGTCAGGACAACTAGGCTTAGCATCAGGACAACTAGGGTTAGCATCAGGACAACTAGGGTTAGCGTCAGGACAACTAGGGTTATCGTCAGGACAACTAGGGTTAGTGTCAGAACAACTAGGGTTAGCGTCAGGACAACTAGGGTTAGCATCAGGACAAGTAGGGTTAGCGTCAGGACAACTAGGGTTAGCATCAGGACAAGTAGGGTTAGCATCAGGACAACTAGGGTTAGCGTCAGGACAACTAGGGTTAGCGTCAGGACAAGTAGGGTTAGCGTCAGGACAACTAGGTTTAGCGTCAGGACAACTAGGGTTAGCGTCAGGACAACTAGGGTTAGCGTCACGACAACTAGGGTTAGCGTCAGGACAACTAGGGTTAGCGTCACGACAACTAGGGTTAGCGTCAGGACAACTAGGGTTAGCGTCAGGACAACTAGGGTTAGCGTCGGGACAACTAGGGTTAGCGACAGGACAACTAGGGTTAGCGTCGGGACAACTAGGGTTAGCGTCGGGACAACTAGGGTTAGCGTCGGGACAACTAGGGTTAGCGTCGGGACAACTAGGGTTAGCGTCAGGACAACTAGGGTTAGCGTCACGACAACTAGGGTAAGCGTCGGGACAACTAGGGTTAGCGTCAGGACAACTAGGGTTAGCGTCAGGACAACTAGGGTTAGCGTCACGACAACTAGGGTTAGCGCCAGGACAACTAGGGTTAGCGTCAGGACAACTACGGTTAGCGTCAGGACAACTAGGGTTAGCGTCAGGACAACTAGGGTTAGCGTCAGGACAACTAGGGTTAGCATCAGGACAACTAGGGTTAGCGTCAGGACAACTAGGGTTAGCGTCAGGACAACTAGGGTTAGCGTCAGGACAACTAGGGTTAGCGACAGGACAACTAGGGTTAGCGCCAGGACAACTAGGGTTAGCGCCAGGACAACTAAGGTTAGCGCCAGGACAACTAGGGTTAGCGCCATTACAACTAGGGTTAGCGCCAGGACAACTAGGGTTAGCGCCAGGACAACTAGGGTTAGCGCCAGGACAACTAGGGTTAGCGGCAGGACAACTAGGGTTAGCGCCAGGACAACTAGGGTTAGCGCCAGGACAACTAGGGTTAGCGCCAGGACAACTAGGGTTAGCGCCAGGACAACTAGGGTTAGCTTCAGGACAACTAGGGTTAGCGTCAGGACAACTAGGTTTAGCATCAGGACAACTAGGGTTAGCGTCAGGACAACTAGGGTTAGCTTCAGGACAACTAGGGTTAGCGTCAGGACAACTAGGGTTAGCGTCAGGACAACTAGGGTTAGCATCACGACAACTAGGGTTAGCGTCAGGACAACTAGGGTTAGCGTCAGGACAACTAGGGTTAGCGTCACAACTAGGGTTAGCGTCAGGACAACTAGGGTTAGCGTCACGACAACTAGGGTTAGCGTCAGGACAACTAGGGTTAGCGTCAGGACAACTAGGGTTAGCGTCACGACAACTAGGGTTAGCGCCAGGACAACTAGGGTTAGCGTCAGGACAACTAGGGTTAGCGTCAGGACAACTAGGGTTAGCGTCAGGACAACTAGGGTTAGCATCAGGACAACTAGGGTTAGCGTCAGGACAACTAGGGTTAGCTTCAGGACAACTAGGGTTAGCGTCAGGACAACTAGGGTTAGCGTCAGGACAACTAGGGTTAGCATCACGACAACTAGGGTTAGCGTCAGAACAACTAGGGTTAGCGTCAGGACAACTAGGGTTAGCGTCAGGACAACTAGGTTAGCGTCACAACTAGGTTTAGCGTCAGGACAACTAGGGTTAGCGTCACGACAACTAGGGTTAGCGTCAGGACAACTAGGGTTAGCGTCAGGACAACTAGGGTTAGCGTCACGACAACTAGGGTTAGCGCCAGGACAACTAGGGTTAGCGTCAGGACAACTAGGGTTAGCGTCAGGACAACTAGGGTTAGCGCCAGGACAACTAGGGTTAGCGTCAGGACAACTAGGGTTAGCGTCAGGACAACTAGGGTTAGCATCACGACAACTAGGGTTAGCGTCAGGACAACTAGGGTTAGCATCAGGACAACTAGGGTTAGCGTCACGACAACTAGGGTTAGCGTCAGGACAACTAGGGTTAGCGTCAGGACTACTAGGGTTAGCGTCAGGACAACTAGGGTTAGCGTCAGGACAACTAGGGTTAGCGTCAGGACAACTAGGGTTAGCGTCACGACAACTAGGGTTAGCGTCAGGACAACTAGGGTTAGCGTCACGACAACTAGGGTTAGCGTCACGACAACTAGGGTTAGCGTCAGGACAACTAGGGTTAGCTTCAGGACAACTAGGGTTAGCGTCAGGACATCTAGGGTTTGCGTCAGGACAACTAGGGTTAGCGTCAGGACAACTAGGGTTAGCGTCAGGACAACTAGGGTTAGCGTCAGGACAACTAGGGTTAGCGTCAGGACAACTAGGGTTAGCTTCAGGACAACTAGGGTTAGCATCAGGACATCTAGGGTTTGCGTCAGGACAACTAGGGTTAGCGTCAGGACAACTAGGGTTAGCGTCAGGACAACTAGGGTTAGCGTCACGACAACTAGGGTTAGCGTCAGGACAACTAGGGTTAGCGTCAAGACAACTAGGGTTAGCGTCAGGACAACTAGGGTTAGCGTCACGACAACTAGGGTTAGCGTCAGGACAACTAGGGTTAGCGTCAGGACAACTAGGGTTAGCGTCAGGACAAGTAGGGTTAGCGTCAGGACAACTAGGGTTAGCGTCAGGACAAGTAGGGTTAGCGTCAGGACAACTAGGGTTAGCGTCACGACAACTAGGGTTAGCATCAGGACAACTAGGGTTAGCGTCACGACAACTAGGGTTAGCGTCAGGACAACTAGGGTTAGCGTCAGGACAACTAGGGTTAGCGTCAGGACAACTAGGGTTAGCGTCACGACAACTAGGGTTAGCGTCAGGACAACTAGGGTTAGCGTCAGGACAACTAGGGTTAGCGTCAGGACAACTAGGGTTAGAGTCAGGACAACTAGGGTTAGCGTCAGGACAACTAGGGTTAGCGTCACGACAACTAGGGTTAGCGTCAGGACACCTAGGGTTAGCGTCACGACAACTAGGGTTAGCGTCAGGACAACTAGGGTTAGCGTCACGACAACTAGGGTTAGCGCCACGACAACTAGGGTTAGCGTCAGGACAACTAGGGTTAGCATCAGGACAACTATGGTTAGCGTCAGGACAACTAGGGTTAGCATCAGGACAACTAGGGTTAGCGTCAGGACAACTAGGGTTAGCGTCAGGACAACTAGGGTTAGCGTCAGGACAACTAGGGTTAGCGTCACGACAACTAGGGTTAGCTTCAGGACAACTAGAGTTAGCGTCAGGACAACTAGGGTTAGCGTCACGACAACTAGGGTTAGCGTCAGGACTACTAGGGTTAGCGTCAGGACAACTAGGGTTAGCATCAGGACAACTAGGGTTAGCGTCAGGACAACTAGGGTTAGCGTCACGACAACTAGGGTTAGCATCAGGACAACTAGGGTTAGCGTCACGACAACTAGGGTTAGCGTCACGACAACTAGGGTTAGCGTCAGGACAACTAGGGTTAGCTTCAGGACAACTAGGGTTAGCGTCAGGACATCTAGGGTTTGCGTCAGGACAACTAGGGTTAGCGTCAGGACAACTAGGGTTAGCGTCAGGACAACTAGGGTTAGCGTCAGGACAACTAGGGTTAGCTTCAGGACAACTAGGGTTAGCGTCACGACAACTAGGGTTAGCGCCAGGACAACTAGGGTTAGCGTCAGGACAACTAGGGTTAGCGTCAGGACAACTAGGGTTAGCGCCAGGACAACTAGGGTTAGCGTCAGGACAACTAGGGTTAGCGTCAGGACAACTAGGGTTAGCATCACGACAACTAGGGTTAGCGTCAGGACAACTAGGGTTAGCATCAGGACAACTAGGGTTAGCGTCACGACAACTAGGGTTAGCGTCAGGACAACTAGGGTTAGCGTCAGGACTACTAGGGTTAGCGTCAGGACAACTAGGGTTAGCGTCAGGACAACTAGGGTTAGCGTCAGGACAACTAGGGTTAGCGTCACGACAACTAGGGTTAGCGTCAGGACAACTAGGGTTAGCGTCACGACAACTAGGGTTAGCGTCACGACAACTAGGGTTAGCGTCAGGACAACTAGGGTTAGCTTCAGGACAACTAGGGTTAGCGTCAGGACATCTAGGGTTTGCGTCAGGACAACTAGGGTTAGCGTCAGGACAACTAGGGTTAGCGTCAGGACAACTAGGGTTAGCTTCAGGACAACTAGGGTTAGCATCAGGACATCTAGGGTTTGCGTCAGGACAACTAGGGTTAGCGTCAGGACAACTAGGGTTAGCGTCAGGACAACTAGGGTTAGCGTCACGACAACTAGGGTTAGCGTCAGGACAACTAGGGTTAGCGTCAAGACAACTAGGGTTAGCGTCAGGACAACTAGGGTTAGCGTCACGACAACTAGGGTTAGCGTCAGGACAACTAGGGTTAGCGTCAGGACAACTAGGGTTAGCGTCACGACAACTAGGGTTAGCGTCAGGACAACTAGGGTTAGCGTCAGGACAACTAGGGTTAGCGTCAGGACAAGTAGGGTTAGCGTCAGGACAACTAGGGTTAGCGTCACGACAACTAGGGTTAGCATCAGGACAACTAGGGTTAGCGTCACGACAACTAGGGTTAGCGTCAGGACAACTAGGGTTAGCGTCAGGACAACTAGGGTTAGCGTCACGACAACTAGGGTTAGCGTCAGGACAACTAGGGTTAGCGTCAGGACAACTAGGGTTAGCGTCAGGACAACTAGGGTTAGAGTCAGGACAACTAGGGTTAGCGTCAGGACAACTAGGGTTAGCGTCACGACAACTAGGGTTAGCGTCAGGACACCTAGGGTTAGCGTCACGACAACTAGGGTTAGCGTCAGGACAACTAGGGTTAGCGTCACGACAACTAGGGTTAGCGCCACGACAACTAGGGTTAGCGTCAGGACAACTAGGGTTAGCATCAGGACAACTATGGTTAGCGTCAGGACAACTAGGGTTAGCATCAGGACAACTAGGGTTAGCGTCAGGACAACTAGGGTTAGCGTCAGGACAACTAGGGTTAGCGTCAGGACAACTAGGGTTAGCGTCACGACAACTAGGGTTAGCTTCAGGACAACTAGAGTTAGCGTCAGGACAACTAGGGTTAGCGTCACGACAACTAGGGTTAGCGTCAGGACTACTAGGGTTAGCGTCAGGACAACTAGGGTTAGCATCAGGACAACTAGGGTTAGCGTCAGGACAACTAGGGTTAGCGTCACGACAACTAGGGTTAGCATCAGGACAACTAGGGTTAGCGTCACGACAACTAGGGTTAGCGTCACGACAACTAGGGTTAGCGTCAGGACAACTAGGGTTAGCTTCAGGACAACTAGGGTTAGCGTCAGGACATCTAGGGTTTGCGTCAGGACAACTAGGGTTAGCGTCAGGACAACTAGGGTTAGCGCCAGGACAACTAAGGTTAGCGCCAGGACAACTAGGGTTAGCGCCATTACAACTAGGGTTAGCGCCAGGACAACTAGGGTTAGCGCCAGGACAACTAGGGTTAGCGCCAGGACAACTAGGGTTAGCGGCAGGACAACTAGGGTTAGCGCCAGGACAACTAGGGTTAGCGCCAGGACAACTAGGGTTAGCGCCAGGACAACTAGGGTTAGCGCCAGGACAACTAGGGTTAGCTTCAGGACAACTAGGGTTAGCGTCAGGACAACTAGGGTTAGCATCAGGACAACTAGGGTTAGCGTCAGGACAACTAGGGTTAGCTTCAGGACAACTAGGGTTAGCGTCAGGACAACTAGGGTTAGCGTCAGGACAACTAGGGTTAGCATCACGACAACTAGGGTTAGCGTCAGGACAACTAGGGTTAGCGTCAGGACAACTAGGGTTAGCGTCACAACTAGGGTTAGCGTCAGGACAACTAGGGTTAGCGTCACGACAACTAGGGTTAGCGTCAGGACAACTAGGGTTAGCGTCAGGACAACTAGGGTTAGCGTCACGACAACTAGGGTTAGCGTCACGACAACTAGGGTTAGCGCCAGGACAACTAGGGTTAGCGTCAGGACAACTAGGGTTAGCGTCAGGACAACTAGGGTTAGCGTCAGGACAACTAGGGTTAGCATCAGGACAACTAGGGTTAGCGTCAGGACAACTAGGGTTAGCTTCAGGACAACTAGGGTTAGCGTCAGGACAACTAGGGTTAGCGTCAGGACAACTAGGGTTAGCATCACGACAACTAGGGTTAGCGTCAGAACAACTAGGGTTAGCGTCAGGACAACTAGGGTTAGCGTCAGGACAACTAGGTTAGCGTCACAACTAGGGTTAGCGTCAGGACAACTAGGGTTAGCGTCACGACAACTAGGGTTAGCGTCAGGACAACTAGGGTTAGCGTCAGGACAACTAGGGTTAGCGTCACGACAACTAGGGTTAGCGCCAGGACAACTAGGGTTAGCGTCAGGACAACTAGGGTTAGCGTCAGGACAACTAGGGTTAGCGCCAGGACAACTAGGGTTAGCGTCAGGACAACTAGGGTTAGCGTCAGGACAACTAGGGTTAGCATCACGACAACTAGGGTTAGCGTCAGGACAACTAGGGTAAGCATCAGGACAACTAGGGTTAGCGTCACGACAACTAGGGTTAGCGTCAGGACAACTAGGGTTAGCGTCAGGACTACTAGGGTTAGCGTCAGGACAACTAGGGTTAGCGTCAGGACAACTAGGGTTAGCGTCAGGACAACTAGGGTTAGCGTCACGACAACTAGGGTTAGCGTCAGGACAACTAGGGTTAGCGTCACGACAACTAGGGTTAGCGTCACGACAACTAGGGTTAGCGTCAGGACAACTAGGGTTAGCTTCAGGACAACTAGGGTTAGCGTCAGGACATCTAGGGTTTGCGTCAGGACAACTAGGGTTAGCGTCAGGACAACTAGGGTTAGCGTCAGGACAACTAGGGTTAGCGTCAGGACAACTAGGGTTAGCGTCAGGACAACTAGGGTTAGCTTCAGGACAACTAGGGTTAGCATCAGGACATCTAGGGTTTGCGTCAGGACAACTAGGGTTAGCGTCAGGACAACTAGGGTTAGCGTCAGGACAACTAGGGTTAGCGTCACGACAACTAGGGTTAGCGTCAGGACAACTAGGGTTAGCGTCAAGACAACTAGGGTTAGCGTCAGGACAACTAGGGTTAGCGTCACGACAACTAGGGTTAGCGTCAGGACAACTAGGGTTAGCGTCAGGACAACTAGGGTTAGCGTCACGACAACTAGGGTTAGCGTCAGGACAGCTAGGGTTAGCGTCAGGACAACTAGGGTTAGCGTCAGGACAAGTAGGGTTAGCGTCAGGACAACTAGGGTTAGCGTCACGACAACTAGGGTTAGCATCAGGACAACTAGGGTTAGCGTCACGACAACTAGGGTTAGCGTCAGGACAACTAGGGTTAGCGTCAGGACAACTAGGGTTAGCGTCAGGACAACTAGGGTTAGCGTCACGACAACTAGGGTTAGCGTCAGGACAACTAGGGTTAGCGTCAGGACAACTAGGGTTAGCGTCAGGACAACTAGGGTTAGAGTCAGGACAACTAGGGTTAGCGTCAGGACAACTAGGGTTAGCGTCACGACAACTAGGGTTAGCGTCAGGACACCTAGGGTTAGCGTCACGACAACTAGGGTTAGCGTCAGGACAACTAGGGTTAGCGTCACGACAACTAGGGTTAGCGCCACGACAACTAGGGTTAGCGTCAGGACAACTAGGGTTAGCATCAGGACAACTATGGTTAGCGTCAGGACAACTAGGGTTAGCATCAGGACAACTAGGGTTAGCGTCAGGACAACTAGGGTTAGCGTCAGGACAACTAGGGTTAGCGTCAGGACAACTAGGGTTAGCGTCACGACAACTAGGGTTAGCTTCAGGACAACTAGAGTTAGCGTCAGGACAACTAGGGTTAGCGTCACGACAACTAGGGTTAGCGTCAGGACTACTAGGGTTAGCGTCAGGACAACTAGGGTTAGCATCAGGACAACTAGGGTTAGCGTCAGGACAACTAGGGTTAGCGTCACGACAACTAGGGTTAGCATCAGGACAACTAGGGTTAGCGTCACGACAACTAGGGTTAGCGTCACGACAACTAGGGTTAGCGTCAGGACAACTAGGGTTAGCTTCAGGACAACTAGGGTTAGCGTCAGGACATCTAGGGTTTGCGTCAGGACAACTAGGGTTAGCGTCAGGACAACTAGGGTTAGCGTCAGGACAACTAGGGTTAGCGTCAGGACAACTAGGGTTAGCGTCAGGACAACTAGGGTTAGCTTCAGGACAACTAGGGTTAGCGTCAGGACATCTAGGGTTTGCGTCAGGACAACTAGGGTTAGCGTCAGGACAACTAGGGTTAGCGTCAGGACAACTAGGGTTAGCGTCACGACAACTAGGGTTAGCGTCAGGACAACTAGGGTTAGCGTCAGGACAACTAGGGTTATCGTCAGGACAACTAGGGTTAGCGTCAGGACAACTAGGGTTAGCGTCAGTACAACTCGGTTTAGCGTGAGGACAACTAGGGTCAGCGTCAGGACAACTCGGGTTAGCGTCAGGACAACTCGGGTTAGCATCAGGACAACTCGGGTTAGCGTCAGGACAACTCGGGTTAGCATCAGGACAACTCGGGTTAGCGTCAGGACAACTCGAGTTAGCGTCAGGACAACTAGGGTTAGCGTCAGGACAACTAGGGTTAGTGTCAGGACAACTAGGGTTATCGTCAGGACAACTAGGGTTAGCGTCAGGACAACTAGGGTTAGCGTCAGGACAAGTAGGGTTAGCGTCAAGACAACTAGGGTTAGCGTCAGGACAAGTAGGGTTAGCGTCAGGACAACTAGGGTTAGCGTCAGGACAAGTAGGGTTAGCGTCAGGACAACTAGGGTTAGCGTCAGGACAACTAGGGTTAGCGTCAGGACAAGTAGGGTTAGCGTCAGGACAACTAGGGTTAGCGTCAGGACAAGTAGGGTTAGCGTCAGGACAAGTAGGGTTAGCGTCAGGACAACTAGGGTTAGCGTCAGGACAACTAGGGTTAGCGTCAGGACAAGTAGGGTTAGCGTCAGGACCAGTAGGGTTAGCATCAGGACAACTAGGGTTATCGTCAGGACAACTAGGGTTAGTGTCAGGACAACTAGGGTTAGCATCAGGACAACTAGGGTTATCGTCAGGACAACTAGGGTTAGTGTCAGGACAACTAGGCTTAGCATCAGGACAACTAGGGTTAGCATCAGGACAACTAGGGTTAGCGTCAGGACAACTAGGGTTATCGTCAGGACAACTAGGGTTAGTGTCAGAACAACTAGGGTTAGCGTCAGGACAACTAGGGTTAGCATCAGGACAAGTAGGGTTAGCGTCAGGACAACTAGGGTTAGCATCAGGACAAGTAGGGTTAGCATCAGGACAACTAGGGTTAGCGTCAGGACAACTAGGGTTAGCGTCAGGACAAGTAGGGTTAGCGTCAGGACAACTAGGGTTAGCGTCAGGACAACTAGGGTTAGCGTCACGACAACTAGGGTTAGCGTCAGGACAACTAGGGTTAGCGTCACGACAACTAGGGTTAGCGTCAGGACAACTAGGGTTAGCGTCAGGACAACTAGGGTTAGCGTCAGGACAACTAGGGTTAGCGTCGGGACAACTAGGGTTAGCGACAGGACAACTAGGGTTAGCGTCGGGACAACTAGGGTTAGCGTCGGGACAACTAGGGTTAGCATCGGGACAACTAGGGTTAGCGTCGGGACAACTAGGGTTAGCGTCAGGACAACTAGGGTTAGCGTCACGACAACTAGGGTAAGCGTCGGGACAACTAGGGTTAGCGTCAGGACAACTAGGGTTAGCGTCAGGACAACTAGGGTTAGCGTCACGACAACTAGGGTTAGCGCCAGGACAACTAGGGTTAGCGTCAGGACAACTACGGTTAGCGTCAGGACAACTAGGGTTAGCGTCAGGACAACTAGGGTTAGCGTCAGGACAACTAGGGTTAGCATCAGGACAACTAGGGTTAGCGTCAGGACAACTAGGGTTAGCGTCAGGACAACTAGGGTTAGCGTCAGGACAACTAGGGTTAGCGACAGGACAACTAGGGTTAGCGCCAGGACAACTAAGGTTAGCGCCAGGACAACTAGGGTTAGCGCCATTACAACTAGGGTTAGTGCCAGGACAACTAGGGTTAGCGCCAGGACAACTAGGGTTAGCGTCAGGACAACTAGGGTTAGCGCCAGGACAACTAGGGTTAGCGCCAGGACAACTAGGGTTAGCGCCAGGACAACTAGGGTTAGCGCCAGGACAACTAGGGTTAGCGCCAGGACAACTAGGGTTAGCATCAGGACAACTAGGGTTAGCGTCAGGACAACTAGGGTTAGCATCAGGACAACTAGGGTTAGCTTCAGGACAACTAGGGTTAGCTTCAGGACAACTAGGGTTAGCGTCAGGACAACTAGGGTTAGCGTCAGGACAACTAGGGTTAGCATCACGACAACTAGGGTTAGCGTCAGGACAACTAGGGTTAGCGTCAGGACAACTAGGGTTAGCGTCACGACAACTAGGGTTAGCGCCAGGACAACTAGGGTTAGCGTCAGGACAACTAGGGTTAGCGTCAGGACAACTAGGGTTAGCATCAGGACCAGTAGGGTTAGCATCAGGACAACTAGGGTTATCGTCAGGACAACTAGGGTTAGTGTCAGGACAACTAGGGTTAGCATCAGGACAACTAGGGTTATCGTCAGGACAACTAGGGTTAGTGTCAGGACAACTAGGCTTAGCATCAGGACAACTAGGGTTAGCATCAGGACAACTAGGGTTAGCGTCAGGACAACTAGGGTTATCGTCAGGACAACTAGGGTTAGTGTCAGAACAACTAGGGTTAGCGTCAGGACAACTAGGGTTAGCATCAGGACAAGTAGGGTTAGCGTCAGGACAACTAGGGTTAGCATCAGGACAAGTAGGGTTAGCATCAGGACAACTAGGGTTAGCGTCAGGACAACTAGGGTTAGCGTCAGGACAAGTAGGGTTAGCGTCAGGACAACTAGGGTTAGCGTCAGGACAACTAGGGTTAGCGTCAGGACAACTAGGGTTAGCGTCACGACAACTAGGGTTAGCGTCAGGACAACTAGGGTTAGCGTCACGACAACTAGGGTTAGCGTCAGGACAACTAGGGTTAGCGTCAGGACAACTAGGGTTAGCGTCAGGACAACTAGGGTTAGCGTCGGGACAACTAGGGTTAGCGACAGGACAACTAGGGTTAGCGTCGGGACAACTAGGGTTAGCGTCGGGACAACTAGGGTTAGCGTCGGGACAACTAGGGTTAGCGTCGGGACAACTAGGGTTAGCGTCAGGACAACTAGGGTTAGCGTCACGACAACTAGGGTAAGCGTCGGGACAACTAGGGTTAGCGTCAGGACAACTAGGGTTAGCGTCAGGACAACTAGGGTTAGCGTCACGACAACTAGGGTTAGCGCCAGGACAACTAGGGTTAGCGTCAGGACAACTACGGTTAGCGTCAGGACAACTAGGGTTAGCGTCAGGACAACTAGGGTTAGCGTCAGGACAACTAGGGTTAGCATCAGGACAACTAGGGTTAGCGTCAGGACAACTAGGGTTAGCGTCAGGACAACTAGGGTTAGCGTCAGGACAACTAGGGTTAGCGACAGGACAACTAGGGTTAGCGCCAGGACAACTAAGGTTAGCGCCAGGACAACTAGGGTTAGCGCCATTACAACTAGGGTTAGCGCCAGGACAACTAGGGTTAGTGCCAGGACAACTAGGGTTAGCGCCAGGACAACTAGGGTTAGCGTCAGGACAACTAGGGTTAGCGCCAGGACAACTAGGGTTAGCGCCAGGACAACTAGGGTTAGCGCCAGGACAACTAGGGTTAGCGCCAGGACAACTAGGGTTAGCGCCAGGACAACTAGGGTTAGCATCAGGACAACTAGGGTTAGCATCAGGACAACTAGGGTTAGCATCAGGACAACTAGGGTTAGCGTCAGGACAACTAGGGTTAGCTTCAGGACAACTAGGGTTAGCGTCAGGACAACTAGGGTTAGCGTCAGGACAACTAGGGTTAGCATCACGACAACTAGGGTTAGCGTCAGGACAACTAGGGTTAGCGTCAGGACAACTAGGGTTAGCGTCACAACTAGGGTTAGCGTCAGGACAACTAGGGTTAGCGTCGGGACAACTAGGGTTAGCGACAGGACAACTAGGGTTAGCGTCGGGACAACTAGGGTTAGCGTCGGGACAACTAGGGTTAGCGTCGGGACAACTAGGGTTAGCGTCGGGACAACTAGGGTTAGCGTCAGGACAACTAGGGTTAGCGTCACGACAACTAGGGTAAGCGTCGGGACAACTAGGGTTAGCGTCAGGACAACTAGGGTTAGCGTCAGGACAACTAGGGTTAGCGTCACGACAACTAGGGTTAGCGCCAGGACAACTAGGGTTAGCGTCAGGACAACTACGGTTAGCGTCAGGACAACTAGGGTTAGCGTCAGGACAACTAGGGTTAGCGTCAGGACAACTAGGGTTAGCATCAGGACAACTAGGGTTAGCGTCAGGACAACTAGGGTTAGCGTCAGGACAACTAGGGTTAGCGTCAGGACAACTAGGGTTAGCGACAGGACAACTAGGGTTAGCGCCAGGACAACTAGGGTTAGCGCCAGGACAACTAAGGTTAGCGCCAGGACAACTAGGGTTAGCGCCATTACAACTAGGGTTAGCGCCAGGACAACTAGGGTTAGCGCCAGGACAACTAGGGTTAGCGCCAGGACAACTAGGGTTAGCGGCAGGACAAGTAGGGTTGGCGCCAGGACAACTAGGGTTAGCGCCAGGACAACTAGGGTTAGCGCCAGGACAACTAGGGTTAGCGCCAGGACAACTAGGGTTAGCTTCAGGACAACTAGGGTTAGCGTCAGGACAACTAGGGTTAGCATCAGGACAACTAGGGTTAGCGTCAGGACAACTAGGGTTAGCTTCAGGACAACTAGGGTTAGCGTCAGGACAACTAGGGTTAGCGTCAGGACAACTAGGGTTAGCATCACGACAACTAGGGTTAGCGTCAGGACAACTAGGGTTAGCGTCAGGACAACTAGGGTTAGCGTCACAACTAGGGTTAGCGTCAGGACAACTAGGGTTAGCGTCACGACAACTAGGGTTAGCGTCAGGACAACTAGGGTTAGCGTCAGGACAACTAGGGTTAGCGTCACGACAACTAGGGTTAGCGTCACGACAACTAGGGTTTGCG
Source organism: Phyllobates terribilis (assembly GCF_046119375.1). Taxonomy (NCBI): domain Eukaryota; kingdom Metazoa; phylum Chordata; class Amphibia; order Anura; family Dendrobatidae; genus Phyllobates; species Phyllobates terribilis. The sequence goes on from NW_027363148.1 coordinate 924,663, forward strand.
CCAGGACAACTAGGGTTAGCGTCAGGACAACTAGGGTTAGCGTCAGGACAACTAGGGTTAGCGTCAGGACAACTAGGGTTAGCATCAGGACAACTAGGGTTAGCATCAGGACAACTAGGGTTAGCTTCAGGACAACTAGGGTTAGCGTCAGGACAACTAGGGTTAGCGTCAGGACAACTAGGGTTAGCATCACGACAACTAGGGTTAGCGTCAGAACAACTAGGGTTAGCGTCAGGACAACTAGGGTTAGCGTCAGGACAACTAGGTTAGCGTCACAACTAGGGTTAGCGTCAGGACAACTAGGGTTAGCGTCACGACAACTAGGGTTAGCGTCAGGACAACTAGGGTTAGCGTCAGGACAACTAGGGTTAGCGTCACGACAACTAGGGTTAGCGCCAGGACAACTAGGGTTAGCGTCAGGACAACTAGGGTTAGAGTCAGGACAACTAGGGTTAGCGCCAGGACAACTAGGGTTAGCGCCAGGACAACTAAGGTTAGCGCCAGGACAACTAGGGTTAGCGCCATTACAGCTAGGGTTAGCGCCAGGACAACTAGGGTTAGTGCCAGGACAACTAGGGTTAGCGCCAGGACAACTAGGGTTAGCGCCAGGACAACTAGGGTTAGCGCCAGGACAACTAGGGTTAGCGCCAGGACAACTAGGGTTAGCGCCAGGACAACTAGGGTTAGCATCAGGACAACTAGGGTTAGCGTCAGGACAACTAGGGTTAGCATCAGGACAACTATTGTTAGCTTCAGGACAACTAGGGTTAGCTTCAGGACAACTAGGGTTAGCGTCAGGACAACTAGGGTTAGCGTCAGGACAACTAGGGTTAGCATCACGACAACTAGGGTTAGCGTCAGGACAACTAGGGTTAGCGTCAGGACAACTAGGGTTAGCGTCACGACAACTAGGGTTAGCGCCAGGACAACTAGGGTTAGCGTCAGGACAACTAGGGTTAGCGTCAGGACAACTAGGGTTAGCATCAGGACCAGTAGGGTTAGCATCAGGACAACTAGGGTTATCGTCAGGACAACTAGGGTTAGTGTCAGGACAACTAGGGTTAGCATCAGGACAACTAGGGTTATCGTCAGGACAACTAGGGTTAGTGTCAGGACAACTAGGCTTAGCATCAGGACAACTAGGGTTAGCATCAGGACAACTAGGGTTAGCGTCAGGACAACTAGGGTTATCGTCAGGACAACTAGGGTTAGAGTCAGAACAACTAGGGTTAGCGTCAGGACAACTAGGGTTAGCATCAGGACAAGTAGGGTTAGCGTCAGGACAACTAGGGTTAGCATCAGGACAAGTAGGGTTAGCATCAGGACAACTAGGGTTAGCGTCAGGACAACTAGGGTTAGCGTCAGGACAAGTAGGGTTAGCGTCAGGACAACTAGGGTTAGCGTCAGGACAACTAGGGTTAGCGTCAGGACAACTAGGGTTAGCGTCACGACAACTAGGGTTAGCGTCAGGACAACTAGGGTTAGCGTCACGACAACTAGGGTTAGCGTCAGGACAACTAGGGTTAGCGTCAGGACAACTAGGGTTAGCGTCAGGACAACTAGGGTTAGCGTCGGGACAACTAGGGTTAGCGACAGGACAACTAGGGTTAGCGTCGGGACAACTAGGGTTAGCGTCGGGACAACTAGGGTTAGCGTCGGGACAACTAGGGTTAGCGTCGGGACAACTAGGGTTAGCGTCGGGACAACTAGGGTTAGCGTCACGACAACTAGGGTAAGCGTCGGGACAACTAGGGTTAGCGTCAGGACAACTAGGGTTAGCGTCAGGACAACTAGGGTTAGCGTCACGACAACTAGGGTTAGCGCCAGGACAACTAGGGTTAGCGTCAGGACAACTACGGTTAGCGTCAGGACAACTAGGGTTAGCGTCAGGACAACTAGGGTTAGCGTCAGGACAACTAGGGTTAGCATCAGGACAACTAGGGTTAGCGTCAGGACAACTAGGGTTAGCGTCAGGACAACTAGGGTTAGCGTCAGGACAACTAGGGTTAGCGACAGGACAACTAGGGTTAGCGCCAGGACAACTAAGGTTAGCGCCAGGACAACTAGGGTTAGCGCCATTACAACTAGGGTTAGCGCCAGGACAACTAGGGTTAGTGCCAGGACAACTAGGGTTAGCGTCAGGACAACTAGGGTTAGCGCCAGGACAACTAGGGTTAGCGCCAGGACAACTAGGGTTAGCGCCAGGACAACTAGGGTTAGCGCCAGGACAACTAGGGTTAGCATCAGGACAACTAGGGTTAGCGTCAGGACAACTAGGGTTAGCATCAGGACAACTAGGGTTAGCGTCAGGACAACTAGGGTTAGCTTCAGGACAACTAGGGTTAGCGTCAGGACAACTAGGGTTAGCGTCAGGACAACTAGGGTTAGCATCACGACAACTAGGGTTAGCGTCAGGACAACTAGGGTTAGCGTCAGGACAACTAGGGTTAGCGTCACAACTAGGGTTAGCATCAGGACAACTAGGGTTAGCTTCAGGACAACTAGGGTTAGCTTCAGGACAACTAGGGTTAGCGTCAGGACAACTAGGGTTAGCGTCAGGACAACTAGGGTTAGCATCACGACAACTAGGGTTAGCGTCAGGACAACTAGGGTTAGCGTCAGGACAACTAGGGTTAGCGTCACGACAACTAGGGTTAGCGCCAGGACAACTAGGGTTAGCGTCAGGACAACTAGGGTTAGCGTCAGGACAACTAGGGTTAGCATCAGGACCAGTAGGGTTAGCATCAGGACAACTAGGGTTATCGTCAGGACAACTAGGGTTAGTGTCAGGACAACTAGGGTTAGCATCAGGACAACTAGGGTTATCGTCAGGACAACTAGGGTTAGTGTCAGGACAACTAGGCTTTGCATCAGGACAACTAGGGTTAGCATCAGGACAACTAGGGTTAGCGTCAGGACAACTAGGGTTATCGTCAGGACAACTAGGGTTAGTGTCAGAACAACTAGGGTTAGCGTCAGGACAACTAGGGTTAGCATCAGGACAAGTAGGGTTAGCGTCAGGACAACTAGGGTTAGCATCAGGACAAGTAGGGTTAGCATCAGGACAACTAGGGTTAGCGTCAGGACAACTAGGGTTAGCGTCAGGACAAGTAGGGTTAGCGTCAGGACAACTAGGGTTAGCGTCAGGACAACTAGGGTTAGCGTCAGGACAACTAGGGTTAGCGTCACGACAACTAGGGTTAGCGTCAGGACAACTAGGGTTAGCGTCACGACAACTAGGGTTAGCGTCAGGACAACTAGGGTTAGCGTCAGGACAACTAGGGTTAGCGTCAGGACAACTAGGGTTAGCGTCGGGACAACTAGGGTTAGCGACAGGACAACTAGGGTTAGCGTCGGGACAACTAGGGTTAGCGTCGGGACAACTAGGGTTAGCGTCGGGACAACTAGGGTTAGCGTCGGGACAACTAGGGTTAGCGTCAGGACAACTAGGGTTAGCGTCACGACAACTAGGGTAAGCGTCGGGACAACTAGGGTTAGCGTCAGGACAACTAGGGTTAGCGTCAGGACAACTACGGTTAGCGTCAGGACAACTAGGGTTAGCGTCAGGACAACTAGGGTTAGCGTCAGGACAACTAGGGTTAGCATCAGGACAACTAGGGTTAGCGTCAGGACAACTAGGGTTAGCGTCAGGACAACTAGGGTTAGCGTCAGGACAACTAGGGTTAGCGACAGGACAACTAGGGTTAGCGCCAGGACAACTAAGGTTAGCGCCAGGACAACTAGGGTTAGCGCCATTACAACTAGGGTTAGCGCCAGGACAACTAGGGTTAGTGCCAGGACAACTAGGGTTAGCGCCAGGACAACTAGGGTTAGCGTCAGGACAACTAGGGTTAGCGCCAGGACAACTAGGGTTAGCGCCAGGACAACTAGGGTTAGCGCCAGGACAACTAGGGTTAGCGCCAGGACAACTAGGGTTAGCGCCAGGACAACTAGGGTTAGCATCAGGACAACTAGGGTTAGCGTCAGGACAACTAGGGTTAGCATCAGGACAACTAGGGTTAGCGTCAGGACAACTAGGGTTAGCTTCAGGACAACTAGGGTTAGCGTCAGGACAACTAGGGTTAGCGTCAGGACAACTAGGGTTAGCATCACGACAACTAGGGTTAGCGTCAGGACAACTAGGGTTAGCGTCAGGACAACTAGGGTTAGCGTCACAACTAGGGTTAGCGTCAGGACAACTAGGGTTAGCGTCGGGACAACTAGGGTTAGCGACAGGACAACTAGGGTTAGCGTCGGGACAACTAGGGTTAGCGTCGGGACAACTAGGGTTAGCGTCGGGACAACTAGGGTTAGCGTCGGGACAACTAGGGTTAGCGCCAGGACAACTAGGGTTAGCGTCACGACAACTAGGGTAAGCGTCGGGACAACTAGGGTTAGCGTCAGGACAACTAGGGTTAGCGTCAGGACAACTAGGGTTAGCGTCACGACAACTAGGGTTAGCGCCAGGACAACAAGGGTTAGCGTCAGGACAACTACGGTTAGCGTCAGGACAACTAGGGTTAGCGTCAGGACAACTAGGGTTAGCGTCAGGACAACTAGGGTTAGCATCAGGACAACTAGGGTTAGCGTCAGGACAACTAGGGTTAGCGTCAGGACAACTAGGGTTAGCGTCAGGACAACTAGGGTTAGCGACAGGACAACTAGGGTTAGCGCCAGGACAACTAGGGTTAGCGCCAGGACAACTAGGGTTAGCGCCATTACAACTAGGGTTAGCGCCAGGACACCTAGGGTTAGCGCCAGGACAACTAGGGTTAGCGCCAGGACAACTAGGTTTAGCGGCAGGACAACTAGGGTTAGCGCCAGGACAACTAGGGTTAGCGCCAGGACAACTAGGGTTAGCGCCAGGACAACTAGGGTTAGCGCCAGGACAATTAGGGTTAGCTTCAGGACAACTAGGGTTAGCGTCAGGACAACTAGGGTTAGCATCAGGACAACTAGGGTTAGCGTCAGGACAACTAGGGTTAGCTTCAGGACAACTAGGGTTAGCGTCAGGACAACTAGGGTTAGCGTCAGGACAACTAGGGTTAGCATCACGACAACTAGGGTTAGCGTCAGGACAACTAGGGTTAGCGTCAGGACAACTAGGGTTAGCGTCACAACTAGGGTTAGCGTCAGGACAACTAGGGTTAGCGTCACGACAACTAGGGTTAGCGTCAGGACAACTAGGGTTAGCGTCAGGACAACTAGGGTTAGCGTCACGACAACTAGGGTTAGCGTCACGACAACTAGGGTTAGCGCCAGGACAACTAGGGTTAGCGTCAGGACAACTAGGGTTAGCGTCAGGACAACTAGGGTTAGCGTCAGGACAACTAGGGTTAGCATCAGGACAACTAGGGTTAGCATCAGGACAACTAGGGTTAGCTTCAGGACAACTAGGGTTAGCGTCAGGACAACTAGGGTTAGCGTCAGGACAACTAGGGTTAGCATCACGACAACTAGGGTTAGCGTCAGAACAACTAGGGTTAGCGTCAGGACAACTAGGGTTAGCGTCAGGACAACTAGGTTAGCGTCACAACTAGGGTTAGCGTCAGGACAACTAGGGTTAGCATCACGACAACTAGGGTTAGCGTCAGGACAACTAGGGTTAGCGTCAGGACAACTAGGGTTAGCGTCACGACAACTAGGGTTAGCGCCAGGACAACTAGGGTTAGCGTCAGGACAACTATGGTTAGCGTCAGGACAACTAGGGTTAGCGCCAGGACAACTAGGGTTAGCGCCAGGACAACTAAGGTTAGCGCCAGGACAACTAGGGTTAGCGCCATTACAACTAGGGTTAGCGCCAGGACAACTAGGGTTAGTGCCAGGACAACTAGGGTTAGCGCCAGGACAACTAGGGTTAGCGTCAGGACAACTAGGGTTAGCGCCAGGACAACTAGGGTTAGCGCCAGGACAACTAGGGTTAGCGCCAGGACAACTAGGGTTAGCGCCAGGACAACTAGGGTTAGCATCAGGACAACTAGGGTTAGCGTCAGGACAACTAGGGTTAGCATCAGGACAACTAGGGTTAGCTTCAGGACAACTAGGGTTAGCTTCAGGACAACTAGGGTTAGCGTCAGGACAACTAGGGTTAGCGTCAGGACAACTAGGGTTAGCATCACGACAACTAGGGTTAGCGTCAGGACAACTAGGGTTAGCGTCAGGACAACTAGGGTTAGCGTCACGACAACTAGGGTTAGCGCCAGGACAACTAGGGTTAGCGTCAGGACAACTAGGGTTAGCGTCAGGACAACTAGGGTTAGCATCAGGACCAGTAGGGTTAGCATCAGGACAACTAGGGTTATCGTCAGGACAACTAGGGTTAGTGTCAGGACAACTAGGGTTAGCATCAGGACAACTAGGGTTATCGTCAGGACAACTAGGGTTAGTGTCAGGACAACTAGGCTTAGCATCAGGACAACTAGGGTTAGCATCAGGACAACTAGGGTTAGCGTCAGGACAACTAGGGTTATCGTCAGGACAACTAGGGTTAGTGTCAGAACAACTAGGGTTAGCGTCAGGACAACTAGGGTTAGCATCAGGACAAGTAGGGTTAGCGTCAGGACAACTAGGGTTAGCATCAGGACAAGTAGGGTTAGCATCAGGACAACTAGGGTTAGCGTCAGGACAACTAGGGTTAGCGTCAGGACAAGTAGGGTTAGCGTCAGGACAACTAGGGTTAGCGTCAGGACAACTAGGGTTAGCGTCAGGACAACTAGGGTTAGCTTCACGACAACTAGGGTTAGCGTCAGGACAACTAGGGTTAGCGTCACGACAACTAGGGTTAGCGTCAGGACAACTAGGGTTAGCGTCAGGACAACTAGGGTTAGCGTCAGGACAACTAGGGTTAGCGTCGGGACAACTAGGGTTAGCGACAGGACAACTAGGGTTAGCGTCGGGACAACTAGGGTTAGCGTCGGGACAACTAGGGTTAGCGTCGGGACAACTAGGGTTAGCGTCGGGACAACTAGGGTTAGCGTCAGGACAACTAGGGTTAGCGTCACGACAACTAGGGTAAGCGTCGGGACAACTAGGGTTAGCGTCAGGACAACTAGGGTTAGCGTCAGGACAACTAGGGTTAGCGTCACGACAACTAGGGTTAGCGCCAGGACAACTAGGGTTAGCGTCAGGACAACTACGGTTAGCGTCAGGACAACTAGGGTTAGCGTCAGGACAACTAGGGTTAGCGTCAGGACAACTAGGGTTAGCATCAGGACAACTAGGGTTAGCGTCAGGACAACTAGGGTTAGCGTCAGGACAACTAGGGTTAGCGTCAGGACAACTAGGGTTAGCGACAGGACAACTAGGGTTAGCGCCAGGACAACTAAGGTTAGCGCCAGGACAACTAGGGTTAGCGCCATTACAACTAGGGTTAGCGCCAGGACAACTAGGGTTAGTGCCAGGACAACTAGGGTTAGCGTCAGGACAACTAGGGTTAGCGCCAGGACAACTAGGGTTAGCGCCAGGACAACTAGGGTTAGCGCCAGGACAACTAGGGTTAGCACCAGGACAACTAGGGTTAGCATCAGGACAACTAGGGTTAGCGTCAGGACAACTAGGGTTAGCGTCAGGACAACTAGGGTTAGCTTCAGGACAACTAGGGTTAGCGTCAGGACAACTAGGGTTAGCGTCAGGACAACTAGGGTTAGCATCACGACAACTAGGGTTAGCGTCAGGACAACTAGGGTTAGCGTCAGGACAACTAGGGTTAGCGTCACAACTAGGGTTAGCGTCAGGACAACTAGGGTTAGCGTCACGACAACTAGGGTTAGCGTCAGGACAACTAGGGTTAGCGTCAGGACAACTAGGGTTAGCGTCACGACAACTAGGGTTAGCGTCACGACAACTAGGGTTAGCGCCAGGACAACTAGGGTTAGCGTCAGGACAACTAGGGTTAGCGTCAGGACAACTAGGGTTAGCGTCAGGACAACTAGGGTTAGCGTCACGACAACTAGGGTTAGCGCCAGGACAACTAGGGTTAGCGTCAGGACAACTAGGGTTAGCGTCAGGACAACTAGGGTTAGCGTCAGGACAACTAGGGTTAGCATCAGGACAACTAGGGTTAGCGTCAGGACAACTAGGGTTAGCTTCAGGACAACTAGGGTTAGCGTCAGGACAACTAGGGTTAGCGTCAGGACAACTAGGGTTAGCATCACGACAACTAGGGTTAGCGTCAGAACAACTAGGGTTAGCGTCAGGACAACTAGGGTTAGCGTCAGGACAACTAGGTTAGCGTCACAACTAGGGTTAGCGTCAGGACAACTAGGGTTAGCGTCACGACAACTAGGGTTAGCGTCAGGACAACTAGGGTTAGCGTCAGGACAACTAGGGTTAGCGTCACGACAACTAGGGTTAGCGCCAGGACAACTAGGGTTAGCGTCAGGACAACTAGGGTTAGCGTCAGGACAACTAGGGTTAGCGCCAGGACAACTAGGGTTAGCGTCAGGACAACTAGGGTTAGCGTCAGGACAACTAGGGTTAGCATCACGACAACTAGGGTTAGCGTCAGGACAACTAGGGTTAGCATCAGGACAACTAGGGTTAGCGTCACGACAACTAGGGTTAGCGTCAGGACAACTAGGGTTAGCGTCAGGACTACTAGGGTTAGCGTCAGGACAACTAGGGTTAGCGTCAGGACAACTAGGGTTAGCGTCAGGACAACTAGGGTTAGCGTCACGACAACTAGGGTTAGCGTCAGGACAACTAGGGTTAGCGTCACGACAACTAGGGTTAGCGTCACGACAACTAGGGTTAGCGTCAGGACAACTAGGGTTAGCTTCAGGACAACTAGGGTTAGCGTCAGGACATCTAGGGTTTGCGTCAGGACAACTAGGGTTAGCGTCAGGACAACTAGGGTTAGCGTCAGGACAACTAGGGTTAGCGTCAGGACAACTAGGGTTAGCGTCAGGACAACTAGGGTTAGCTTCAGGACAACTAGGGTTAGCATCAGGACATCTAGGGTTTGCGTCAGGACAACTAGGGTTAGCGTCAGGACAACTAGGGTTAGCGTCAGGACAACTAGGGTTAGCGTCACGACAACTAGGGTTAGCGTCAGGACAACTAGGGTTAGCGTCAGGACAACTAGGGTTAGCGTCAGGACAACTAGGGTTAGCGTCACGACAACTAGGGTTAGCGTCAGGACAACTAGGGTTAGCGTCAGGACAACTAGGGTTAGCGTCACGACAACTAGGGTTAGCGTCAGGACAACTAGGGTTAGCGTCAGGACAACTAGGGTTAGCGTCAGGACAAGTAGGTTTAGCGTCAGGACAACTAGGGTTAGCGTCACGACAACTAGGGTTAGCGTCAGGACAACTAGGGTTAGCGTCACGACAACTAGGGTTAGCGTCAGGACAACTAGGGTTAGCGTCAGGACAACTAGGGTTAGCGTCAGGACAACTAGGGTTAGCGTCACGACAACTAGGGTTAGCGTCAGGACAACTAGGGTTAGCGTCAGGACAACTAGGGTTAGCGTCAGGACAACTAGGGTTAGAGTCAGGACAACTAGGGTTAGCGTCAGGACAACTAGGGTTAGCGTCACGACAACTAGGGTTAGCGTCAGGACACCTAGGGTTAGCGTCACGACAACTAGGGTTAGCGTCAGGACAACTAGGGTTAGCGTCACGACAACTAGGGTTAGCGCCACGACAACTAGGGTTAGCGTCAGGACAACTAGGGTTAGCATCAGGACAACTATGGTTAGCGTCAGGACAACTAGGGTTAGCATCAGGACAACTAGGGTTAGCGTCAGGACAACTAGGGTTAGCGTCAGGACAACTAGGGTTAGCGTCACGACAACTAGGGTTAGCTTCAGGACAACTAGAGTTAGCGTCAGGACAACTAGGGTTAGCGTCAGGACAACTAGGGTTAGCGTCACGACAACTAGGGTTAGCGTCAGGACAACTAGGGTTAGCGTCAGGACAACTAGGGTTAGCGTCAGGACAACTAGGGTTAGCGTCACGACAACTAGGGTTAGCGTCAGGACAACTAGGGTTAGCGTCAGGACAACTAGGGTTAGCGTCACGACAACTAGGGTTAGCGTCAGGACAACTAGGGTTAGCGTCAGGACAAGTAGGGTTAGCGTCAGGACAACTAGGGTTAGCGTCACGACAACTAGGGTTAGCGTCAGGACAACTAGGGTTAGCGTCACGACAACTAGGGTTAGCGTCAGGACAACTAGGGTTAGCGTCAGGACAACTAGGGTTAGCGTCAGGACAACTAGGGTTAGCGTCACGACAACTAGGGTTAGCGTCAGGACAACTAGGGTTAGCGTCAGGACAACTAGGGTTAGCGTCAGGACAACTAGGGTTAGAGTCAGGACAACTAGGGTTAGCATCAGGACAACTAGGGTTAGCGTCACGACAACTAGGGTTAGCGTCAGGACACCTAGGGTTAGCGTCACGACAACTAGGGTTAGCGTCAGGACAACTAGGGTTAGCGTCACGACAACTAGGGTTAGCGCCACGACAACTAGGGTTAGCGTCAGGACAACTAGGGTTAGCATCAGGACAACTATGGTTAGCGTCAGGACAACTAGGGTTAGCATCAGGACAACTAGGGTTAGCGTCAGGACAACTAGGGTTAGCGTCAGGACAACTAGGGTTAGCGTCAGGACAACTAGGGTTAGCGTCACGACAACTAGGGTTAGCTTCAGGACAACTAGAGTTAGCGTCAGGACAACTAGGGTTAGCGTCACGACAACTAGGGTTAGCGGCAGGACAACTAGGGTTAGCGTCAGGTCAACTAGGGTTAGCGTTAGGACAAGTAGGGTTAGCGTCAGGACAAGTAGGGTTAGCGTCAGGACAAGTAGGGTTAGCGTCAGGACAACTAGGGTTAGCATCAGGACAACTCGGGTTAGCGTCAGGACAACTCGGGTTAGTGTCAGGACAACTCGGGTTAGCGTCAGGACAACTAGGGTTAGCGTCAGGACAACTCGGGTTAGCGTCAGGACAAATCGGGTTAGCGTCAGGACAACTAGGGTTAGCGTCAGGACAACTAGGGTTAGCGTCACAACAACTCGGGTTAGCGTCAGGACAACTCGGGTTAGCGTCAGGACAACTCGGGTTAACGTCAGGACAACTAGGGTTAGCGTCAGGACAACTAGGGTTAGCGTCAGGACAAATCGGGTTAGCGTCAGGACAACTAGGGTTAGCGTCAGGACAACTTGGGTTAGCGTCAGGACAACTCGGGTTAGCGTCAGGACAACTCGAGTTAGCGTCGGGACAACTAGGGTTAGCGTCAGCACAAGTAGGGTTAGCGTCAGGACATCTAGGGTTAGCGTCAAGACAACTAGGGTTAGCGTCAGAACAAGTAGGGTTAGCGTCAGGACAACTAGGGTTAGCGTCAGGACAACTAGGGTTAGCGTCAGGACAACTAGGATTAGCGTCAGGACAACTAGGGTTAGCGTCAGGACAACTAGGGTTAGCGTCAGGACAACTAGGGTTAGCGTCAGGACAACTAGGGTTAGCATCAGGACAAGTAGGGTTAGAGTCAGGACAACTAGGGTTAGCGTCAGGACAACTAGGGTTAGCGTCAGGACAACTAGGGTTAGCATCAGGACAAGTAGGGTTAGCGTCAGGACAACTAGGGTTAGCGTCACGACAACTAGGGTTAGCGTCAGGACACCTAGGGTTAGCGTCACGACAACTAGGGTTAGCGTCAGGACAACTAGGGTTAGCGTCACGACAACTAGGGTTAGCGCCACGACAACTAGGGTTAGCGTCAGGACAACTAGGGTTAGCATCAGGACAACTATGGTTAGCGTCAGGACAACTAGGGTTAGCATCAGGACAACTAGGGTTAGCGTCAGGACAACTAGGGTTAGCGTCAGGACAACTAGGGTTAGCGTCAGGACAACTAGGGTAAGCGTCACGACAACTAGGGTTAGCTTCAGGACAACTAGAGTTAGCGTCAGGACAACTAGGGTTAGCGTCACGACAACTAGGGTTAGCGTCAGGACAACTAGGGTTAGCGTCAGGTCAACTAGGGTTAGCGTTAGGACAAGTAGGGTTAGCGTCAGGACAAGTAGGGTTAGCGTCAGGACAAGTAGGGTTAGCGTCAGGACAACTAGGGTTAGCATCAGGACAACTCGGGTTAGCGTCAGGACAACTCGGGTTAGCATCAGGACAACTCGGGTTAGCGTCAGGAAAACTCGAGTTAGCGTCAGGACAACTAGGGTTAGCGTCACGACAACTAGGGTTAGCGTCAGGACAACTAGGGTTAGCGTCAGGACAACTAGGGTTAGCGTCAGGACAACTAGGGTTAGCGTCAGGACAACTAGGGTTAGCGTCAGGACAACTAGGGTTAGCGTCACGACAACTAGGGTTAGCGTCAGGACAACTAGGGTTAGCGTCAGGACAACTAGGGTTAGCGTCAGGACAACTAGGGTTAGCGTCAGGACAACTAGGGTTAGCGTCAGGACAACTAGGGTTAGCGTCAGGACAACTAGGGTTAGCGTCACGACAACTAGGGTTAGCGTCAGGACACCTAGGGTTAGCGTCACGACAACTAGGGTTAGCGTCAGGACAACTAGGGTTAGCGTCACGACAACTAGGGTTAGCGCCACGACAACTAGGGTTAGCGTTAGGACAACTAGGGTTAGCATCAGGACAACTATGGTTAGCGTCAGGACAACTAGGGTTAGCATCAGGACAACTAGGGTTAGCGTCAGGACAACTAGGGTTAGCGTCAGGACAACTAGGGTTAGCGTCAGGACAACTAGGGTTAGCGTCACGACAACTAGGGTTAGCTTCAGGACAACTAGAGTTAGCGTCAGGACAACTAGGGTTAGCGTCACGACAACTAGGGTTAGCGTCAGGACAACTAGGGTTAGCGTCAGGTCAACTAGGGTTAGCGTTAGGACAAGTAGGGTTAGCGTCAGGACAAGTAGGGTTAGCGTCAGGACAAGTAGGGTTAGCGTCAGGACAACTAGGGTTAGCATCAGGACAACTCGGGTTAGCGTCAGGACAGCTCGGGTTAGTGTCAGGACAACTCGGGTTAGCGTCAGGACAACTAGGGTTAGCGTCAGGACAACTCGGGTTAGCGTCAGCACAAATCGGGTTAGCGTCAGGACAACTAGGGTTACCGTCAGGACAACTAGGGTTAGCGTCACAACAACTCGGGTTAGCGTCAGGACAACTCGGGTTAGCGTCAGGACAACTCGGGTTAACGTCAGGACAACTAGGGTTAGCGTCAGGACAACTAGGGTTAGCGTCAGGACAAATCGGGTTAGCGTCAGGACAACTAGGGTTAGCGTCAGGACAACTTGGTTTAGCGTCAGGACAACTCGGGTTAGCGTCAGGACAACTCGAGTTAGCGTCGGGACAACTAGGGTTAGCGTCAGCACAAGTAGGGTTAGCGTCAGGACATCTAGGGTTAGCGTCAAGACAACTAGGGTTAGCGTCAGAACAAGTAGGGTTAGCGTCAGGACAACTAGGGTTAGCGTCAGGACAACTAGGGTTAGCGTCAGGACAACTAGGGTTAGCGTCAGGACAACTAGGATTAGCGTCAGGACAACTAGGGTTAGCGTCAGGACAACTAGGGTTAGCGTCAGGACAACTAGGGTTAGCGTCAGGACAACTAGGGTTAGCATCAGGACAAGTAGGGTTAGAGTCAGGACAACTAGGGTTAGCGTCAGGACAACTAGGGTTAGCATCAGGACAAGTAGGGTTAGCGTCAGGACAACTAGGGTTAGCGTCAGGACAACTAGGGTTAGCGTCAGGACAACTAGGGTTAGCGTCAGGACAACTAGAGTTAGCGTCAGGACAACTAGGGTTAGCGTCAGGACAAGTAGGGTTAGCGTCAGGTCAGGACAAGTAGGGTTAGCGTCAGGACAAGTAGGGTTAGCGTCAGGACAACTAGGGTTAGCGTCAGGACAACTAGGGTTAGCGTCAGGACAACTAGGGTTAGCGTCATGACAACTAGGATTAGCGTCAGGACAACTAGGGTTAGCGTCAGGACAACTAGGGTTAGCGTCAGGACAACTAGGGTTAGCATCAGGACAACTAGGGTTAGCGTCAGGACAAGTAGGGTTAGCGTCAGGACAAGTAGGGTTAGCGTCAGGACAACTAGGGTTAGCGTCAGGACAACTAGGGTTAGCCTCAGGACAAGTAGGGTTAGCGTCAGGACAACTAGGGTTAGCGTCAGGACAAGTAGGGTTAGCGTCAGGACAACTAGGGTTAGCGTCAGGACTACTAGGGTTAGAGTCAGGACAAGTAGGGTTAGCGTCAGGACAACTAGGGTTAGCGTCAGGACAACTAGGGTTAGCGTCAGGACAACTAGGGTTAGCATCAGGACAAGTAGGGTTAGCGTCAGGACAAGTAGGGTTAGCGTCAGGACAACTAGGGTTAGCGTCAGGACAAGTAGGGTTAGCGTCAGGACAAGTAGGGTTAGCGTCAGGACAAGTAGGGTTAGCGTCAGGACAACTAGGGTTAGCGTCAGGACAACTAGGGTTAGCGTCAGGACAACTAGGGTTATCCTCAGGACAACTAGGGTTAGCGTCAGGACAACTAGGGTTAGCGTCAGTACAACTCGGTTTAGCGTGAGGACAACTAGGGTCAGCGTCAGGACAACTCGGGTTAGCGTCAGGACAACTTGGGTTAGCGTCAGGACAACTCGGGTTAGCATCACGACAACTCGGGTTAGCGTCAGGACAACTCGAGTTAGCGTCAGGACAACTAGGGTTAGCGTCAGGACAACTATGGTTAGTGTCAGGACAACTAGGGTTATCGTCAGGACAACTAGGGTTAGCGTCAGGACAACTAGGGTTAGCGTCAGGACAAGTAGGGTTAGCATCAAGACAACTAGGGTTAGCGTCAGGACAAGTAGGGTTAGCGTCAGGACAACTAGGGTTAGCGTCAGGACAAGTAGGGTTAGCGTCAGGACAACTAGGGTTAGCGTCAGGACAAGTAGGGTTAGCGTCAGGACAACTAGGGTTAGCGTCAGGACAAGTAGGGTTAGCGTCAGGACAAGTAGGGTTAGCGTCAGGACAACTAGGGTTAGCGTCAGGACAAATAGGGTTAGCGTCAGGACAAGTAGGGTTAGCGTCAGGACAAGTAGGGTTAGCATCAGGACAACTAGGGTTATCGTCAGGATAACTAGGGTTAGTGTCAGGACAACTAGGGTTAGCATCAGGACAACTAGGGTTATCGTCAGGACAACTAGGGTTAGTGTCAGGACAACTAGGCTTAGCATCAGGACAACTAGGGTTAGCGTCAGGACAACCAGGGTTAGCGTCAGGACAACTAGGGTTATCGTCAGGACAACTAGGGTTAGTGTCAGAACAACTAGGGTTAGCGTCAGGACAACTAGGGTTAGCGTCAGGACAAGTAGGGTTAGCGTCAGGACAACTAGGGTTAGCGTCAGGACAAGTAGGGTTAGCATCAGGACAACTAGGGTTAGCGTCAGGACAACTAGGGTTAGCGTCAGGACAAGTAGGGTTAGCGTCAGGACAACTAGGGTTAGCGTCAGGACAACTAGGGTTAGCATCAGGACAACTAGGGTTAGCGTCACGACAACTAGGGTTAGCGTCAGGACAACTAGGGTTAGCGTCACGACAAGTAGGGTTAGCGTCAGGACAACTAGGGTTAGCGTCAGGACAACTAGGGTTAGCGTCAGGACAACTAGGGTTAGCGTCACGACAACTAGGGTTAGCGTCGGGACAACTAGGGTTAGCGTCAGGACAACTAGGGTTAGCGTCGGGACAACTAGGGTTAGCGTCGGGACAACTAGGGTTAGCGTCGGGACAACTAGGGTTAGCGTCGGGACAACTAGGGTGAGCGTCAAGACAACTAGGGTTAGCGTCAGGACAACTAGGGTTAGCGTCACGACAACTAGGGTTAGCGTCAGGACAACTAGGGTTAGCGTCACGACAACTAGGGTTAGCGTCGGGACAACTAGGGTTAGGGTCAGGACAACTAGGGTTAGCGTCAGGACAACTAGGGTTAGCGTCAGGACAACTAGGGTTAGCGTCAGGACAACTAGGGTTAGCGTCAGGACAACTAGGGTTAGCGTCAGGCCAACTAGGGTTACCGTCAGGACAACTAGGGTTAGCGTCAGGACAACTAGGGTTAGCGTCAGGACAACTAGGGTTAGCTTCAGGACAACTAGGGTTAGCGTCAGGACAACTAGGGTTAGCGTCAGGACAACTAGGGTTAGCGTCAGGACAACTAGGGTTAGCGTCACGACAACTAGGGTTAGCGTCAGGACAACTAGGGTTAGCGTCAGGACAACTAGGGTTAGCGTCAGGACAACTAGGGTTAGCGTCAGGACAACTAGGGTTAGCGTCAGGACAACTAGGGTTAGCGTCAGGACTACTAGGGTTAGCGTCAGGACAACTAGGGTTAGCGTCAGGACAACTAGGGTTAGCGTCACGACAACTAGGGTTAGCGTCAGGACAACTAGGGTTAGCGTCAGGACAACTAGGGTTAGTGTCACGACAACTAGGGTTAGCGTCAGGACAACTAGGGTTAGCGTCAGGACAACTAGGGTTAGCGTCAGGACAACTAGGGTTAGCGTCACGACAACTAGGGTTAGCGTCAGGACAACTAGGGTTAGCGTCAGGACTACTAGGGTTAGCGTCAGGACAACTAGGGTTAGCGTCACGACAACTAGGGTTAGCGTCACGACAACTAGGGTTAGCGTCAGGACAACTAGGGTTAGCGTCACGACAACTAGGGTTAGCGTCACGACAACTAGGGTTAGCGTCACGACAACTAGGGTTAGCGTCAGGACAACTAGGGTTAGCGCCAGGACAACTCGGGTTAGCATCAGGACAACTAGGGTTAGCGTCAGGACAACTAGGGTTAGCGTCAGGACAACTAGGGTTAGCTTCAGGACAACTAGGGTTAGCGTCAGGACAACTAGGGTTAGAGTCAGGACAACTAGGGTTAGCGTCAGGACAACTAGGGTTAGCATCACGACAACTAGGGTTAGCGTCAGGACAACTAGGGTTAGCGTCAGGACAACTAGAGTTAGCGTCACAACTAGGGTTAGCGTCAGGACAACTAGGGTTAGCGTCACGACAACTAGGGTTAGCGTCAGGACAACTAGGGTTAGCGCCAGGACAACTAGGGTTAGCGCCAGGACAACTAGGGTTAGCGTCAGGACAACTAGGGTTAGCGTCAGGACAACTAGGGTTAGCTTCAGGACAACTAGGGTTAGCATCAGGACAACTAGGGTTAGAGTCAGGACAACTAGGGTTAGCGTCAGGACAACTAGGGTTAGCGTCAGGACAAGTAGGGTTAGCGTCAGGACAACTAGGGTTAGCGTCAGGACAAGTAGGGTTAGCGTCAGGACAAGTAGGGTTAGCGTCAGGACATCTAGGGTTAGCGTCAGAACAACTAGGGTTAGCGTCAGGACAACTAGGGTTAGCATCAGGACAACTAGGGTTAGCGTCAGGACAACTAGGGTTAGCGTCAGGACAACTAGGGTTAGCGTCAGGACAACTAGGGTTAGCGTCAGGACAACTAGGGTTAGCTTCAGGACAACTAGGGTTAGAGTCAGGACAACTAGGGTTAGCGTCAGGACAACTAGGGTTAGCATCACGACAACTAGGGTTAGAGTCAGGACAACTAGGGTTAGCGTCAGGACAACAAGGGTTAGCGTCACAACTAGGGTTAGCGTCAGGACAACTAGGGTTAGCGTCACGACAACTAGGGTTAGCGTCAGGACAACTAGGGTTAGCGTCAGGACAACTAGGGTTAGCGTCAGGACAACTAGGGTTAGCGTCACGACAACTAGGTTAGCATCAGGACAACTAAGGTTAGCGTCAGGACAACTAGGGTTAGCGTCAGGACAACTAGGGTTAGCGTCACGACAACTAGGGTTAGCGTCAGGACAACTAGGGTTAGCGTCACGACAACTAGGGTTAGCGTCAGGACAACTAGGGTTAGCGTCAGGACAACTAGGGTTAGCGTCAGGACTAGGGTTAGCGTCAGGACAACTAGGGTTAGCGTCACGACAACTAGGGTTAGCGTCAGGACAACTGGGGTTAGCGTCACGACAACTAGGGTTAGCGTCACGACAACTAGGGTTAGCGTCAGGACAACTAGGGTTAGCGCCAGGACAACTAGGGTTAGCGCCAGGACAACTAGGGTTAGCGCCAGGACAACTAGGGTTAGCGCCAGGACATCTAGGGTTAGCGCCAGGACAACTAGGGTTAGCGCCAGGACAACTAGGGTTAGCGCCAAGACAACTAGGGTTAGCGCCAGGACAACTAGGGTTAGCGCCAGGACAACTAGGGTTAGCGTCAGGACAACTAGGGTTAGCGTCAGGACAACTAGGGTTAGCGTCAGGACAACTAGGGTAAGCATCAGGACAACTAGGGTTAGCGTCAGGACAACTATGGTTAGCGTCAGGACAACTAGGGTTAGCGCCATTACAACTAGGGTTAGCGCCAGGACAACTAGGGTTAGCGCCAGGACAACAAGGGTTAGCGCCAGGACAACTAGGGTTAGCGCCAGGACAACTAGGGTTAGCGCCAGGACAACTAGGGTTACCGCCAGGACAACTAGGGTTAGCGCCAGGACAACTAGGGTTAGCGCCAGGACAACTAGGCTTAGCGCCAGGTCAACTAGGGTTAGCGCCAGGACAACTAGGGTTAGCGCCAGGACAACTAGGGTTAGCTCCAGGACAACTAGGGTTAGTGTCAGGACAACTAGGGTTAGCGCCAGGACAACTAGGGTTAGCGCCAGGACAACTAAGGTTAGCGTCAGGACAACTAGGATTAGCGTCAGGACAACTAGGGTTAGCATCAGGACAACTAGGGTTAGCGTCAGGACAACTAGGGTTAGCGTCAGGACAACTAGGGTTAGCGTCAGAACAACTAGGGTTAGCTTCACAACTAGGGTTAGCATCAGGACAACTAGGGTTAGCGTCAGGACAACTAGGGTTAGCGTCAGGACAACTAGGGTTAGCGTCAGGACAACTAGGGTTTGCGTCACGACAACTAGTGTTAGCGTCAGGACAACTAGGGTTAGCGTCACGACAACAAGGGTTAGTGTCAGGACAACTAGGGTTAGCGTCACGACAACTAGGGTTAGCGTCAGGACAACTAGGGTTAGCGTCAGGACAACTAGGGTTAGCGTCACGACAACTAGGGTTAGCGTCAGGACAACTAAGGTTAGCGTCAGGACAACTAGGGTTAGCGTCAGGACAACTAGGGTTAGCGTCACGACAACTAGGGTTAGCGTCAGGACAACTAGGGTTAGCGTCACGACAACTAGGGTTAGCGTCAGGACAACTAGGGTTAGCGTCAGGACAACTAGGGTTAGCGTCACGACAACTAGGGTTAGCGTCAGGACAACTAGGGTTAGCGTCAGGACAACTAGGGTTAGCGTCAGGACTAGGTTTAGCGTCAGGACAACTAGGGTTAGCGTCACGACAACTAGGTTTAGTGTCAGGACAACTAGGGTTAGCGTCAGGACAACTAGGGTTAGCGTCAGGACAACTAGGGTTAGCGTCACTACAACTACGGTTAGCGTCAGGACAACTAGGGTTAGAGTCAGGACAACTAGGGTTAGCGTCACGACAACTAGGGTTAGCGTCAGGACACCTAGGGTTAGCGTCACGACAACTAGGGTTAGCGTCACGACAAATAGGGTTAGCGTCAGGACAACTAGGGTTAGCGTCAGGACAAGTAGGGTTAGCGTCAGGACAACTAGGGTTAGCGTCACGACAACTAGGGTTAGCGTCAGGACAACTAGGGTTAGCGTCACGACAACTAGGGTTAGCGTCAGGACAACTAGGGTTAGCGTCAGGACAACTAGGGTTAGCGTCAGGACAACTAGGGTTAGCGTCAGGACAACTAGGGATAGCGTCAGGACAACTAGGGTTAGCGTCAGGACAACTAGGGTTAGCGTCAGGACAACTAGGGTTAGCGTCGGGACAACTAGGTTTAGCGTCAGGACAACTAGGGTTAGCATCAGGACAACTAGGGTTAGCTTCGGGACAACTAGGGTTAGCGTCAAGACAACTAGGGTTAGCGTCAGGACAACTAGGGTTAGCGTCAGGACAACTAGGGTTAGCGTCAGGACAACTAGGGTTAGCGTCACGACAACTAGGGTTAGCGTCAGGACAACTAGGGTTAGGGTCAGGACAACTAGGGTTAGAGTCAGGACAACTAGGGTTAGCGTCAGGACAACTAGGGTTAGCGTCAGGACAACTAGGGTTAGCGTCAGGACAACTAGGGTTAGCGTCACGACAACTAGGGTTAGCGTCCCGACAACTAGGGTTAGCATCAGGACAACTAGGGTTAGCGTCAGGACAACTAGGGTTAGCGTCAGGACAACTAGGGTTAGCGTCAGGACAACTAGGGTTAGCTTCAGGACAACTAGGGTTAGCGTCAGGACATCTAGGGTTTGCGTCAGGACAACTAGGGTTAGCGTTAGGACAACTAGGGTTAGCGTCAGGACAACTAGGGTTAGCGTCACGACAACTAGGGTTAGCGTCAGGACAACTAGGGTTAGCGTCACGACAACTAGGGTTAGCGTCAGGACAACTAGGGTTAGCGTCACGACAACTAGGGTTAGCGTCAGGACAACTAGGGTTAGCGTCAGGACTACTAGGGTTAGCGTCAGGACAACTAGGGTTAGCGTCAGGACAACTAGGGTTAGCGTCACGACAACTAGGGTTAGCGTCACGACAACTAGGGTTAGCGTCTGGACAACTAGGGTTAGCTTCAGGACAACTAGGGTTAGCGTCAGGACATCTAGGGTTTGCGTCAGGACAACTAGGGTTAGCGTCAGGACAACTAGGGTTAGCGTCAGGACAACTAGGGTTAGCTTTAGGACAACTAGGGTTAGCGTCAGGACATCTAGGGTTTGCGTCAGGACAACTAGGGTTAGCGTCAGGACAACTAGGGTTAGCGTCAGGACAACTAGGGTTAGCGTCAGGACAACTAGGGTTAGCGTCACGACAACTAGGGTTAGCGTCAGGACAACTAGGGTTAGCGTCACGACAACTAGGGTTAGCGTCAGGACAACTAGGGTTAGCGTCAGGACAACTAGGGTTAGCGTCACGACAACTAGGGTTAGCGTCAGGACAACTAGGGTTAGCGTCAGGACAACTAGGGTTAGCGTCACGACAACTAGGGTTAGCGTCACAACAACTAGGGTTAGCGTCAGGACAACTAGGGTTAGCATCAGGACAACTAGGGATAGCGTCAGGACAAGTAGGGTTAGCGTCAGGACAACTAGGGTTAGCGTCACGACAACTAGGGTTAGCGTCAGGACAACTAGGGTTAGCGTCACGACAACTAGGGTTAGCGTCAGGACAACTAGGGTTAGCGTCAGGACAATTAGGGTTAGCGTCAGGACAACTAGGGTTAGCGTCACGACAACTAGGGTTAGCGTCAGGACAACTAGGGTTAGCGTCAGGACAACTAGGGTTAGCGTCAGGACAACTAGGGTTAGAGTCAGGACAACTAGGGTTAGCGTCAGGACAACTAGGGTTAGCGTCACGACAACTAGGGTTAGCGTCAGGACACCTAGTGTTAGCGTCACGACAACTAGGGTTAGCGTCAGGACAACTAGGGTTAGCGTCAGGACAACTAGGGTTAGCGTCACGACAACTAGGGTTAGCGTCACGACAACTAGGGTTAGCGTCACGACAACTAGGGTTAGCGTCAGGACAACTAGGGTTAGCATCAGGACAACTATGGTTAGCGTCAGGACAACTAGGGTTAGCATCAGGACAACTAGGGTTAGCGTCAGGACAACTAGGGTTAGCGTCAGGACAACTAGGGTTAGCGTCACGACAACTAGGGTTAGCTTCAATACAACTAGAGTTAGCGTCAGGACAACTAGGGTTAGCGTCACGACAACTAGGGTTAGCGTCAGGACAACTAGGGTTAGCGTCAGGACAACTAGGGTTAGCGTCAGGACAACTAGGGTTAGCATCAGGACAAGTAGGGTTAGCGTCAGGACAAGTAGGGTTAGCGTCAGGACAAGTAGGGTTAGCGTCAGGACAACTAGGGTTAGCATCAGGACAACTCGGGTTAGCGTCAGGACAACTCGGGTTAGTGTCAGGACAACTCGGGTTAGCGTCAGGACAACTAGGGTTAGCGTCAGGACAACTCGGGTTAGCGTCAGGACAAATCGGGTTAGCGTCAGGACAACTAGGGTTAGCGTCAGGACAACTAGGGTTAGCGTCACAACAACTCGGGTTAGCGTCAGGACAACTCGGGTTAGCGTCAGGACAACTAGGGTTAGCGTCAGGACAACTAGGATTAGCGTCAGGACAACTAGGGTTAGCGTCAGGACAACTAGGGTTAGCATCAGGACAACTAGGGTTAGCGTCAGGACAACTAGGATTAGCGTCAGGACAACTAGGGTTAGTGTCAGGACAACTAGGGTTAGCGTCAGGACAACTAGGGTTAGCATCAGGACAACTAGGGTTAGCGTCAGGACAAGTAGGGTTAGAGTCAGGACAACTAGGGTTAGCGTCAGGACAACTAGGGTTAGCATCAGGACAAGTAGGGTTAGCGTCAGGACAACTAGGGTTAGCGTCAGGACAACTAGGGTTAGCGTCAGGACAACTAGGGTTAGCCTCAGGACAACTAGGGTTAGCGTCAGGACAACTAGGGTTAGCGTCAGGACAAGTAGGGTTAGCGTCAGGACAACTAGGGTTAGCGTCAGGACTACTAGGGTTAGAGTCAGGACAAGTAGGGTTAGCGTCAGGACAACTAGGGTTAGCGTCAGGACAACTAGGGTTAGCGTCAGGACAACTAGGGTTAGCATCAGGACAAGTAGGGTTAGCGTCAGGACAAGTAGGGTTAGCGTCAGGACAAGTAGGGTTAGCGTCAGGACAACTAGGGTTAGCGTCAGGACAAGTAGGGTTAGCGTCAGGACAAGTAGGGTTAGCGTCAGGACAAGTAGGGTTAGCGTCAGGACAACTAGGGTTAGCGTCAGGACAACTAGGGTTAGCGTCAGGACAACTAGGGTTAGCGTCAGGACAACTAGGGTTATCGTCAGGACAACTAGGGTTAGCCTCAGGACAACTAGGTTAGCGTCAGTACAACTCGGTTTAGCGTGAGGACAACTAGGGTCAGCGTCAGGACAACTCGGGTTAGCGTCAGGACAACTTGGGTTAGCGTCAGCACAACTCGGGTTAGCGTCAGGACAACTCGAGTTAGCGTCAGGACAACTAGGGTTAGCATCAGGACAACTAGGGTTAGTGTCAGGACAACTAGGGTTATCGTCAGGACAAATAGGGTCAGCGTCAGGACAACTCGGGTTAGCGTCAGGACAACTCGGGTTAGCGTCACGACAACTAGGGTTAGCGTCAGGACAACTAGGGTTAGCGTCACGACAACTAGGGTTAGCGTCAGGACAACTAGGGTTAGCGTCAGGACTACTAGGGTTAGCGTCAGGACAACTAGGGTTAGTGTCAGGACAACTAGGGTTAGCGTCAGGACAACTAGGGTTAGCGTCACGACAACTAGGGTTAGCGTCACGACAACTAGGGTTAGCGTCTGGACAACTAGGGTTAGCTTCAGGACAACTAGGGTTAGCGTCAGGACATCTAGGGTTTGCGTCAGGACAACTAGGGTTAGCGTCAGGACTACTAGGGTTAGCGTCAGGACAACTAGGGTTAGCGTCAGGACATCTAGGGTTTGCGTCAGGACAACTAGGGTTAGCGTCAGGACAACTAGGGTTAGCGTCAGGACAACTAGGGTTAGCGTCAGGACAACTAGGGTTAGCGTCACGACAACTAGGGTTAGCGTCAGGACAACTAGGGTTAGTGTCACGACAACTAGGGTTAGCGTCAGGACAACTAGGGTTAGCGTCAGGACAACTAGGGTTAGCGTCACGACAACTAGGGTTAGCGTCAGGACAACTAGGGTTAGCGTCAGGACAACTAGGGTTAGCGTCAGGACAACTAGGGTTAGCGTCAGGACAACTAGGGTTAGCGTCAGGACTACTAGGGTTAGCGTCAGGACAACTAGGGTTAGCGTCAGGACAACTAGGGTTAGCGTCAGGACAACTAGGGTTAGCGTCAGGACAACTAGGGTTAGCGTCAGGACAACTAGGGTTAGTGTCACGACAACTAGGGTTAGCGTCAGGACAACTAGGGTTAGCGTCAGGACAACTAGGGTTAGCGTCAGGACAACTAGGGTTAGCGTCACGACAACTAGGGTTAGCGTCAGGACAACTAGGGTTAGCGTCAGGACTACTAGGGTTAGCGTCAGGACAACTAGGGTTAGCGTCACGACAACTAGGGTTAGCGTCACGACAACTAGGGTTAGCGTCAGGACAACTAGGGTTAGCGTCACGACAACTAGGGTTAGCGTCACGACAACTAGGGTTAGCGTCACGACAACTAGGGTTAGCGTCAGGACAACTAGGGTTAGCGCCAGGACAACTCGGGTTAGCATCAGGACAACTAGGGTTAGCGTCAGGACAACTAGGGTTAGCGTCAGGACAACTAGGGTTAGCTTCAGGACAACTAGGGTTAGCGTCAGGACAACTAGGGTTAGAGTCAGGACAACTAGGGTTAGCGTCAGGACAACTAGGGTTAGCATCACGACAACTAGGGTTAGCGTCAGGACAACTAGGGTTAGCGTCAGGACAACTAGAGTTAGCGTCACAACTAGGGTTAGCGTCAGGACAACTAGGGTTAGCGTCACGACAACTAGGGTTAGCGTCAGGACAACTAGGGTTAGCGCCAGGACAACTAGGGTTAGCGCCAGGACAACTAGGGTTAGCGTCAGGACAACTAGGGTTAGCGTCAGGACAACTAGGGTTAGCTTCAGGACAACTAGGGTTAGCATCAGGACAACTAGGGTTAGAGTCAGGACAACTAGGGTTAGCGTCAGGACAACTAGGGTTAGCGTCAGGACAAGTAGGGTTAGCGTCAGGACAACTAGGGTTAGCGTCAGGACAAGTAGGGTTAGCGTCAGGACAAGTAGGGTTAGCGTCAGGACATCTAGGGTTAGCGTCAGAACAACTAGGGTTAGCGTCAGGACAACTAGGGTTAGCATCAGGACAACTAGGGTTAGCGTCAGGACAACTAGGGTTAGAGTCAGGACAACTAGGGTTAGCGTCAGGACAACTAGGGTTAGCGTCAGGACAACTAGGGTTAGCGTCAGGACAACTAGGGTTAGCTTCAGGACAACTAGGGTTAGAGTCAGGACAACTAGGGTTAGCGTCAGGACAACTAGGGTTAGCATCACGACAACTAGGGTTAGCGTCAGGACAACTAGGGTTAGCGTCAGGACAACAAGGGTTAGCGTCACAACTAGGGTTAGCGTCAGGACAACTAGGGTTAGCGTCACGACAACTAGGGTAAGCGTCAGGACAACTAGGGTTAGCGTCAGGACAACTAGGGTTAGCGTCAGGACAACTAGGGTTAGCGACACGACAACTAGGGTTAGCGCCAGGACAACTAGGGTTAGCGTCAGGACAACTAGGGTTAGCGTCAGGACAACTAGGGTTAGCGTCAGGACAACTAGGGTTAGCGTCAGGACAACTAGGGTTAGCATCAGGACAACTAGGGTTAGCGTCAGGACAACTAGGGTTAGCGTCACGACAACTAGGGTTAGCGTCAGGACAACTAGGGTTAGCGTCAGGACAACTAGGGTTAGCGTCAGGACAACTAGGGTTAGCGTCACGACAACTAGGTTAGCATCAGGACAACTAAGGGTAGCGTCAGGACAACTAGGGTTAGCGTCAGGACAACTAGGGTTAGCGTCACGACAACTAGGGTTAGCGTCAGGACAACTAGGGTTAGCGTCACGACAACTAGGGTTAGCGTCAGGACAACTAGGGTTAGCGTCAGGACTAGGGTTAGCGTCAGGACAACTAGGGTTAGCGTCACGACAACTAGGGTTAGCGTCAGGACAACTGGGGTTAGCGTCACGACAACTAGGGTTAGCGTCACGACAACTAGGGTTAGCGTCAGGACAACTAGGGTTAGTGTCAGGACAACTAGGGTTACCGTCAGGACAACTAGGGTTAGCGTCAGGACAACTAGGGTTAGCGTCAGGACAACTAGGGTTAGCGCCAGGACAACTAGGGTTAGCGTCAGGACAACTAGGGTTAGCGCCAGGACAACTAGGGTTAGCGCCAGGACAACTAGGGTTAGCGCCAGGACAACTAGGGTTAGCGCCAGGACATCTAGGGTTAGCGCCAGGACAACTAGGGTTAGCGCCAGGACAACTAGGGTTAGCGCCAGGACAACTAGGGTTAGCGCCAGGACAACTAGGGTTAGCGCCAAGACAACTAGGGTTAGCGCCAGGACAACTAGGGTTAGCGCCAGGACAACTAGGGTTAGCGTCAGGACAACTAGGGTTAGCGTCAGGACAACTAGGGTTAGCGTCAGGACAACTAGGGTAAGCATCAGGACAACTAGGGTTAGCGTCAGGACAACTATGGTTAGCGTCAGGACAACTAGGGTTAGCGCCATTACAACTAGGGTTAGCGCCAGGACAACTAGGGTTAGCGCCAGGACAACAAGGGTTAGCGCCAGGACAACTAGGGTTAGCGCCAGGACAACTAGGGTTAGCGCCAGGACAACTAGGGTTACCGCCAGGACAACTAGGGTTAGCGCCAGGACAACTAGGGTTAGCGCCAGGACAACTAGGCTTAGCGCCAGGTCAACTAGGGTTAGCGCCAGGACAACTAGGGTTAGCGCCAGGACAACTAGGGTTAGCTCCAGGACAACTAGGGTTAGTGTCAGGACAACTAGGGTTAGCGCCAGGACAACTAGGGTTAGCGCCAGGACAACTAGGGTTAGCGTCAGGACAACTAGGATTAGCGTCAGGACAACTAGGGTTAGCATCAGGACAACTAGGGTTAGCGTCAGGACAACTAGGGTTAGCGTCAGGACAACTAGGGTTAGCGTCAGAACAACTAGGGTTAGCTTCACAACTAGGGTTAGCATCAGGACAACTAGGGTTAGCGTCAGGACAACTAGGGTTAGCGTCAGGACAACTAGGGTTAGCGTCAGGACAACTAGGGTTAGCGTCACGACAACTAGTGTTAGCGTCAGGACAACTAGGGTTAGCGTCACGACAACAAGGGTTAGTGTCAGGACAACTAGGGTTAGCGTCACGACAACTAGGGTTAGCGTCAGGACAACTAGGGTTAGCGTCAGGACAACTAGGGTTAGCGTCACGACAACTAGGGTTAGCGTCAGGACAACTAAGGTTAGCGTCAGGACAACTAGGGTTAGCGTCAGGACAACTAGGGTTAGCGTCACGACAACTAGGGTTAGCGTCAGGACAACTAGGGTTAGCGTCACGACAACTAGGGTTAGCGTCAGGACAACTAGGGTTAGCGTCAGGACAACTAGGGTTAGCGTCACGACAACTAGGGTTAGCGTCAGGACAACTAGGGTTAGCGTCAGGACAACTAGGGTTAGCGTCAGGACTAGGTTTAGCGTCAGGACAACTAGGGTTAGCGTCACGACAACTAGGTTTAGTGTCAGGACAACTAGGGTTAGCGTCAGGACAACTAGGGTTAGCGTCAGGACTACTAGGGTTAGCGTCAGGACAACTAGGGTTAGCGTCAGGACAACTAGGGTTAGCGTCAGGACAACTAGGGTTAGCGTCACGACAACTAGGGTTAGCGTCACGACAACTAGGGTTAGCGTCTGGACAACTAGGGTTAGCTTCAGGACAACTAGGGTTAGCGTCAGGACATCTAGGGTTTGCGTCAGGACAACTAGGGTTAGCGTCAGGACAACTAGGGTTAGCGTCAGGACAACTAGGGTTAGCTTCAGGACAACTAGGGTTAGCGTCAGGACATTTAGGGTTTGCGTCAGGACAACTAGGGTTAGCGTCAGGACAACTAGGGTTAGCGTCAGGACAACTAGGGTTAGCATCAGGACAACTAGGGTTAGCGTCACGACAACTAGGGTTAGCGTCAGGACAACTAGGGTTAGCGTCACGACAACTAGGGTTAGCGTCAGGACAACTAGGGTTAGCGTCAGGACAACTAGGGTTAGCGTCACGACAACTAGGGTTAGCGTCAGGACAACTAGGGTTAGCGTCAGGACAACTAGGGTTAGCGTCACGACAACTAGGGTTAGCGTCACGACAACTAGGGTTAGCGTCAGGACAACTAGGGTTAGCGTCAGGACAACTAGGGTTAGCGTCAGGACAAGTAGGGTTAGCCTCAGGACAACTAGGGTTAGCGTCACGACAACTAGGGTTAGCGTCAGGACAACTAGGGTTAGCGTCACGACAACTAGGGTTAGCGTCAGGACAACTAGGGTTAGCGTCAGGACAATTAGGGTTAGCGTCAGGACAACTAGGGTTAGCGTCACGACAACTAGGGTTAGCGTCAGGACAACTAGGGTTAGCGTCAGGACAACTAGGGTTAGCGTCAGGACAACTAGGGTTAGAGTCAGGACAACTAGGGTTAGCGTCAGGACAACTAGGGTTAGCGTCACGACAACTAGGGTTAGCGTCAGGACACCTAGTGTTAGCGTCACGACAACTAGGGTTAGCGTCAGGACAACTAGGGTTAGCGTCAGGACAACTAGGGTTAGCGTCACGACAACTAGGGTTAGCGTCACGACAACTAGGGTTAGCGTCAGGACAACTCGAGTTAGCGTCAGGACAACTAGGGTTAGCATCAGGACAACTAGGGTTAGTGTCAGGACAACTAGGGTTATCGTCAGGACAACTAGGGTCAGCGTCAGGACAACTCGGGTTAGCGTCAGGACAACTCGAGTTAGCGTCACGACAACTAGGGTTAGCGTCAGGACAACTAGGGCTAGCGTCACGACAACTAGGGTTAGCGTCAGGACAACTAGGGTTAGCGTCAGGACTACTAGGGTTAGCGTCAGGACAACTAGGGTTAGCGTCAGGACAACTAGGGTTAGCGTCAGGACAACTAGGGTTAGCGTCACGACAACTAGGGTTAGCGTCTGGACAACTAGGGTTAGCTTCAGGACAACTAGGGTTAGCGTCAGGACAACTAGGGTTAGCGTCAGGACAACTAGGGTTAGCGTCACGACAACTAGGGTTAGCGTCAGGACAACTAGGGTTAGCGTCACGACAACTAGGGTTAGCGTCAGGACAACTAGGGTTAGCGTCAGGACAACTAGGGTTAGCGTCACGACAACTAGGGTTAGCGTCAGGACAACTAGGGTTAGCGTCAGGACAACTAGGGTTAGCGTCACGACAACTAGGGTTAGCGTCAGGACAACTAGGGTTAGCGTCAGGACTACTAGGGTTAGCGTCAGGACAACTAGGGTTAGCGTCAGGACAACTAGGGTTAGCGTCACGACAACTAGGGTTAGCCTCAGGACAACTAGGGTTAGCGTCAGGACAACTAGGGTTAGTGTCACGACAACTAGGGTTAGCGTCAGGACAACTAGGGTTAGCGTCAGGACAACTAGGGTTAGCGTCAGGACAACTAGGGTTAGCGTCACGACAACTAGGGTTAGCGTCAGGACAACTAGGGTTAGCGTCAGGACTACTAGGGTTAGCGTCAGGACAACTAGGGTTAGCGTCACGACAACTAGGGTTAGCGTCACGACAACTAGGGTTAGCGTCAGGACAACTAGGGTTAGCGTCACGACAACTAGGGTTAGCGTCACGACAACTAGGGTTAGCGTCACGACAACTAGGGTTAGCGTCAGGACAACTAGGGTTAGCGCCAGGACAACTCGGGTTAGCATCAGGACAACTAGGGTTAGCGTCAGGACAACTAGGGTTAGCATCAGGACAACTATGGTTAGCGTCAGGACAACTAGGGTTAGCATCAGGACAACTAGGGTTAGCGTCAGGACAACTAGGGTTAGCGTCAGGACAACTAGGGTTAGCGTCACGACAACTAGGGTTAGCTTCTGGACAACTAGAGTTAGCGTCAGGACAACTAGGGTTAGCGTCACGACAACTAGGGTTAGCGTCAGGACAACTAGGGTTAGCGTCAGGACAACTAGGGTTAGCGTCAGGACAACTAGGGTTAGCATCAGGACAAGTAGGGTTAGCGTCAGGACAAGTAGGGTTAGCGTCAGGACAAGTAGGGTTAGCGTCAGGACAACTAGGGTTAGCATCAGGACAACTCGGGTTAGCGTCAGGACAACTCGGGTTAGTGTCAGGACAACTCGTGTTAGCGTCAGGACAACTAGGGTTAGCGTCAGGACAACTCGGGTTAGCGTCAGGACAAATCGGGTTAGCGTCAGGACAACTCGGGTTAGCGTCAGGACAACTAGGGTTAGCGTCACAACAACTCGGGTTAGCGTCAGGACAACTCGGGTTAGCGTCAGGACAACTCGGGTTAACGTCAGGACAACTAGGGTTATCGTCAGGACAACTAGGGTTAGCGTCAGGACAACTAGGGTTAGCGTCAGGACAAATCGGGTTAGCGTCAGGACAACTAGGGTTACCGTCAGGAAAACTAGGGTTAGCGTCAGGACAACTCGGGTTAGCGTCAGGACAACTCGAGTAAGCGTCGGGACAACTAGGGTTAGCGTCAGCACAAGTAGGGTTAGCGTCAGGACATCTAGGGTTAGCGTCAGGACAACTAGGGTTAGTGTCAGGACAACTAGGGTTAGCGTCAGGACAACTAGGGTTAGCGTCAGGACAACTAGGGTTAGCGTCAGGACAAGTAGGGTTAGATTCAGGACAACTAGGGTTAGCGTCAGGACAACTAGGGTTACCATCAGGACAAGTAGGGTTAGCGTCAGGACAAGTAGGGTTAGCGTCAGGACAACTAGGGTTAGCGTCAGGACAACTAGGGTTAGCCTCAGGACAAGTAGGGTTAGCGTCAGGACAAGTAGGGTTAGCGTCAGGACAAGTAGGGTTAGCGTCAGGACAACTAGGGTTAGCGTCAGGACTACTAGGGTTAGAGTCAGGACAAGTAGGGTTAGCGTCAGGACAACTAGGGTTAGCGTCAGGACAACTAGGGTTAGCGTCAGGACAACTAGGGTTAGCATCAGGACAAGTAGGGTTAGCGTCAGGACAAGTAGGGTTAGCGTCAGGACAAGTAGGGTTAGCGTCAGGAACTAGGGTTAGCGTCAGGACAAGTAGGGTTAGCGTCAGGACAAGTAGGGTTAGCGTCAGGACAACTAGGGTTAGCGTCAGGACAACTAGGGTTAGCGTCAGGACAACTAGGGTTAGCGTCAGGACAACTAGGGTTATCGTCAGGACAACTAGGGTTAGCCTCAGGACAACTAGGGTTAGCGTCAGTACAACTCGGTTTAGCGTGAGGACAACTAGGGTCAGCGTCAGGACAACTCGGGTTAGCGTCAGGACAACTTGGGTTAGCGTCAGCACAACTCGGGTTAGCGTCAGGACAACTCGAGTTAGCGTCAGGACAACTAGGGTTAGCATCAGGACAACTAGGGTTAGTGTCAGGACAACTAGGGTTATCGTCAGGACAACTAGGGTCAGCGTCAGGACAACTCGGGTTAGCGTCAGGACAACTCGAGTTAGCGTCACGACAACTAGGGTTAGCGTCAGGACAACTAGGGTTAGCGTCACGACAACTAGGGTTAGCGTCAGGACAACTAGGGTTAGCGTCAGGACTACTAGGGTTAGCGTCAGGACAACTAGGGTTAGCGTCAGGACAACTAGGGTTAGCGTCAGGACAACTAGGGTTAGCGTCACGACAACTAGGGTTAGCGTCTGGACAACTAGGGTTAGCTTCAGGACAACTAGGGTTAGCGTCAGGACAACTAGGGTTAGCGTCAGGACAACTAGGGTTAGCGTCACGACAACTAGGGTTAGCGTCAGGACAACTAGGGTTAGCGTCACGACAACTAGGGTTAGCGTCAGGACAACTAGGGTTAGCGTCAGGACAACTAGGGTTAGCGTCACGACAACTAGGGTTAGCGTCAGGACAACTAGGGTTAGCGTCAGGACAACTAGGGTTAGCGTCACGACAACTAGGGTTAGCGTCAGGACAACTAGGGTTAGCGTCAGGACTACTAGGGTTAGCGTCAGGACAACTAGGGTTAGCGTCAGGACAACTAGGGTTAGCGTCACGACAACTAGGGTTAGCCTCAGGACAACTAGGGTTAGCGTCAGGACAACTAGGGTTAGTGTCACGACAACTAGGGTTAGCGTCAGGACAACTAGGGTTAGCGTCAGGACAACTAGGGTTAGCGTCAGGACAACTAGGGTTAGCGTCACGACAACTAGGGTTAGCGTCAGGACAACTAGGGTTAGCGTCAGGACTACTAGGGTTAGCGTCAGGACAACTAGGGTTAGCGTCACGACAACTAGGGTTAGCGTCACGACAACTAGGGTTAGCGTCAGGACAACTAGGGTTAGCGTCACGACAACTAGGGTTAGCGTCACGACAACTAGGGTTAGCGTCACGACAACTAGGGTTAGCGTCAGGACAACTAGGGTTAGCGCCAGGACAACTCGGGTTAGCATCAGGACAACTAGGGTTAGCGTCAGGACAACTAGGGTTAGCGTCAGGACAACTAGGGTTAGCTTCAGGACAACTAGGGTTAGCGTCAGGACAACTAGGGTTAGAGTCAGGACAACTAGGGTTAGCGTCAGGACAACTAGGGTTAGCATCACGACAACTAGGGTTAGCGTCAGGACAACTAGGGTTAGCGTCAGGACAACTAGAGTTAGCGTCACAACTAGGGTTAGCGTCAGGACAACTAGGGTTAGCGTCACGACAACTAGGGTTAGCGTCAGGACAACTAGGGTTAGCGCCAGGACAACTAGGGTTAGCGCCAGGACAACTAGGGTTAGCGTCAGGACAACTAGGGTTAGCGTCAGGACAACTAGGGTTAGCTTCAGTACAACTAGGGTTAGCATCAGGACAACTAGGGTTAGAGTCAGGACAACTAGGGTTAGCGTCAGGACAACTAGGGTTAGCGTCAGGACAAGTAGGGTTAGCGTCAGGACAACTAGGGTTAGCGTCAGGACAAGTAGGGTTAGCGTCAGGACAAGTAGGGTTAGCGTCAGGACATCTAGGGTTAGCGTCAGAACAACTAGGGTTAGCGTCAGGACAACTAGGGTTAGCATCAGGACAACTAGGGTTAGCGTCAGGACAACTAGGGTTAGAGTCAGGACAACTAGGGTTAGCGTCAGGACAACTAGGGTTAGCGTCAGGACAACTAGGGTTAGCTTCAGGACAACTAGGGTTAGAGTCAGGACAACTAGGGTTAGCGTCAGGACAACTAGGGTTAGCATCACGACAACTAGGGTTAGCGTCAGGACAACTAGGGTTAGCGTCAGGACAACAAGGGTTAGCGTCACAACTAGGGTTAGCGTCAGGACAACTAGGGTTAGCGTCACGACAACTAGGGTAAGCGTCAGGACAACTAGGGTTAGCGTCAGGACAACTAGGGTTAGCGTCAGGACAACTAGGGTTAGCGACACGACAACTAGGGTTAGCGCCAGGACAACTAGGGTTAGCGTCAGGACAACTAGGGTTAGCGTCAGGACAACTAGGGTTAGCGTCAGGACAACTAGGGTTAGCGTCAGGACAACTAGGGTTAGCATCAGGACAACTAGGGTTAGCGTCAGGACAACTAGGGTTAGCGTCAGGACAACTAGGGTTAGCGTCAGGACATCTAGGGTTAGCGTTAAGACAACTAGGGTTAGCGTCAGGACAAGTAGGGTTAGCGTCAGGACAACTAGTTTTAGCGTCAGGACAACTAGGGTTAGCGTCAGGACAACTAGGATTAGCGTCAGGACAACTAGGGTTAGTGTCAGGACAACTAGGGTTAGCGTCAGGACAACTAGGGTTAGCGTCAGGACAACTAGGGTTAGCGTCAGGACAAGTAGGGTTAGAGTCAGGACAACTAGGGTTAGCGTCAGGACAACTAGGGTTAGCATCAGGACAAGTAGGGTTAGCGTCAGGACAAGTAGGGTTAGCGTCAGGACAACTAGGGTTAGCGTCAGGACAACTAGGGTTAGCCTCAGGACAAGTAGGGTTAGCGTCAGGACAACTAGGGTTAGCGTCAGGACAAGTAGGGTTAGCGTCAGGACAACTAGGGTTAGCGTCAGGACTACTAGGGTTAGAGTCAGGACAAGTAGGGTTAGCGTCAGGACAACTAGGGTTAGCGTCAGGACAACTAGGGTTAGCGTCAGGACAACTAGGGTTAGCATCAGGACAAGTAGGGTTAGCGTCAGGACAAGTAGGGTTAGAGTCAGGACAAGTAGGGTTAGCGTCAGGACAACTAGGGTTAGCGTCAGGACAAGTAGGGTTAGCGTCAGGACAAGTAGGGTTAGCGTCAGGACAAGTAGGGTTAGCGTCAGGACAACTAGGGTTAGCGTCAGGACAACTAGGGTTAGCGTCAGGACAACTAGGGTTAGCGTCAGGACAACTAGGGTTAGCCTCAGGACAACTAGGGTTAGCGTCAGTACAACTCGGTTTAGCGTGAGGACAACTAGGGTCAGCGTCAGGACAACTCGGGTTAGCGTCAGGACAACTTGGGTTAGCGTCAGCACAACTCGGGTTAGCGTCAGGACAACTCGAGTTAGCGTCAGGACAACTAGGGTTAGCATCAGGACAACTAGGGTTAGTGTCAGGACAACTAGGGTTATCGTCAGGACAACTAGGGTCAGCGTCAGGACAACTCGGGTTAGCGTCAGGACAACTCGAGTTAGCGTCACGACAACTAGGGTTAGCGTCAGGACAACTAGGGTTAGCGTCACGACAACTAGGGTTAGCGTCAGGACAACTAGGGTTAGCGTCAGGACTACTAGGGTTAGCGTCAGGACAAATAGGGTTAGCGTCAGGACAACTAGGGTTAGCGTCAGGACAACTAGGGTTAGCGTCACGACAACTAGGGTTAGCGTCACGACAACTAGGGTTAGCGTCTGGACAACTAGGGTTAGCTTCAGGACAACTAGGGTTAGCGTCAGGACATCTAGGGTTTGCGTCAGGACAACTAGGGTTAGCGTCAGGACAACTAGGGTTAGCGTCAGGACAACTAGGGTTAGCTTCAGGACAACTAGGGTTAGCGTCAGGACATCTAGGGTTTGCGTCAGGACAACTAGGGTTAGCGTCAGGACAACTAGGGTTAGCGTCAGGACAACTAGGGTTAGCGTCAGGACAACTAGGGTTAGCGTCACGACAACTAGTGTTAGCGTCAGGACAACTAGGGTTAGCGTCACGACAACTAGGGTTAGCGTCAGGACAACTAGGGTTAGCGTCAGGACAACTAGGGTTAGCGTCACGACAACTAGGGTTAGCGTCAGGACAACTAGGGTTAGCGTCAGGACAACTAGGGTTAGCGTCACGACAACTAGGGTTAGCGTCAGGACAACTAGGGTTAGCGTCAGGACTACTAGGGTTAGCGTCAGGACAACTAGGGTTAGCGTCAGGACAACTAGGGTTAGCGTCACGACAACTAGGGTTAGCGTCAGGACAACTAGGGTTAGCGTCAGGACAACTAGGGTTAGTGTCACGACAACTAGGGTTAGCGTCAGGACAACTAGGGTTAGCGTCAGGACAACTAGGGTTAGCGTCAGGACAACTAGGGTTAGCGTCACGACAACTAGGGTTAGCGTCAGGACAACTAGGGTTAGCGTCAGGACTACTAGGGTTAGCGTCAGGACAACTAGGGTTAGCGTCACGACAACTAGGGTTAGCGTCAGGACAACTAGGGTTAGCGTCACGACAACTAGGGTTAGCGTCACGACAACTAGGGTTAGCGTCACGACAACTAGGGTTAGCGTCAGGACAACTAGGGTTAGCGCCAGGACAACTCGGGTTAGCATCAGGACAACTAGGGTTAGCGTCAGGACAACTAGGGTTAGCGTCAGGACAACTAGGGTTAGCTTCAGGACAACTAGGGTTAGCGTCAGGACAACTAGGGTTAGAGTCAGGACAACTAGGGTTAGCATCAGGACAACTAGGGTTAGCATCACGACAACTAGGGTTAGCGTCAGGACAACTAGGGTTAGCGTCAGGACAACTAGAGTTAGCGTCACAACTAGGGTTAGCGTCAGGACAACTAGGGTTAGCGTCAGGACAACTAGGGTTAGCGCCAGGACAACTAGGGTTAGCGCCAGGACAACTAGGGTTAGCGTCAGGACAACTAGGGTTAGCGTCAGGACAACTAGGGTTAGCTTCAGGACAACTAGGGTTAGCATCAGGACAACTAGGGTTAGAGTCAGGACAACTAGGGTTAGCGTCAGGACAACTAGGGTTAGCGTCAGGACAAGTAGGGTTAGCGTCAGGACAACTAGGGTTAGCGTCAGGACAAGTAGGGTTAGCGTCAGGACAAGTAGGGTTAGCGTCAGGACATCTAGGGTTAGCGTCAGAACAACTAGGGTTAGCGTCAGGACAACTAGGGTTAGCATCAGGACAACTAGGGTTAGCGTCAGGACAACTAGGGTTAGAGTCAGGACAACTAGGGTTAGCGTCAGGACAACTAGGGTTAGCGTCAGGACAACTAGGGTTAGCGTCAGGACAACTAGGGTTAGCTTCAGGACAACTAGGGTTAGAGTCAGGACAACTAGGGTTAGCGTCAGGACAACTAGGGTTAGCATCACGACAACTAGGGTTAGCGTCAGGACAACTAGGGTTAGTGTCAGGACAACAAGGGTTAGCGTCACAACTAGGGTTAGCGTCAGGACAACTAGGGTTAGCGTCACGACAACTAGGGTAAGCGTCAGGACAACTAGGGTTAGCGTCAGGACAACTAGGGTTAGCGTCAGGACAACTAGGGTTAGCGACACGACAACTAGGGTTAGCGCCAGGACAACTAGTATTAGCGTCAGGACAACTAGGGTTAGCGTCAGGACAACTAGGGTTAGCGTCAGGACAACTAGGGTTAGCGTCAGGACAACTAGGGTTAGCATCAGGACAACTAGGGTTAGCGTCAGGACAACTAGGGTTAGCGTCAGGACAACTAGGGTTAGCGTCAGGACAACTAGGGTTAGCGTCACGACAACTAGGTTAGCATCAGGACAACTAAGGTTAGCGTCAGGACAACTAGGGTTAGCGTCAGGACAACTAGGGTTAGCGTCACGACAACTAGGGTTAGCGTCAGGACAACTAGGGTTAGCGTCACGACAACTAGGGTTAGCATCAGGACAACTAGGGTTAGCGTCAGGACTAGGGTTAGCGTCAGGACAACTAGGGTTAGCGTCACGACAACTAGGGTTAGCGTCAGGACAACTGGGGTTAGCGTCACGACAACTAGGGTTAGCGTCACGACAACTAGGGTTAGCGTCAGGACAACTAGGGTTAGCGTCAGGACAACTAGGGTTACCGTCAGGACAACTAGGGTTAGCGTCAGGACAACTAGGGTTAGCGTCAGGACAACTAGGGTTAGCGCCAGGACAACTAGGGTTAGCGTCAGGACAACTAGGGTTAGCGCCAGGACAACTAGGGTTAGCGTCAGGACAACTCGGGTTAGCGTCAGGACAACTCGGGTTAGCGTCAGGACAACTAGGGTTAGCGTCAGGACAACTCGGGTTAGCGTCAGGACAAATCGGGTTAGCGTCAGGACAACTAGGGTTAGCGTCAGGACAACTAGGGTTAGCGTCACAACAACTCGGGTTAGCGTCAGGACAACTCGGGTTAGCGTCAGGACAACTCGGGTTAACGTCAGGACAACTAGGGTTATCGTCAGGACAACTAGGGTTAGCGTCAGGACAACTAGGGTTAGCATCAGGACAAATCGGGTTAGCGTCAGGACAACTAGGGTTAGCGTCAGGACAACTAGGGTTAGCGTCAGGACAACTCGGGTTAGCGTCAGGACAACTCGAGTAAGCGTCGGGACAACTATGGTTAGCGTCAGCACAAGTAGGGTTAGCGTCAGGACATCTAGGGTTAGCGTCAAGACAACTAGGGTTAGCGTCAGGACAAGTAGGGTTAGCGTCAGGACAACTAGGGTTAGCGTCAGGACAACTAGGGTTAGCGTCAGGACAACTAGGGTTAGCGTCAGGACAAGTAGGGTTTTTCCCGTCAACGCTGCTGATGATTTTCAACCGTGCAGGTGGCATCCTTATGGCTGCCTCAACCCCTGTGATGCCGTATAGAAGATATAGGTGATTTTCCTAGAGCGGAAGCTCATCAACCGCTCGGCTGATGGTACCTGGATGTGTGCAGCGGAAAGAAAGATCACCTCCGGTGCAGATGCAAGGACTTTAAAGCTCCGTTTGGCTGCGGGAAATGTGTCGCTATGAAGCGGTAAGTAAAAGTCATCCGTCGCCCACATATAGGTGTATGTAACCGCCACACAAGGCTGCGGCGGACCCCATGTTGCAGGGTTGTAAAACCGCGGTGATCGTTTGTATTATTTCCCCACAGCCACCAACGTACACCGCTGACATGCCCCATATGCCACAGGGTGACGAAATACCTGTCCACACATCTGAGAAGGGTGTGCATGAGGTCCGAAAGCAACTCGGAGATAAAAACAAACTTGGCCGTCGTCAAAGATCGACTTAGACTTGTTGCGGCTAAAGGCACATCTATAGCATTCAGCGAGCTCAAGCCTCTGCAATCCCTGGAAGATACGGTAGCATTTGTAGAAAGTCGTGGGTATTTTATAGTGAACAAACCTACATTTCAGTTAGACCACATACCGCTGACCTTTGAAGGACAGACCCAGGCGCCAACAGACTATTTGCCCCCCTGCTACCTGCCCACTGTGGACTCAGATTCACATATGATGGACCCGCTTGTTCCTGAACAGTCTCCAGACCATTTTGAGGGAGCCCCATGCCCCGAGTCGGACCCCTTTGAGGTCATGGACGGCAGCACACAAAACATTCAGTCTAGGCGATGGAAAAATGAAAGCTCCCTGGCTAGAACGGACGCCGGCTTGTATAGGCGTCACTCAGTAAATAGCCCCATGTTGAAGAGCTTCCGCACATATTTGACAGTAACCCGTGGGGTCCCTAATTGTAACCAGGAGGTATCAAATGTCGCTCGGTTTCTTTTCTTTATCAACCCACGATTTATAACTCTGGAGTACTTAAACAAACCCACAAAAGTGAATGATTTTTTTAAAAAACTTAGCAGCCTCAAACTATCGAACCAGACCTCCCTCAAAATACTGAAACACATTCGGCGATTCACCACCTACCAGATGAGGGGCACACAACTGAGCATAGAGAATCCTCAGCTATACCGGGCGTGTGAGGTGTTTATGAGCTTTACGGAGGACCTGCGTAAGACGTTGTACAGGGGAGTCTGCCAAGACTCAGTGAGCAAGAGGTACCCAATATTCGGAGAGATTTTTACCAAACATCGGCTGTCGGGTAAAAGAATTATATAACTGTATTTCACCCCACAGGTACGATACGCTGATGAAGCCCTCGAAAACACCGAATGACTGCCAGAAAATACTGAACGAAGCGAGACCCACATTTCTAGCGTGCATAGAGAATGTCCAGGAGGGGGGATCAGAAGAGGACCGAAGGGAAGTTATTCTGTACCTCCAGGCTCTTCTGATTCTAAGACACCTCCAAAGGCCAGGTGTTGTGCGCAATTTGACCGTAAGTAGTGTTAGTCTGCATGGGCAGCGGTCATTGCGGAACCGTCTCAATCATCTCCCTTCTTTTTACACCTTAGGTTTCAGAGTGGAACGGGAGGACCTATCACATGTACCGCGGTGTTCGAAAGACGATTGTCGGTGTGAAAACACACAAGTGTGCATCCACGCAAGTAGCATCGTTCGTGCTTTCAGAGGAAGAACATTCGGTAAGGTTTCTACAAGCCAGGGGACCCGGGCTACCCGACTCCACATGGGGTTGAAACCCCTCTGTTGCCCCCATGAAAAACTCGAGATCAAGTTTTTTTTTTCTTTTTCAGTGGTTCAAAGTCTACGCAGAACATATCAGACCTGCCATTGCTGCTGGCCGAGAAATCGCAAACTTTTTTCTGACGTGTACCGGGAAGGTCGTAAGGAACCCATCCGCTGCTCTCCGGCGTTATCATGAAAGGTAGGGGAAGGATGTCCAGTGAAAACTACCATATGCAGCTACATGCACTGATTTTTTTTTCCTCCACAGCTACAGCCTTCC
Organism: Phyllobates terribilis; assembly: GCF_046119375.1. Classification (NCBI taxonomy): domain Eukaryota; kingdom Metazoa; phylum Chordata; class Amphibia; order Anura; family Dendrobatidae; genus Phyllobates; species Phyllobates terribilis. The sequence continues at coordinate 964,567 of NW_027363148.1, forward strand.
ACATATCACCAGCCATTTTGCACGACGTGTATGTGAAACGTGGACTCTCTCACGATATTCCGATTCCGAAAAGCACTTATTCGCACGATATCTGGCGCACACAAACGGTATGGCTGAGAAAGTTTACCGGGAGAAAACACTTGGGGATATGTGTCTTGCCCATGAATTGGTAATAAATTCGGGGCAGGCTGTCGGAGACGACAGCCAGGCTGATGGAGACGACTGGCGGGCTGATGGATATGACAGCCAGGCTGATGGAGACGACTGGCGGGCTGATGGATATGACAGCCAGGCTGATGGAGCCGACAGACTGGCTGATGGAGGCGACAGCCAGGCTGATGGAGCCGACAGACTGGCTGATGGAGGCGACAGCCAGGCTGATGGAGCCGACAGACTGGCTGATGGAGGCGACAGCCAGGCGGATGGAGCCGACA